>NC_083761.1:42494070-42858411 GCF_963514075.1 Conger conger | reverse complement strand
GTCATTTCAGGTCAATAAAATGTATTTTATGTTTTATCCATAAAGAATTCCCCAACTGACCTCAGTAAAACATAATGCTGACAACTGGAGCCAGTACTAAATGGCAGTTAATTTGACACATCCTTCCAAGTAAGTAATAACAATATGAATGATTGCGGAGCTACTAACAAATTGATTGATTGACTTGAGGAATATTTGACTGTCAAACAGCTTCGCTCAGAGCCAGTAAGAAAATGGTGAATGGGACGGAGGTGCAGGACAAAAAGGTGCAGAAGTTTGAGAGAGAGAGGGACTCACCTGAGGGCCAGATGGACCGCGCTCACCTGGGCGTCCAGGCTTTCCGGCCTCACCCTAAACAAGAGACGAAGCACAACTGTAACACACTATGAGGGATTCCATCACTGGTTTTTGGTGAAAGCATTGGTGCTTGAATTGGCATGGCACAGTAAAGTAAATGAAGAAAAGCATGATGGGATATGTTTTTCCATACGTTGGACAGCCTGAGTAAGAAATATAGGAAACATCTGTTTTGCATGATGTTTCACCATGCCTCTGCGTGTGACTAGTGTGAATTAAAGCTTTAAAAGGAAAATGGTGACAAAATGCAAGGATTCCTATGGACATGTTTAACAACAGATGAAAAAATAGTGCAGAAAATGAATTTTAGGCAAATATGGGCCTTCTTGATGAAATTGCCATTTGGAATTCCTGAGAGTAACAATGTTAAATGTTAAAGTATTGAGAGTAAAAATATATTTCACAACCACTGTGGATAATCACCTGCTGAGTGAATATACTATAATGTAATGTTTCACCTGCCCAGTGAATATAATTTAATCTTTCTTTGGAAAGATGAAAGGTGTTCTCTTTGTACTTACATCATCTCCATTCTTTCCAGGGGGGCCAGATGGACCACGGGGACCCATGGGACCCTAGAAGACACACACAGTTCAGTGATTGAAGAAATAAAGAAGAAAGTGTGTGTTTGTGTGTGTGTGTGTGAGTGTAACTTGTATGGTAGAGAAGTCAATCACAAAAGCCACAGAGCTAACTGTCTTGTATATGCACAGGAAAACGTGTTTGACGCCTTTCCAGTGTGAGATTAAACATACTGCTGACACAATAGCAACCACGCACGGCTGCTTCTTTTCATGCCAAATCTGTAGTGTAAACCGACTGTAATGTCTGAATCTGTACAGCGTATTGATTGATTATGGATACCGTGGGATTGATTAAACATTGACTCTTGAGGGCGCTGCAGGGTAGCACAAGCATCCATCAGAGGCCTCTGCCCACAGTTCAGGGCTTGGACATGGTGTTGGGTGTAGTGGGGTCGTCAGAGGTGGGGAGCGGCTCTGTTTGAGGTACTCACAGAAGCGCCGGGCTCGCCAGGCTCTCCAGCGGGGCCAGGGAAACCTTGGGGTCCCTGAAGGATGATTAAGAAGAAAGATTAGGCCTACAGTTAAGATAGAGTAGCATATAGCCACTAACTTAATAAAAGATGGATGAATTACAGTTGATTATAACTCTTAATATTTGACTTTCAAAATGCCTTTCTGCTTCTCTATTCATTTAATGTTCACAATTATAATATTGTATTGTATTTTGCACTGGTTGTTTGTTGTGTATTGCGTTATGACCTGCTAATTAGCTGGAAATGAGCTGTAGCTAACTCTGATGTGATGCATCATACTTTATGAAATCTATGTCACAAATTACACATGGTCCCAATGAAATAAATAAGTCCAGTTAATGCAGTATATTATGACATTTATGAAGTTGTACTCAGCTACAACTACAATATGAACTCACTCCTATTATTATCAATCTAGCTATGTATGTCTTAAAACTAAAACCTTGAGTCATCAAGGTAACAAAAAGCCTGGCTTTTATTAATGCTATTATTTATGTTTATTTTATTTATATTCATGTGATAGACTTGGGAAAGTTTATTTGAATGAAACGTTATTGAAGTCACACTTACAGTCAGACCAGGGGGGCCAGGGGGGCCACGAGGGCCCATGGGACCCTGTTGGATGAAGAAAACAAAACCAGACTTAGAATGAGCACTATTATCCTTTAATTATCACTCCCATTTGCTGTCCTGACTGGGAATGATATAAAACACTATTATTAATTAATAATAATAATAATAATAATAATAATAATAATAATAATAATAATAATAATAACAGCCTGATTGCAATGTCTATTGGTCCTCAGAATTCAACATCAAAGACGGCTCAGTGAATTTAACTGAAACTGCATTACATTCAACATCTGAAGTAGTCAGGGTCATCCTCTGCTCACATCTTAAGCTGGTATGATGAAGCTACAATGTCTACAAGCCCTTTTAAAAGATATAATTAGATCCAAGAAAACGTGGAAACACTATTTCTAGAGGTTTCTCCAACAGACTAAATTCAACTACACCATAAACTGTCCCTTATTCATATTTTGCGTACTGGCTGGAGACAGATTTCTCAATAAATAATGCCCAGTCCAAGTCCTACAGATGGCATGTTCAAAGAGCCATGACTGTGATGTTGTGGCTGCTGTTGTGGCTGTCCAACACTGGCGCTCGTACCATGGGGCCGGGCAATGCCATTCCACCACCTCCGGATTTCTCATCATAGCCGTAAGACATCTGAGGAGAAAAGTTCTGCAGAAGAGAAAAAAGGACAAAATGAAGACTTGATAAATATTCAAGATTCAAGGATACTCAATACCCGCAGGGAGTAATCTATCCATAATATGGAAGCTATGTCTGGTATTAAGGTATTTGAAAAGGTTCAAATTAGGACACATTTTCCTCCACCAATGGGAAAGTTTGGGACTGAATAATGAGAGTTTGGTGCTGTTCGGGTGGCCTTCATTTTAAAGCCACCTTTATACTTTTTCATTTCATAACAAGTGTGACACAATGCAGCACATTCTCAAGGCCATCTCATTGCGGAGGCTTTGTGATGAAAATTGAATTAATTGAATTTATAATGAAGAATAATAATAATAATATAATGAATTCAATGTGCTGAAACAGAGGTGACGTATCAGGCCTAGCCTCACGAGGCCTTCACACTGCATTTCACTCATCCCTTCTTGAGCACGGGAAAGCTTATAGTCTCACACAACTGTCCTGCTGAACTGCCCAAGGAAACCACTCCTTGGTTGTCATGGTGAGAGCACTGTTATGATGCATGTCCCAGGCTGGTCTCACCATTTGGGACATGATCTAACTACACGGGCCTCGTGGAGCTTTTCTTTGTCTTAAAATCTTTAGGTGAATTTTTGGAGTCGGTACTTACTCCACCGAGGCCAGGGGGTCCAGGAGGGCCAGGCTGGCCAGGCTGTCCAGGCTGTCCAGGGATGCCATCACCGCCAGGGGGACCGGGAAGACCCTGCATGATGAAGGACAGATTGGCTTGTAACATGTATGTAAACAGAAGGTGAATCCAGACTGTCAACACAACGCATTTGAACATGGCTTCACTCTCACTCAACGTGGTTTGATGTATTACAATATCAGTTTCATAAGATTGCAATTCAATTATTTGAGACCAATGTATGAATCTGTAGAAATTATTTGTATTTGTATTGATAAGACCTCGTAATGTTACATGCAGGAAAAGGTCATCCTTTCAACTGTAACCTCACGATCAGTATTTATAAACTGCACCTAGTCATGACTTATCTTGAAAACAATATGTCCATATCCATTTTGCAGCCATTTCACATGATTGTATAATCATATGTTGCACATATATCACAATACTAAATATCCAGTGATATTTCAATAACAGTATCTGATTAACATGGATAATGGTAAAAAATAAAAACGTGCATTGATATATAAAGCACCTAGCTGTGCATAAAGTGACTTAACCAAAATAGGGCATGCTTCGATCTAAAAGCAATGCTTGTGATCTTTAAATTTGATTAAAAAATGTACGTAAATGTATCAGTTTCCGTAGTCACCATAATAAACCATATAAATAGTACAAATATATAATGCATTCATTTTATTAATTAATTAATTAATTAATTAATTGCAACTGAAGTTTGAAATAGGGAATAAAGAAAAGCGCAATGCCATACGATTCAGTCAAGTGCACAGGGAATGTATGTCAATGCATTTACAAAATGCACAATAGCACCGCCCTTGTGGTCGAACTCATTCCTACACGTTGCTAATAAGTCGGACATGCTATAATTATTCAGATCAATAAGCACAGAATCACTGCTTTGAATCCCCTCAATACTCTCTTTCCCACAAACTTGTTGTTGTCTTACTCAACATTATGCAGGACTACAATAACAGCCACGCTCATTGGAAAGTCACAAAGGAGCTGATCATTGCTTCTCTCCTGCAGGCTTGCATGACCCTTTGACATAAGCCCTTGAAGGCCTTAAAACCCAGGTGGGATGTGGGATGAGGACACTCTCCCAGTGGTGTGGGCACAAGTCCAGTGTCAAAGCTGCTGCATCTAAAACACTCAGCTAGAGAGATCACATAATAGAAAAGATATACCTACCCTGTCACCCTTGGGGCCAGCATCACCTTGGGGTCCCTATGAGGGTGAATCAACAAGAAAGCGGATTAGACATACAAAAATGATATTCCATATTGAATATCAATGATAGAAATTATGATAGTTGTATTTTCAGGGGAGTGAAGTCATTGAATCTTTTGTTTACAGCAAAACAGACATTGTGGAGTGAAGGCAGGTATTTCTGTGTATTAAGCCCCCACAAATGATCAAAGATGACTATGCAGTTTATTAAGGAAAATGACAAATGCACAACCTCTGCTCAACAAACAATCATAATTTTAAATGAATAAGTAAATACAAATTGGCATACCTGTGGCCCTGGACCTATGAAAGAAATTGAGAAAATAAAATGTTATGTTTTGTACATAATGTCAATAACTCTGGTCTGTTAAACATACATAGTCAAGTTGATTTTAAAGTATTGAATGTGCTGATGGTCCCAGAGTAATCTGAGAGCCTGGGTTAAATGTGGGTCTTGTCAGCAACTAGTGAAATCGGCCGTTTCATGCCATTAATCCATTTTCAGATGAAAAAAAGGAATATTGATGAGTTGGTATTAAATCCAGGCCGATACTATGACGTAGTTTTTCCAAAAATATTTCCATCTCCATTGATAGTTAAATAGATCTGTGATGTAGGCCTACTTGTCCTGTTCAAATGGCTAATAAGAAGGCCCTTTTCAGTTTGAGGGCACCGGTGTGGCGTTTTGTTGACAGAGAAGACCAGAACTTGCCATTGTCGGGGCAGATTGGGCAGCATTCGCCGAAAGGGATTTCTGGATTGGGGCAATCAGATGTATCCTCGCAAATGACCTCATCGCACATTACTGTGCCGCTGTCGCACACGCAGATCTGGCAGGGTTCCGGTTTCCACACATCTTTGTCATTGTACAACTGGCCGCCCAATGTACAGCTGCCGCCACTTTCTGCAAAACAAATCAAGGGTATAAATGCTTCAGAAACGAAAATGGAATACATGTGTTTTCAATGCAGGCTAACATGCAGGCCAACGATCATAACACCATGGGCATTCATAATGTGAGAAACAGATTAGACAGCATATTATGAAACTATGAGCTGTTTGTATTGATATACATTAACTTGCTTTATTTTGTTTTAATATTAAAGAGTTAGCCTATGTGACTCTCACTACGCAGTAGGCCTACCTCATGAATCCATATAGAAGGCCTATCACAATTGGAAGCTAAATCCAACATAAAGAAAGGCACCACGCTGTGTAGTTTATCATGGCCTGAAATGTTATATATTTCAGGTTCTCTCATGCTGTAGGCCTATGTCGACTATGTTGCCTTGAACTCGACAGTTTATGAATCTGTATGCATAATGGACATATATTCACATCATCTGTTGCCATTTACACTGGATTAAAGTAATTTGACCACGTAATCTGGATCGTAATCGAATGTAATTAAAATGATGAATTCCTGGTAAAATATGAAATATGTATATTTTTGTATATATTTGTGGTGAATAACAGCGCCTCACATTTCTAGTCAAAGGTTTAGAAAAACTGGGTTCCAGCTTCGGTCTCTATTTTACTAATGAGACACGCATTCACCAATATTTTATTCCAGGGAGAAACATACTCCACTTTAGTGTTCCATGAAAAAAAAGTATTTAAACAGGGTCACGTGCATTGCGACTCGAACAATTAAAAAAAGTGAATGTGGTTAAGTTTGCAAGGACTGACTACATCCTCAGTAGAAGGTCTGCAGTAATCCGTGCATATGATGTCGATTAGATACAAAAAAAAATGGATACTCTCCATGGAATCAACCAGCCAAACTTGATGGAGGTCCAGGAATGACCACATAGTGGCGCTATATGACCAAATAATCTTATTTTGCCACACGCCCTTTATCCAAAATTTCAGGGATGAAGTGATGTCTAGACTATTTCTCTTCAGTCAAAGACATTTAGGCTATTTTAACTTTTCTCTATAGCTCTGTGTATCTTCCTGTTGTTCCATATTGCCAGGGTTATTCGATTCATGTCTTAGTCTAATCACGCATTTATGGCATATTGGATCCTTTCATCCAAAGCTGAAGTAATAGTTGTATTCTGAAGGTAGAGAAAAAAATGAAGGATTGTATGTAATAATTTAAAAATACGCATAGGTAACGATGGTATTAAGAGGCCTGCAGCTATAGTTTCCATTGCACTAGCTGTTGGCCTTGCTCCCATTTGACTTGACAGCGGCTCGCCCCCGGCGATGTGCTCTTGAGTCTTAACACACCCTGCACCTGGAACGGGCCATTTTTTCCTCTGTTACTGATGAAGCCATTATTTCCACCCGAGAAACAGACGTTCTCTGTTTTATTATCCGTTGTTCTTCTTGGCCTTTTATTGCGCGTCCACGTTTTCGTAGGTGTTAAATCTTTCCCTTTGCTCAGGAATATATGACACCACAAGAGAGGGAGATGCTCAGACTTGTAGCAACTTGCTCCTTAACCTTTCTGCATTCACAAATGAATGCGGATAGTAACACGTGCAATTTAAAGATAAAGTCATATAATGGCCACATCATTTGAGATTTTGCCATTTTGGAAAATGTTACACGTTTGGCGAGTCAAACATGCATTTACATCCATAAACCATCCATTCGGATAAATGGCTTTTCTTAATTTTCCCGTTAGGTAATCTGTGATTGACCTGTATCATGTTACCAACATTACTATAAGTATATAAAAAATGCTACTTACGATCGTCCTCGCCTTGACCTCTTGCCAGAAGTGTTGTTGCTGCAAGCAGCAGCACTAACCGAATATCCACAAAGCTGAACATGTCTAAATATTAGACATGTAGACTCTTTGAGGCAAGGGGAATCCTGTTCTTTCTTTAGACTCCAATCATACAAGGTAGGGTCCGGTCTTTGTATCTCCAATCCAGACCCCAGCAGAAACTCCCTACTGCCTAAACAAACGCATTGCCCTGGCTTTTATATTCCAAATTTTATGGGGAGGTGCTGAGCGCACCAGATAACTTCTGCATGTTCAAGTTAAAAAGTCCCTCCTTCACAAGGCAGAGGGGCTGTCTTTAAAGTTTTCTTGCCTTACAATCTCAAAGCAACTTGATCATTTTTTACCAAGAAGGTGGACTTCCAGACACAAAAATCCCTCCTTCCTTTTTGTTCAGTCGGACAACAGGCCATGTCATCTTTACAAAAGGCCATTGGCAAGGCATGTGGATATTCTTTTCTTGGTAATCATGTGCGTAATAATTAAACAAAAGTTGGACAAACTTGAATGAGACAGGATATGTTGACATCGGTTTTATTATTTTTTGGGGTATGTTCTCATGCTTTTTAATCCATTAAGATTTTGTTTACTCAGGTCTCTTAGCTCAATCAATTATCTACCTTAAATTGTTACCGATCATTTAAAGAACTGCTTATAGAATTGCTTAATAAAGCCGCCCTAATCGACCTTTTTTCTCATTCAAACGGAATTAAAAATATGTGTTGCATTAGACTTGAAGCTTGTGTACAATCTTTGTTTCATAAACGACAAAAAGAATCACAAATTTACTGAAGCATGATATAATTTTTTATCATATTGATTGATTTAATTATTTCCAAACTGATGTAGCCTTTGTTGTTTCCTTTCATAAATACAAAACTGTTCAATGTATTTTATTTTAGACATTTCTGTGCAAAAGAAAAGACGACACCTTAAGAAAATAGCAAGTGTTGTAATTCAGTATAATATTCATACATATTTAGTGAATATCCTATATGGGCCTTCATTAATTCAATTTATTTAGTTAACTGATTAACACAACACCGATTGTGTTAGGGTTGAACGAATGACACTCCATTGTTAATCGAGTTTATTAATGATAATCTACTTGTACAATACCAAAGAAGGCTGACATTTTCAAAAATGCATTTATTAAATGACATTTACTGAGGAGATCGATGGACCTGGATGTTATCATTTGGAAATTCTGGCACTGCTTCAATAAATCTGTATGCTATTTTGATTCCAATCCTCTGAAGGCTGGATTAGACTCATATAGAATAATACAAGTATCCGCAAACTACAATTAGGGCATGGGTTATAATTACTTCCAAAGAATAAGCAGCCATTCTTGACCGAATAAAGAAAAAGCTCTTGCACATGTTAAAACACATCTGTTGCAAAGAAGAATGCAATGTATTTTACCAAGCGCAAGTGCATGTATTCTTTCAGTTGCTATTTAAGAAGTGTTTTCTTTGTGGCCACAGTTGGCTAAATTCATTGTCATTCACAGATGTAGACAGCCTGCAAGCAAATAACTAAAAAAAAAAAAGGCCAGAAATCATCGCGTCGATACAGATGACTTGCACCAACCGTCGATTGAACAACAAACAATTTCCCAACAAAGATATTTGTATTTTTTTTTTTTTTTGCAAAAATTTTTTGAATAAAAACGTGCTAGAAGTCAAATGAGGTGAAACTCCCGAGAGGTAATGGGCCCGGCAAAGCAGCCTAGTCTCAACAAAGGGTCAACCAGTGGCAATTTACCAGTTAAATTACGGCTATTTGCGCGCTGCAGTTCAGTCATCGCAAGATCACACTCACAGAATAAGAACGAAAGAAAGGGAGAAAGACAGACAGAGAACATCTGGCATACTTTCTTCACTCCATTGCCAGTGCATTTCACTGCACGGTGGACACGTTGCAGCTTTACGTAGAACTGTGGCCCTATCATATTGCCTGTAGTCTTCATATCCCTTCATTCATTTTTTTAAACTTCCGATGTCTGTCACTTGTCCAAGAAATGTGTCTTTGATATTACGAGTATGACGAGTAGGCTTGTCCAAGACGATAGAAATGCCACCTCATCAAGTAGATTTTCGCTTGTAAGGTTTAACACACACACACACACACACACACACACACACACACACGCACACACACACAATGTTATCGACACTACTACTGATTTCCCGAGGCATGTGAAACTAGGATTAATGCACTGTACAGTGTGCATCACTTCTTGCAGCACTACTGTATCCTATTTATTTTGGAACGCGACAAAAAAGCAGAGACTTGTTTCAGTTATTGCTTTCGTAATGTAATCCGTAAAATAGGCGAATGTATTAAAACCGGTTCATAATATTCCGATGTTCCTCTTTTGACATGGAATATAACTTGTGTTTTTTTATCGCTCCCCGCCCCCCTAAGTGTAGGTATAGAAATCTTCACTTCATAAAAAAATGTATTACTTATTTAAAGAAATAGTTTAATCATATCGGGAAACAGCTTCAGTTTGGTTACATGTATACTAATGTGCACATGTGCGCCACTGGAATCAATATCAATTTCAATTCGGTTTAAAAAAAAAAGTTTCAAATACTGTATATCAACGGGAAAAAGTTCATAGAACACTATGGACCTTTTTCTAATCAGTTTTATGCCAGTCCTTTTGTGACTGAGAATATACAGTATAAAGTGGATAAAGGAACAGCAAAAATGAACCAAAATCTGCAGGTCCGACAGGTGCACAGTAAATCATGCATTTGTCCAGGAACAGAGCTTGAAAGTGTAAATTGAGATAGGTTGTCAGAAGGCACACAGTAAAATGTAGAATGCCCATTTTAATTTTTCTCAAGCATGCTGTGTGTATAGCACAGAAAATGTCATACATAGCCTACTTGGAACTCACAGTCAGACTCATGTATCTTAATAGCACTTTGTTAGGCACAATTTAATGACACTTTGATTATAACACCATCATGACCATGTCGTAAGCACTTCATAATGCTTTGCAGTATGTGTTACAGTATGTCGAAAAAGCAATAAGAAAGTTTGACAGTTATCATTCCAGTGGTGATGTATATAGTTCAGTCTGTAAGGTTTTCGACAGCAACCATGTTGCTCTGGTTCTGTAGCTACTCTAGTGCATTGGACTAGAAAGGAAACAATGAATGCGGAGGTGGTTTAAGTCAAAATCTAGGAAAATCCAGAATTATCCAAAATAGGAAGATCAGAGAAAGCCGGTGCCAGTTACTGTGCCAGTTAGCATGCTCTGAAACTAACTTGCCACCTGACAGGTTAACTTGAGCAAAACCTAATACCAGTCGTAACAATTATGGCACATTGTTGGTACAAAGTATTCAAGTGTACCACTGTAATCTTCTTTCAAGTGGCGAGGAACTCTCCCCCTACCCTAGATTTTTATTGACAGAAAATAAAATAAATAAATAGAATAAAATATTGCATCAGGATATTATAATAAAATAATGCAGTACATGAACAGCAGATCGTTCAACAGTATGTCTTTGAGCTTTACAGCTGTAAAGGTCCAATACTGGATGGTTCTAATTCCTGGTCCCAGGAATTTTAGCTATGGACAATTCCATGTAAACTATATCCAGAAAAGTATGCAGCCACTGAGAAGATGTTTGGAGATTGCCAACAAAGGGCTAACATAATTTTGGGTGTTATCAGCCAGGCAAAGAGAATATGCCTTTGGTATATAGCCCCATTGACTAATCGTCATTGAACAGCAACAGTCTAGGGAAACAAATCTGCCTCCACATGTTTCAAAATGCCAAGAAAGTATTAAAACAAGTAATTGTTTTAATGAACTGATGGGTAGGGAAAATATCTACCCCCAAATATTTAAGGGTTTTGACACATGGTATATGCATTGGTAATGTGGATGGATCTAATGACAAGAGAGGGGACACTGGATTATCTATGACCCATAACAGAAAAACCATACCTGGTATTCTGGAACCGCTATCTCCTAGCTTCATCTATGGTCAATGAGAAAACGAGCCGCCAAGTGAGGGGGAAGTCGCTGTTGTCCGTGGAGAAGTCAACGTCCTTCCCACCCTGAGGATTAGAGCAGGGGTGTAAAACTCCAGTCTTGGAGGGCTGCAGGGTCTACAGGTGTTTGTGGTTTCCTTTCAATCAGCAGTCAATTAAGGCCTTGAGAACAAGGTGTGTGCCAAAGAAAGACTTTGAAATTAATCTGTCATGCTGTAACACATTACATTACATTACATTACATTAATGGCATTTGGCAGACACTCTTAGCCAGAGTGACGAACAGTTGATTAGACTAAGCAGAAGACAATCCTCCCCTGGAGCAATGCAGGGTTAAGGGCCTTGCTCAAGAGCCCAACGGCTCTGCGGATCTTATTGTGGCTACTCCACAACCTTGCATGTCCCAGTCATTTACCGTAACCACTACACTACAGGCCTCCCCTAACACACCAAAAACCAGCAGACACTGTGGCCCTCCAGGACTGGAGTTTGACACCCCTAGATAAGGGGATAGAGTTCTAGACCACAGGAGCTGCAAGGAGGGCCCTCACTTCTATTTCAAAATTATCTGATATATTTTTTTCCTATCCCAGATCAAGTTTCGTCCTGGTTTTTCAACAAATTTTCAGATAGGATGATTCTGATACAGATGCCATAAGATCAGGATTAGAGAATGTAGATTTGCAGTCTTCACAGATGTCTATCTGTTTGACAAAATAATTCTACATTTCATTGAGGCAAAAAGACATACAGTAAGCAAATGTTGGAAAACGTGCAAATCAGTTTGCATATTAGTGTTGCATTGATACGCAATACATTGTTATGCTTGCGGGTTCCCGGATCCCTGTACTGTTGTTTGTGTTTCCCCAGTTCCACTTCTATCATGTAATTTTATTTACCTGTGTTTTTATTACCGCGTTGTAGGTTTGGTGCAGTTCGTGTTCTCCATCACATAGTCACTTCACTTGCCTCATTACCCCGCCTCACTTTCTGATCAGTTTCACCTGCTTTATCACCTCATTTATGCAACTGCCCTGCAGTTCTTGCCACATTCCTCACTCCCCTTCAATCATTCAACTAGTACTGGCACACGCAGAGCATTCGCTTCCATGTAGTTAGTTATTAGTTAGATTTCCTACACCTGTCATTTTCACTATTTAGTCCCAGCTCACACTCCCTTCCCTGCCAGACTGATGAAGTTCTCCTTCTAAGTCAATGTCCCTGTCAGTTCCTGTGAGCTATTCAGTCTCCATACCCAGCCTTGTCTCCTGCCTGTCCTGCTGATTCCTGCTAGTTTGTCTGCCTGCTTGCCCCCCCTGTTCCCCGCTATCTTCGCTGTTCCCTGCCAGTTTGCCTGCCTGCTTGCCTTCCTGTTCCCTGTCATCTTCACTGATTCCTGCCTACCTCACCTCCCTGTTCACCGGTTTGGGGATTCTGATCTCCAGTCCACTCTGTTCATCCTCTGTGTCTGCCTTTGGGTCCTTACCAGTAACCCATTGTAACATACATAGACCAATGTGAGTGTAATTTCAAAAATTCAACATCTACTGAAAATACAAATAATTCCAAACACTTTAACTTTAAACACTAATAAAAAGAACTTCAAAACACAACTTTTGTCAGCATAATGTTTTTACTCTTATAAGACCCTAGTGCACTACAGTGTATCTCTTTTACCATCCAGCTGGTCTATCTGTATGCTGACATAGCATTGTGTGAGAAGGAACTGTGAAATTCTTGTTTTTGCACATATTTTTAAAGCTAGTAGTTTTGGTCACTTTTAGTTTGCGCTGTTACTCTTGAAAATATTTTATTGTGTACCTATTAATATGCTATCATTGCATAAAACCATTTATTAAATGCAGTACAATAAATCCTGTTATCTACGCTAATTTGTTATTGTTCATGAAGGCGTGTCTGGCAAGTTGTTATTTTATGGATTCTGGACTTGCATGTGATTTATTGTGTTTGAGAATATTTGCAATAAACTAAGTCTGTTAAGACTGACACTATGACTTACCAAACGGTGTTCCTGATTAGCCTACACTAATTGATTTCTGAACGGTTACAGGAAGTGTTGAACAGTGGGCTTTAAGTGTAGCCTTTTACTTTATTTCTAAGAATAAAATTCTACAACAGAAGCCTAATAAGAAATAAAGGCCTGCCTCGAATACAAGCCTGCCCCAAATAAAGGCCTGTGCTTTATGCAGCCTAAGTAAATAAAAGACCCCAATTTGAGGATTTACAGTGTATGCCATCTGCCTCACCTCCATAAAGCTTGAATCCACCCTGAATCCACCCTTTAAGTGGGATGTCTTATCCTGATTTTGGCTCAGGCGGTAAAAGCAGTCGTCTGGCAGTCAGAGGGTTGCCGGTTAAATCCCACCCTGGGTGTGTCGAAGTATCCCTGAGCAAGACACCTAACACCCAAATGCTCCTGACGAGCTGGTTGGCACCTTCCATGGCAGCCAATGTGTGTATGAATGGGTGAATGAGACGCATCAATTGTACAGCGTTTTGGATAAAGGCATTGTATAAATGCCGATCATTTACCATTTATGTGCACATTGGGCCTCATTAATCAAACGTGTGCTGAACAAATTTTATTTACCCAAACAATGTAGGCTTTATCAAAGTTTTTGCATGTCAGTTTGTTAGTAGGATCCGAACGGATTTCACAAATGCTATCAGCTGTTCATATTGTGTGCAGAAATGAAAACACGTGGTTGTAAAACTTGTTCGGTGCTTTAATATTCCATTCATATTTTATTAATATTTTATATTCTAATTAATAAGTCAATTGAATATTATAATTGTTCTTATCATATAAAAAATTACGTCTCTCGTATAATTTTGCCAATGTGTTCCTCCAGTGTCCAGAACCTTGGCAAACTCTGACTTTCCCCTTTGGCTTATACTTCCATTAAAAGCACTTAAATCTCCGCTTCAGATACATTTTTTTTCTTATGTATTTTTTCTGCTATCTCTTTAAACTGCAATGCAATGGAAATCCAAGCTCCTTATATGGTTTTTTAGGGGCCTAAATGTATGATAATCACAAGTTTGGTGTTTGTGCTTTTCATTTAAGATTGTTTGATATTCAACATACACACATGAATACGAAAAAAACTCTTTGTTTGATAAATCTGGCTGAGTTTATTTCCAGTTGTACATAAATTTACATACGGTTTTACGAAAATATTGATGAATGAGGCCCACTGTCTCTGCAACTTCAGTCCTCCAGGTCTGTTTATTAGTTTAGTTTCAAGGTGGCTAAACTTAGTGCTGCCATCAGAGATTATTTTCTCAGACTTTTCTCATTTTTTGTGAAGGTCGCTGAGCTTTCTTACTTTAGAGCAGGCTGCCTCCTCTGCTTGTATTCAACCTTCCATTGAGACCATAGAATTGTGATTAGATGAACTTGCACTGTTCTTTTGGCAGAATCAATCATGGCTGCTATTAAATTTTTCTTGACAAGAGATTCATCCTCGGGAGTGCCTTGTTCAATTGAGTCTTTGTTAGAATTCTTTGTACCACACAAAATTTAATTCTATGATGCAGTAGAAAGTCGATACCAAAGTAATAACAGTAGAGTAATTATACTTCCTGGAGGTTTTCCGCTGAAATAGAGGAGAAAGGGCGGGAGTGATAGCACTATGTAGCCATATTATCTGCAGGTCATGTGCCATCTCATCTCTATGAAATTCTGTGGGTTGGATTCAATAATGAGTGAGGGATATTTTACATGACTTTGACAGTGTTTGGAGAAAGAAAAATAATGTGAGCCTACAGTTTGCCTTATGTGCCATGTGTTTTGGAAAACCCCGTGGACATGGGAATCATTCATCAGGCTTTAGGCCTACATCGCAAAATAGGCTAAGTGGTAAGATCTTCACAGATGTTATCATTTTTCAAGGGAATCTATGATTTATAATTTAACCTTCTAAAGAGTCATCTATCCAGTATCACTCCTACATGTTTATACATGTGCAGCAAAAGGTAGCATAATGCACTGTAAAAAACCAAAATGCACGTAAAGCCAAAGAATATCTGACACGACTAATAAGATACCTAAAAGGTAAGTGTGAAAAGGTGAATAGCATTTTATATCTAAACAGTAGTGTTCAGAAAATAATGTTTAACCATCGGTGTGTGTTCCCAAAAATATTTAAAACATGTTTAGATGACTACATTTCATGGGTTACAAAATGTGTTACAGAAGTGTTTAAGCGTATGAAATAAATATTATTTAACAAATTAGATGAATCAATAGCCTCCTAATGAGGTTGTTCAACATGTTTCAACGCATGTTTCATTCATAATTTCTTCTTTAAACTTATACAGGTTTGGCTCATTATCATTAACTTTGTCTTTGAACCCTTCCTTATGTAACTAATTTTTTGTATTAGTGGCCATGTGTCCACACTTGATTAATCACCATCTTTAATTTGATCATTTAAATAGCTTTGTTACCCAGGGCCAGATCTATTCCCCCCAATTTTGAAGTGTAGTGGTTAAGGTACATGACCGGGTCTCACAAGGTCGGTGGTTTGATCCCCCGTGTAGCCACAATAAGATCCGCACAGCCGTTGGGCCCGTGAGCAAGGCCCTTAACCCTGCTCCAGGGGTCTCCTGGTCCATCTCAACCGTACATCGCTCTGGATAAGAGCATCTGCCAAATGCCATTAATGTAATGTAATGTGCCGTGGTTCCGTTTGCCCCTTCCTTCTCCAAATTGCAGCAACATTAAAAGCAAACTGTAGTCAGTTTCATTTCCCATCTTATAAACATGAACAAAAGAAAACGCAAAGGGAAATTCAATATCTAAGCCTGTATTGGTGCGTCGTCTAAAATTTTTGAAAATGTTTTACAACATCCTCCGAACATATTAACTATGTGCAGAGAATATTACCAATTGCAAACAATAATCATGAAGTTATTTGTGGTAGTTTTGCCTGTGAAATTTGAACATCAGTTAGGAAGATGGCTACAGCAGAGAAGTGAGCTATCAAAGCAAATCATAATAGGATCTCTTGAATAAAAGTGAATACATTTTGGCTTTAATATTTCTGTAGTTTTGGGAAAGATGCAGGGTGCCGCATATCTTGGCCAGTTTCAATGTAAGGGACTGATATTGTAGTGGACAGATATTGGGTGGAGGGGCCGGGGATCTAACTATTTTCAAAATCAACATTATATATGTTCAAAAACATATTCATAATACTCTCTAGATAATTATGTTTAGAATGAAATCAGAAAATGCTAAAATGCCAACAAGACTTCTTCCTCTGACCAGGTATGTCATCTGGAGAATATTATACCATACAAAGCAATGGCAGAAAAGCATCTGGAAAGTATTGTCTCGCGCCATATGGCAGAAATCTGACTGGACTAAATACTAAAAGCTTTTTTTATACCTGCACTACGGAAGCGATTGAATACACCTGACCAATCAAAACATTGTTTTGGTCCCCTAAAACAGAGGGACCGTGTATAAAATGGGATGTAATTGAGGGATGTACAAAGATGTAAAAAAGGATGTACATAGCCAAAAAACTGAAATACTAAAGAATACTAAAGGCCACTAGCACAACTGAGCTGATGGCATATGCTTGTTCTTATGCAGCTGGAAGGTGTTTGTGCATTTGGTTGCTCTACTATCTGATTAAGGGTTAAGTACCCACATCAGATTAATCACTTATAAATTGACTCCTTCCTTCTGAATGACTATTCAGCAAAATAAGATGATGTAAGACTGGATGACAACTACAGCTTCCTGCACCCAGCTTTCAGCTCACAGCTCTCGGCTCCCAGCTGTCAGCTTCCTGCTCCATCTTTTCTATTCCTGCTTCTCGGCTTCCATAACCTCCAAGCTCCATAACCTCATATTCATTGTTTAGTGTGCTGGAGTACAGAGCTAAAACAACAAAAAATGTTTCTCTGTTCAAATACATTTGGGCCACACAGTGTCATTCTCAAATTAAAGATGACACAATTTTTTACCTTACTTGCTTGATCAAACTGTAAATGCTGCAAGACAGAGCCCAACTAGAAATGACCACTGTACCAAGATTGCTTGCAGTATGTACTATTACATTTGTTCTCCCAATACAAATTGGTGGTGTTGGCATTGGGGGAGGTGTGGAGACTGGTGGTGTTGGCATTGGATAAGCTTGGTGGTGTATAGTAGTTTAGCACATTTGTATTTGGGGTGATGCTACCTAATGTATACTGTATAGGTGAACACATTTGATTTGATTTTTATTTTACTGTAAGTGCACATAAAAATAATAACCCTTACATTAGGGCAACACTGTTTGAATTTGGCTGCAGAGTCTATAGTAGCTTAGTGTTTTTTGTATGTGGGCTGATGATATGAAATCCACAGTCTACAGTAGCTTTGCACATTTGTATTTGTGGAGAAGATACTAAGGGTGCAGTCTGAAGTAGCTTAGTGAGTGCTGTCTATTATTAGAGGGTTGCTCTGTGTGCTGGTTGACAGCATGGAGCAGAGCAAAGGAGGGCAAGGTTATATGGTTAGAGGTTATATGTCTGGTCATAATTGCAGTGTTTTACACAGTTAAACCATATGATCAAACAAAACAGACAAATGGCACACGTGGACAATGGGACAGAACCAGGACAGGTGCTGCTTTTTCTTTCAGTAATTAAAATTGTTAAAATAGTTTTGGTAACATTTTGTGTCATCCTTAATTCTTCTCTGTCCATTAAGTGAGGGATTGGGTGTGCAGTGTTTTGAGAGAGCTTTACAGAGAATGGATGCCTGATGAGCTTTAAACAGAACTGGTAATTTACTGTGTTTTCGTTTGACAGAACTCTTTGTAATCTATAGTTCTGTGGTCAGTGTCTCAGAGAGTTCAGACTGGTGGTTAGGGTGGAGTCCTGCTGGACAGCAACATAGAGTTTATCCACTCTCTGAAAGCTCTTATTCACAGAAACTGCTTTTTCTTTAAAAAATGCATGAAGTAGTTCATGCAGCTGAAAAACTTTGTGGATGCTATACTGCTTAAGACATGCAAGTACACTGCAGTACCATACATCTGAGGAAATTATATAAGTCTTTGGTTTGTGGTCTTGAAATTAAGTGTGAATGGAAGGGACAAAAGGAGACAAATATGAAATATAATTATTGTAGTGCATGTAAGTTAGAGATCTGGATTTGGAACCAGAGGAGATATTATTCAATGGCAGTTTTCATCTGGAAAATATGTGATTGTGTAGTATAGTCTAGAAGTAAACCTGTCATCAAAATTGCTTTGAAAACCCCTAAACATATAACTTTTCTAAAATACCAATACCTAATGCAAGTAACTAGAATTGGTACTGTAAGCAGGCTACTATTTAAGTAGAAATATTATGGCTAGCCTTAGTGCTGTTCTTGTATTTAGGAGACCAGCAGCTCAAGTCAGAATGACCTTCTGACTGTCACTATGTGCTCCTGTAACTTCTGTGCAGGGGGAGCCTGCATCTAAAAAGCTGAAGGGATGTTAGCGTAGCGCAGGGATACTCAATCAAAGGGCTGGTGTGGGTGCAGGCTTTTGTTCCAGCAAAGCAGTTACTTCTGTATTCCTAGTGTACATAGCAAGCACACATCCAAGTGTGAGCACGGAAAAAGCACCCAGATGCGCACTGATTTTCACAAGTTTGAAAACATACGGCACACGATTTATTGCTTTAAAACTGAGCTAGCTGAATAATTTAAAGGAGCACTGTCATGCTTTTTTCAGATGAGTTTATTTGGATTAAACGCTTAAAATCACCATCAGTGCAGCAATTTCCTAAATAGTGGGCAAAACTTCTAAGGGCAACATACGTCCAGTGTTTGGCTTGCATCGTTACCTCCCAGAAGGTAACGGGCGTTCAGACTCCACTTGTGAACGCAGAGACAGGTTTATGGACGGCCACCCATCCAGGCGATCTCACAACACTCTGGTAACGTTAGCAGCATACTAATATCACAGAACCTAACTTGGCTCGCCTGAGAGATAAGAAGGACAGCTCTGACTTTGAATTAGAGGACAAGCTTTCCGACAGCGGAGGACAAGGCAGCCGAAACTAACCAAAAGAATTATCGCAGTATCCACAACCAACGTTTTTATACAGTAACTTACTTGCGGCTTAGTTGCCCTCTTGGACCCCTTGGTTGTGGATACTTCTACAGCACATTCATCTGATGTTTATTCACCAAGTGCAACATAAATGCCATTGGCATTTGTCAGATAGTTATGCCAGAGGTTGAAGGTAACGGGGTCAGATGTCACCGCAAAGCGCATCCCACTAATGAATAAACCGTGCTTTTGAGCTCCAAGTGTGAACTCCCAAACACTGACTGGAGTGTGGACTCGGGAGCACAGAAGTGCGGTACACAGAAGTTTGTGGTTTGAGGCACAGCTATTGAGTATCGCTGGCATAGCGTCTCATGCATGGTCATTGTTATTTGAGAATTTGGGAATCAATCAATGTGTTTGAAGTTGAGAGGATCATATGTGTGAGGGAAACTAATTTATGGATATTCAGTAAGGAGAAGGACTATGGCAACAAAACATATATGAAAGCAAGTGTTAAACCTGTGAGGAGTAACTGATTAATGCACCAAATACGGATCATCAAATCTGGCCCTGAAATCCAAATCCAGCCTTGATTTTCCTTCCTCCTAGGTAATTAACTGAACAATTCATGGTACTGACTCCAATTAGTCACATCCAACTCCGAGGTAAAGGAAGGGTGGAAATCTAGCAGTTCCAGCACCCGAGGGCCATTAATTAATGATCCATGCTCCAAAGAGACAATGACTCCATTCAGTTTTGGAAAGTGTATTATTTTCTGGGTGTTTGCAAATATTGCAGCAATTAAATTATCTCCTATATTTGGCATATTTGTAGAGTTATGGAGCACCAATAGAAACCAATAGAGTATTGATGTGTGCCTGCAGACACACACAATGCGTCAGATGAAAAGATAAGAGAGTGAGCAGCACTGAGAATTTTTTCACCAAGCCCCTAAGCCAGTGAACTTGAGAACATCAGGACTGCCCCACGTGTTTGTACTTGTAGAAATGTATATGCTTACGTATATGAGTCAGGCAAGTGCTTCCAAAATGCCTCTAATATCAGTCATTGTTAAAGTAGTTCCTATTTTGTGTGCACAGCTACTTAGGGAAGATGGTGAAATGTTTTCTTTGATTTTTTAAAATGGGAAAAGCAATGACAGTTACATGCAATAAACACAGGTGATCACAGTACAGAAAGCACAATTTTGGATAATCAAAACCTTAACCATCCAGGGAGATTCATACACAGACTAAGAGTTAGCTGTCATATGGACTGCACCACACCTCTCACCCCAAACTTTGTTTATTTTTAGCATCTGAGCAAAGCCATGCAATTCCAACAGTAAGAAGAGAAGTTATGTGATTAGTGAAGAATTTGGTTGTTGAATGTTTCTTAAAATTTAATTCTATGAAATACATAGCAACATTGGCAACATTATATCTTTCCTTGGCTTTAAATATGTGAATACATGCTTAAATTTGATAGAATTTAAAATTACAGTGTGATGAGTATTTGCCCCTTCCCAATTTCCTGTTATTGCTTAGGACAAATCGGAATGTTATTGCTTAGGACAAATCGACTGAACCAGAGCTGTGTAGAAACTGTTAACTAGTTAACTATGCTGAAATCGTGTTGTGTTTGGGACTGTAATGCCAAATGTAATCAGGCACAAAATAATGACTCAGGCTCTTCCCAAGTCTTGAAATGGAGATTAACCCAGGTCTTACAGTCCATTTACAGAGCAGTCTCTGCCAGGTGCTTGCCACAGTCAATGGCAGCTGATATAGAGACACCCAACATAAGTTTAAAAGTGTCAAAAAAATATGGGAAAAAACAAAAGACAAAATGGGAACTTCTGATTGTATTGCTCATGTCTTTCACAAACGTTTTTGACAGCTAACAAATAATAAATACCAGACGCTCACCGGCAGCCATATTGAGAAACACTGGGATGATAACATTAAATGATGAAACATTAAATCCAACCTTACCTCAAACTAGTTTTGGTGGTAATGTTACAGTAATAGGGTTTCCATTAATGCTGGCTAGTTTGCATTGGCTAGACATGTTAATGATGTTGGCTAGCAAACGTACAAGGTTAGGGGGGTGCTGACAGCTAATGTTAATGTTACATTAGCTAGCCAGACCATATCGTAGAAATCATACAAATAAAACAATTTTGTTCAGTTTTCACAAATTATTTTCATATTCCAACATTGACTTGATTAAATGACATGGAAAAAACTGCCTGCTATACATTCTTCAATGTCAGTAGGCAGCAGAGCCAGAGCCCTTATCCACCCGGAAGTGCTGTTGTGACATCACGCTGATTTGTTCTATCGCATTTGTCACACTGAATGTTTTCAGTTATTTAGACTAAATAATAATAAATGGAAGCTGAGTAAACACAAAACACATTTTTAAAATTCCTATTTATTCTATTGTATTTCATGAAAGGTTGCACCACCTTTAGCCGCAATAATTGCAACCAAACCTTTCCTATAATTTAATACCAGTTACCAATTGCTGTTGAGTAATTTTAGCCCACTCGCGCAGAACTATTTTAAGTCAGACAGATTGGTAACAAAAAAATGCTCATTTCAGGTCCTGCCAAAGCATGTCTATTGGGTTCAAGTCAGGATTTTGACTGGGCCATTCAAAAAATTTAATTGAGTTTTGCTTTTGTATTTTGGATCAGCTCACGCACAGATGACACTATGGGGGCAGCCTAAAGTCTAGTGGCACTTGAGTTGGAACTGGAAGGCTGGTGTGCCAGTGTGACAATAAAATTAGTGCAGCTGTTGGGCCCTTGAAGAAGGCACTTAATCCCACATTGCTCAAGGGGGGATTGTCTAGTCTAGTCAACTGTTAGTCGCTTTGAATAAAAGTGTCAGCTAAATAACGGGAATGTAGTGTAATTGTTCTCTACAAATTCATGTGCTAAAGTGCTGTGGGTGCCACATTTAGTATCATATCCCCAAATACACTATACACTGTGCATTAGGTATCACTGGGGGTCAAGTGAATACTTTGACTAGGCCACTCCAAAACTAAGGCTCTGGGACTCACAGTGAGAGCCATTATCCCCAAAGGGAGAACACTTGGAACAGTGGAGAATCCCAGTGGCCAGTCAGTCAAAATTTCTTCAAGGGCACAGTAACAGCTTGCTGGAGCCGGGATCAGTGGGAGGAGGGCAGAAACAAGAAAATGATTTGTGGATGGCAAGTGGTAAAATTGAAAAAGGACTGCAGAAAAGGGGGTGCCTGTGTGCGATAAAGAAAAACCCCGAAAGAATAACACCATGGCAGCATAACTAGGGGACAAGAGGCAGGGTAATGGCACATCAACACCAGACCACGGCTAGATCCACTCAACACAGAGGGTCCATGCCATGATATAGTGATAGCAATGACGACTTAGTCCACCAAAGACTCTATGATCCATGCCAACACCAAGCTGTGGCCCTCAACTAAAGGATTTGCTATATAGGTAAGATTTTACTTCAACATAGAGAGCCCTACCATCTACAGTACATCTACCCACTCTCGGAACAATGAGGAGGGTACATTGAAATCAATGCAAAATTGAATGGGTAGCCAAAGGAGAGATGCTAATACTGCGGTAATGTGCTCAAAGCGTTTTGTTCTAGTTATAATATGGGCAGCTGCATTTTGAAAGAGCTGTAGGGGCTTTAAGGAGGCATTTGCACATCCTGACAAGAGGGCATTACAATAATCCAATATTCCTCAAGAGAGAGAAAGCAATCCTAGAAGTGTTTTTATATGCATTTCTAAAGGTAATGCAGGATCAAAAGTGACACCAAGGTTTTGGATGACTGCACTCAAAGCCATACAGGCACCATCAAGGTGTAAGGTACTGTCAACAACCAATATTTGGCCAACAAACAATATTTCTCTTTTGCCAAGTAGGAGAATGTTTTGGGCCATCCATTCCTTTATATCTTTGAGGCAGGCTTCCATGTTTGATAGTTTCACAATGGTGTCAAGTTTGACTGATATGTACAGCTGGGTATCTTCTGCATAACAGTGGAAGTTAATGTCATGATTATGGATGATGTTTCCAAGAGGTAACATATATAAAAAATAAAAGCAGAGGTCCAAGCAGGGATCCTTGTGGTATTCCATATCTTACTCTGGAACAATATGAGGACTCGTTGGTAGTATAAAGACATTGATGTTGTTCTGATAGATAGGATCTGAACCAGGAGAGGCCTATCTTAGGCCAAGAAGATTTTCGAGTCAGTCTAAGAGAAAGAGATGCTCAATAGTACCAAACTGGGTCTGGAATACAACCACTTAGGTCTTAGCACAAGTACGGAGATACAGCCATTGTGAGGAGTAGATCATTAAGCATTTTGAGAAGAGCAGTTTCAATGCTGTGATGGGGTCTGAACCCAGGCTAAAAGACTACCAAAGTGCTATTGGATTGCTTTTTTACCGCCTTTTCTAAAATCTATGACAGTGACAGTGTGGAGCAGGTTTCTAGAATTGTTTTTATGTTCCTTTATTAGGGTAGAGAAATATAAAGATCTGGTTGCTGTGAGGGCATACTTATTTTGTGTGAGATTTTCTTCCTTTTAAGGGGCAAACTCAGGTTTGTAGTCATGATAAGGGAGTCTTCATTGACCTGTATGATCCAGGAAGCTCATCAATAAAGGCGTTAGCAGTATCAGAGGAGATTGTACCCCTAAAATAAAATCTGGAATCTGAGTTCCAGACTATGTTACAGGCTAATGGGTAGTGATGGGATAATGGCCTGAAAGTAGGATTGTGGGGAATAGTAGCTATATGGCTAATTTCAGTGCCATACGTTAACACCAGATCAAGAGTATGGTTGCAGCAATAGGTGGGTTGATCTACAAATTGAGAGTGTCCAATGGAGCCAATAATAGGCAAAATGCTGACCTGACATTCACATGAATGTTAAAATTGCCTACTATCAGAACCATTTCTGTGTTGAGAACCTGGTTAGCTAATAGATCTGCAAATCCAGATAAGAAGACAGTGTATGGGCCAGGTGGCCTATAAACTATTACAAGGGTAAACAATTGAATGGCTGTTTTTCAGGATGTACAAAGCTACGTACCTGCAATTCAAATTCAATAAAATTAAAGCCAAGCCAGGGGTTGCTTCATTTAAAGCAATACATTTGTCTGTTTTAAGCCAAGTTTCAGTCAAACATAGGATGTGGAATTGGTGATAAGTGATTAATTAATTCACTAGGGCAGCCGAACCATTTGCCTGCAAATATTTTCTTTACCAGGTTACATTTTTCTGAAATTGTCAAAGCAAATGCCCCTAATTGATTTCTTTAAGAAATTTGGAGAAGAAAATCAGTTTAGAATGTTTTAAACTATAGGCCACATTTCTGGAGATAAGAGCTGCTCCCTGGATGCCAGGCCTCCCCAAAAATCATTAAAATTGTCTATATAGCCCACATTGCTGGAGGGATTCCACTCAGACAACCAACAATTAAGCGACGTAGGAGAGTAATGAGGCAAAAACCATGGCTAACCAAGAGAAACATCAACATCTTACATTTACAAAAAAACAAGCCTTTTGGTATAATGTTCTATGGACAGATAAGTCAAATGTGGAACTTTTTGGATGGCATGGGTCCCATTATATCTGGTATAAAGTAAATATTGACCATTACACCAAGAGTCAAACATGGTGGTGGTAGTGTGATGGTGTGGGGATGCTTTGCTGCCTCGGGACCTGGACAACTTGTCATTATTGAAGGAACCTGTACCTGAAAATGAATAAAGAGAATGCTCAGATATCTGTCTGTGAGCTGAAACTGAAGTGTAATTGAGTTATACAGTAAGACTATGATCCAAAACACAAAGGCAAGTCCACATGTGAATAGCTCAAAGTCCTGACTTGACCCAATAGAGATACTGTAGCAGGACCGGAAACTAGCAGTTCATGCTCGAAAACCTCCAAATGTGAGTAGGCTAAAATTTGTACTCGAGACAACAGTTATTTTAATATCTTCTCTAACAGCAAGATTGTTTTAATTATCACTGTGAAGCATCTGAGATTGTTACAAGTATTTTTCGAAAAATTCCAACAAAATAATCCAACTGATAAGCGTTCCTTATTTTAGCAACCTAACGCTTCCATTACATTTACTGTATATGTAATAACCACTTTCATCTTGATCAATAATTAGTACTCTAGATAAAGATGAGGGCGGCACGGATGGTGCAGTGGGTAGCACTGCCGCCTCACAGCAAGGAGGTCCTGGGTTCGAATCCCCGTCGGCCGGGGCCTCTCTGTGCGGAGTTTGCATGTTCTCCCTGTGTCTGCATGGGTTTCCTCCCACAGTCCAAAGACATGCACGTTAGGCTGATTGGAGAGTCTAAATTGCCCGTAGGTATGGGTGTGTGTGTGAGTGAATGGTGTGTGTGCCCTGTGATAGACTGGCGACCTGTCCAGGGTGTATTCCTGCCTTTCGCCCAATGTATGCTGGGATAGGCTCCAGCCCCCTGCGACCCTGATCAGGATAAGCAGGTTCAGATAATGGATGGATGGATGGATGGATAAAGATGAGCAAAATAAATAAATAATGCAGATAATGAGCCACTTTATATGCTCAAAAAGTTATACTGTTTTACGCAAATACAGTTCAGATGAAAAGTTATTTTTTAAACAAGCAGTGATTTCTTTAAAAAGATTGTCATCAAAATGATTAGCACCTCCGATTTCAGAACTTGTGCACATCCCTCAGTAAGGATAGCACTACTGATTCTTCTGTTGTGTTTTATAAGGCTGGTGAACATTTTCGGGGATCTTTGACTATTCACCTATCAAATCTTTTAAGAAAACAGAAATGGCCATATTGTAAAGTGACACAAATGTGCAGTAGGTGTGGACCAGTCTCCTGCCAGGGGCAACAGCAATGGCAACCTGTGCTGAAGACATGGTGAAACACTGCTGAAATAAATAGCTCATTCAAAATTACATGTTTATTTATATCACAGTATATGGAACACAATAGAAGCAATGCATGTCTGAGTCATTTCACATGTAGCTGTAAATATCCACAGTTTACTTCACACAGTTTAATCCATTTAATCAGATATTTATAATTCGGTCAATTGGACATCCACCAATTCTCACTTCAGTTCTGGCTGAATAATATAAAGGAAAACTGCCATATTAAACTAAGTGGACTCTAGTTGTATTGTCAAAATGTCATTATTTGAAGTTAACCTGTTTGTATTTGGGCCATAGTAAATATGTAACTGTATATGTAAGTGAAAACTGTTACAGAAGCACACCTTGTGTGAGAGGGAGACCAGGTCTTCCAGTGCAGACGATATTTTGTTTTAGTTTCCTCCCCATCTCAGCAGTGCTCCAGTAGTTCCGCACGCTCCAGACAAATTATTGGTTGCAAATGGGCAAATTGTATGGAAGCAGCTCAAATGGATACTGTAAATGTCTATCATTAAAACTGAATAAAATCAATAATTTCAATTAAATTATCGCCACTGACAGCTTTGAGACAAGGCTTGTGAACTGGATAGCAAACAGTTGAGCACAAAGGGAGCCTCCTTTCTCCTCTCCCTTCACTGATGATGGTCTTTTAGAATCAGTGCCTGAGTAATGCTTTCCTGACATCTCTCCAACCTTCCACTTCAGTTGGACTCACCACAGGCTGTGGAATGCCATAGTAACTTCTATTATTTTTCCAAGCCTCCCTTTGCAGAGATATACTCTTGCTCACATTCTTCAAATGACTATACCTGACGGCCATTCAAAAGACAAGAAGCCTTCTAAAAAGGAAGCACAATTTGTCAATCTCAGTGAAATAATGCCAACGGACGGATGGATGGATATGATATTATGTAGATAGATCAATAGCACTTGATCGGATCAAGAAATGTCAATAAAAAAATAAACAAGATAAAAATGATAAAAGCCCTAAACAATAAATAAAAATAACCAGACTTGTACAAAATTAAACAGGACAGTATACGTACAGTGAGCTCCATAATGTTTCAGTTTCTATCATTCTGATTCAATTCCCATGTTGTGAAGGCTTCCCAGGTGCAGGCTCTCATATTTTTTTTACATTTACATTTTTAGATATTTTGGTTCCACCATGTAGAAATGACAGCATATTTTATACATAGTCCCCCCATTTCAGAGTTTCTGATGAATCAGGTTCAATTGCAGATATTAGAGCTTTCAATATTCTGTCTTGATTATAGCAATGCTCACATTTTCTAAAATTTACCTAAAAGCTAAATAGTATCTAGCACCATATTGTATCAAGCCTTGTCTTGAAAATCCCCAATGTGTCTGCCTCCACTACATGTCCTGGCAAGCAATTCCACACAGTGACCACAAAAAATACTTCCTAATATCTGTGCGGAATTCATCCAATTTCCTTAAATGAATCAAACTGTTTCCCAAAAAAGAGAAAAATGCAAGTGAATAACTTGTATTTTTTAACACACAGAGAACACGTGTTCCAAGGCTTTTTATTCATATTTTTGTCTTGATCTGAGAAAACAACCAAAACAGTATCAAACATCACAGATATTTATATAAATATAAGCAGAAATTAGAAAACTTGTGATGAGTATTAAACAATATACAACTAGCGTAGCTATATGAATATATGCGCAATAATACTATACACACAATATGTACTCCTCAAACGTCCCTCACTCCACTAACTTCTTTCTTGACATTGGCAAAATGAGAGACTCTTTGCAGATGGACTGCCTAGACTCCAGCTCTGATTGGTTAGAACCGTGCTTAGAGTGTCTACGGAAAGCTACCAAGGCTACATAAACTATGTAGGACTGGAATAAAAATGGGGGGTAAGCAGTGGAATGTCAGGGTCGGGGAAGATTAAGCCTGGGAATGTATTGCTGTTGTAATCCACGTATATTGAACAGTTAAAACAAAAATGGTTCTGTAATAAACTGGAGGCAAAGTTAAAAAATGGGAGAGAATATAGGAGAGACATCTGGAATTACCCAGGAGGGTGACAGCGATATGTTTTTGCTGTTCTGTACTAGTCCCCAAGAAGCTGAGAATGGAAAGCACCTGAACATGGTCTGGAATTGGACAGGAACGGTGTGTGGATCTTATGAGTTCTGGTTCCAGTGTGTTGCATTAACTCATTTTTATATGATCTATGGTTGGAAACAACTTGTAAGTTTCAACAAAGAAATCGACTCGGCCTTTGAAGATATGCTCTTTCCGAAGTAGGCTATGCAATGCGCCAAATCTTATTAATAAAGCAATACATGCAAATGTAATGTAAAGCAAGGCCAGCCATAGAAATAAACGTTTAATCTATGACTCGTACATCCTATTTATAGCAAACTTTTCTGTGTTTTATTCAACTCCAATTAAGCATTGTAAGCGTCTCACTTTTGCTCATTAGACAGCATTCCATCCAACAGCAAGACAATGTGCCTCATGCAAAAACCACTCATATGAACAGATTTGTTATTAAATGGTTTGCACAAGTGATTTAAGAGAACTTGGGGCATTCACCAATTTTCTTGTATTTAGAATTTTTTATTAGGTAGGAACAAAATTTATGAACGGTCTCGACCTTTCGTACGAATCATGTGAACAACACATTCCATTCGTTTTCTATATATTATATATATTTGCAATTATTATAGAAATGTTTTTAAGGGAGCTGCGGTTGCACAACAGGCTAAGCCGCAGCGGACTTGCGGTTGCAGTTTGCTGCAGTTGCACACTGGGGACAGGGGTTTGATTCTCGGTCCTGCCAAAAGGCAAGTTTGATCAATAGGGAGGGAGGGAGGGACTTGGCAGGGTTAGTAGATCGCCGCACAATAAAGCACCTTGGGTGCCTGGAAGGCAGCAGGTTCAGCTCAGCCAACCACGGATTATGTGTACATATTAGTTTGCAGGCAGCTTTTCTTTCATTTATTTTTAATATATGTATCTGTATCTATTTTATTGAGCTAGATAGTATGATAAACCAGGCGGCATGGATGGTGCAGTGGGTAACACTGCCGCCTCACTGAATTCCTGCCTTTCGCCCAATGTATGCTGCCGTAGGCTCCAGCCCCCTGCAACCCTGTTCAGGATAAGCGGGTTAAGATAATGAATGGATGGATGGAGTTTGATAAACCTCTTGTAGTTAGTTTACTAGTTCTACAAGTTGCTGACTTCCAGGCTTCATTGGGAGAAGGAAAGGACCTTGGGCTGGAGGAAGGCATTGGCCAAATTATAGGAGAGACGTTGCTGTCTGGAATCCCATCGGAGGGTGACAGCAATAGCCTATACATTTTCAAGTGGTTGTGTGGCCTTGCGCCAAATATTTTAATAAAGCAGTAAATGTAAGGTAAAGAGAGCAACAAGGCATAATGCTGCCTTCACGTCATATCGGAATGGCCAAAAATCAGTTACACCACGTAAATGCAGCAAGAGAAATGGCTTCCATTACCAAATTTATCAACCATTCACCGTACAGTTATTGTATGAGCGAAGGCTCTGTGACATTTTGGATCCATTAAAGGAAACTTGGGAGGAGAGACCAAGCCAAAGTAAAAATTTTATTCAATACGTGTTGGACCTGCAAGCAATGCTGCACTCACTCTGTAAAATTGCATGCAAACATTTGCTCCAGGCTCCAGAACGTCAGAGACAGGAATATAATAGGGGAGTGAAATTGTGAATATTTAAACGGGAGACCTGTCCTGGTATTACTCCTGACATCAGCATCCAAATTACTCGGCAAGTGGCAAGGACCTTTTATGGTTACACAGAATATAGGTGATGTAGACTATGAGGTTATTCATTCTGATAGGGGAGGGGCATGTCAGATCTACCTCAATTTACTAAGTTGTGGAGAGAGGTAGACCCTGCTTTGCTAGCCATGCCAAATCTGAATAAAACTTGCCTGCTCCCACTTGACAGCTATCTGACTCTGGTGCAGCAGGCAGAGGTAACTCGGTTAGAACAAGACTTTGCTGACAGTTTCTCACCCCTACCAGGAAGAACAGACCTCATACAGAACACCACATACACACACCTCCAGGCACTGTAGTTAGAAGTTACCCGTACTGATTACCTGAACACAAGAAAATAGTGGTACAGGAAGAATTTGGCCTGATGCTGGACATAGAGGAATCAAGGAATCAAACTGTGATTGGTGCACTCCCATCGTGCTTGTTTCCAAGCCTGATGGGTCTGTTCCTGGGGCTAGCGGACTACTATCAATGGTTTCCTGGGGCTAGTGGACTACTATCAACATTTTATTCCAGATTTTTCCTCACTAGTCACTAGTCCCTTGACTGAGCCTCAGTGGCTCTGGAGATATTACCAAGCGACCGGTCCTCTACATCAGCTGCAAGCTCAGCCCCAGGGAAAGTCAGTACAGTACCATCGAGAAGTAGTGTTTCGCCATTAAATGGCCAGTACTGACTCTCCGTTACTACCCCCTGGGGAAACCCTTTGTCGTCTATTCGGATCATGGCTCCACTGGATGAAAGACCCAGTGGATCTGGCTCTCCCGCCATTTCGAGGAATCTATCAGCAAAGGCTTAGGCTTGTGCTGAATTTCTCCCCCAGGAGGGGTGGAGTTAGCCAAGCTGAATGCACCCTGGAAGCATTCTGGTGGTGGAGGTGTGTGGCGGCTCGGCTTGGTGTGTGGGAAGGAAGCAGGGCAATCCAAGGATCATGCCTGGACAGCATTACGAATCAGTCCAGTAGTTGAAAGTATCCTTCGTTCCACAGTAGGTGGCTGATACCGGGGAACCGTCACCATAGGAGAGAGAGAGAGCTGTTTGTGGTAACCAAGTTGCAAGTTAAGCAGAAATGCTACTGTTCAGGTTTTGGGTTACTTTGCCTTCGTTATTTTAGTTTGTTATTTGTACCTGGATCCGGTGAGGGTGGAGGGGGAAGACTTTTTGCTTGTTTAACAGTTCCGTGCTCTCTTTCGCTCCCTGTGGGCAATCAAAGGAAATAAATGGTGAAAACTTTTAGTGTCCAGCTCTTCTGTGTTCCCAAAGGTGTGTCACGGTGTGTGACAAACTCCTTTTCACTATATCCAGTGGCAGCTGGTATAAACGGGGCTAAGCCCACCCTATCTTTTGAATGCTTTGAATTGAAGCGGTTTAGTTTGAATTACGGTGCAAACAAAAAGAATGGCACTATAAGAAAAACATTAGGTATATGACTAATGTTTTATCTACAGGGCTACTTTTTCTCAGCCCCCGGTCAGTTAAATTTATTCAGTCCATTACAGTCTGAAGCATAGACTGTATAGCTCTGAAGGTTTGTATGTGACACTGTCCTTTAATTTGTTATCCATTGAAGGCATGCGAGTAGTGGAAAATTAATGGCACAAATTTGAACAAGGTGGACTATGTACTTAGCTTCTAAGATGTCTTTGAATGAAAACTTGAAATAAAGAGATTAAAGACGTGAGGAAAAGCAGGCTTTAGTGACAGAAGGCAGATCCAAAACGTAACCCAGAAACAGGCAATAGTCGTAATCCAGGCATACAGGAAACTAGAAAACGTGGTAGGGAACAGAATCACAGAAAGATGAACTAGCAACGAGAAACTGAAATGGACAGGTTTATACAGAACACTGATTAACAGACAATGAGAAACAGGTGAGAGACATGATAGAATAACAGGAAGGAAATACAAATAAGGAGTGGGAGGTAGAGACACCAGATGGAGAGCAGGTGAAATGAATGAATAGAGTGAATGAACTGACAGGCATAAGACAAAAAACTGATGCAGAAATAACACAGAACCTGACACACTTGTAAAATGGTCACTTTTCTCCTGAGGAATATGGTTTATGATTATGGTTGCTTATTGACTATCCAAGACACAATTTGATTGATGTGAATTGGACAATATTGATAGAGAAAATGACAAATAACTGCAGGATGTCCCTATGATCGGAAGACAGTGTTAGCTCACGATGGTCCGAACACCTATTCACTCAGTTATGCAGGCTGAGCCCTATAAGTCTGCCCAGTTGGTAGTCTTTTGTTAGCAACAGCTTCTCCACCACATTGTTACAGTGGATCACCATCACCATCACCATGTCACTGTATGCTGAAATGGATTGTGTATATGACTCGTACTCAGGTTTTTCATGAAAGAAGGAAGAAGGAATTAGACTTTACCAAAAACCAAAGCTGATCTGGAAGTCATTTCATCATGAAAGTTGCACTGTTTGGAATATAGTGAACTAACTTGGTATTTGAAGCACAGCGAGTATACGTTAGACATGGCATGGACTCAGCAAGGCATTACAGATTTTAAACATTTATTGGAGAAAATTTGGAAACTCATATTGGAAATAGCGTTAATCTGTCAATGGTAGGTAAAGCTAACATAACTTGATGAAGGTAGCTAATCGTAACTCCATGAGACATAATGAATGTCAAGAAAAACCCACTCACTGTTACAAATTGTGGACTGTATTACATTGAGGACATGATTTAGCTTTGCAGTGGGTAGGATGTAACTACAGTACAGTGCGGCCTGTAGCGTAGTGGTTAAGGTACATGACTGGGACCCGCAAGGTTGGTGGTCTGATCCCCGGTGTAGCCACAATAAGATCTGCACAGCCTTTGGGCCCTTAACCCTGCATTGCTCCAGGGGAGGATTGTATCCTGCTTAGTCTAATCAACTGTATGTGGCTCAGGATAAGAGCGTCTGCCATATGCCATTAATGTTATGTAATGTAATGTAATCATTACATGCATGTTTCTAGAATTGGTTGACCAGTTCTCTTTCTTTAGATAGCCAATCACTTGTTTCACACACCAGTCACTAAGTAAAGTCAAAACGAGCTGCTTGATTGTATGTTCACTTTTTATGGAAAATAACTGGCTGATGAAATATTGAAGGCAACATTTATGGCTCTGCAAACAGAGACGACAGATGTGGCATCCGTTAGCCAGTGTGTAATTGTGCTTAGGTAGGCTGCATTACTGACGGTTCAGTTATGGCGACTTCCTTTTTTGTGCACCTATTATAGCAAGGTTTGGTTTCACAGTTTTATTGCTGTAACAGAGCAGTATATTGAAGTCCTGTAGCTCAACTAGTAGCACATGACACTGCCAAGGTTATGGATTCAATTCCCACTAGTGCCAGCCATACTGAAAAATATATCATGATATTGTAGGGTTTTAATGAAATTGCCCCTTTAAATCTGTAAAATCCTACTGTGGGTAGTGTCATGTTAGCGCAACACCTAGAGGCAGTCTGCACAAAGATAGGAGGACAGTCAGTATTAAGGAAGTGCAGTAGATCTATAAACATGGAAAATATGACATACTCTGCATAACTCCCGTAAAATAAGGTTTGCAAACACCATCTAGTCACTTCAAATATCTATATAAAAGGTGTTGTAGTGAGAGGATATATTATTTTCAACAGATGCTTTTGGATTGTGCACAGAAAAGACCGCATGTAGCTGAAGATTGTTGGTTAGCAACGTGCTAGGCACGTTACGGATACAGTAACATGGTGTATTGCACATTGTAATGATTCTGTATTATGTTATGGTGCATATAAGTGTTTATAAGTGTTGTTTTATTGTTTTATTCATGTATCTGTTTGTGGACAGTTCTATTGCTAGCCATGTAAAGGAGGCCATTATCTCACGTGGCTACAAGTGAGTTGTGTGATGTAAAATATGTTTTAGGAAAAATACCTGTTTAATGCAATTGGGGTTGAATGTTACTAATGGTAACATTGTGGGTCTTTTCATTGTACTTTTGTTTATTTTTTGTAACAGGGCAACTACTGCATTTCATTTATCCCTGAATAATATTGTAATTAATTTAAGACTAAGTACTATAATTCATGTGAATTTCTGTAAAGATATTACTATTAGTGAAATGATTCTCCTATCGACCGCTATGCTCTAGTTCAAATGAGACAGCATTCAGAATAAAAACCCCCAATTATATTTTGGTGTGTCCTGGTTGTTACTTACAGCAGGCCATCACAGAAAGAGACAGACAGAAATTATACCAACACATTACAACACATCTCAGGGCCTGTGTCCGCTACACTTGTGGCGCATCGAGTGCTGGGACGATGCGCCTGAAAAAAGGTTCTGTGCGCTGAGGGAAAAAAGCGGTGCGCATGGTTTATGTATCTCTGGCAACGTCTCACCTAAACATTATTACGTATACCATCCGTCGTTGCGGAAGATATCGCTCGTTGTTGTTTGTTTGTTTTTTTAGTTGTTGTCGACATGAGTTCAACAAACCAAACGATACTCTGACACTGTTAAAACAAGCCTCTCCTCCATATTCTTGCCCGCTGTATTTGAAACAATATTACAAAGCTGTCATAAGGGTTATGTTTAGGGTCGTCCTATCGAAGTTAGTCTTAAATTATATGTGTTGGCCAATTAAAAATAGCTGTCAGTGTAGACATTTCCTAAATATGAGGCAAAAATTCTAAGGGCAAACACGTCCAGTGGCGTAGCCTAACACGGCTAGCCTGAGCGATATGAAGGACAGCTCTGAGTTTTTGGCGAAGAAATACAACCTTACAGTTTTGAACCAAAATTTACAGAGGAGGAATTGTGTGAGTGATAAGAGTCAGCAGAGGACGAGGCAGCCGAAGCTAACAGAGAGCAGAGAAGTGGGAACAGAAATTGGCGACAGTCTGGGAACTGTGAACCCATGCCTAACGTTACTGAGACTGAGAGCCTTTGTTGCCGCAAAAGGGATTGAGGGCAACGGCTGTTGGCAAAACCAAACACAGAGTTTGCCTCACTGCCAATAATACCTTCAAACCCTTGCTACATCCTGTAGTACTTACCAACATCTTCTGCAGCAATAGGAGGATTAATTGGAAGAAGTATCCACAAGCAAAATTTTGATACAGCTTGTTAGCTAGATATTTACTTATTCGTCGCTTAGTTGCCCTCCTGCACCCCTTGGTTGTGGATAATACCTCCAATTAATCCTTCTGTTGCTGTGGAAGAAATTGATAAGTACTGCAGGATGTAGCAAGGGTTCTAAGTTATTACTGGCAGAGATTCAAACGGTAGTTCGGTAGTCTGCGTTCCAGAGCTATCCATCATATCGCTCAGGCTAGCCAAGGTAGGTTTCATGATATCTGTATGCTAATGTTAGCGTATTTTTCGTATGTGATCGCCTGGATCAGTGGCCGCCCATAAACCAGTCTCTGCACTCAAGGGTGGAGTTTGAGTCCCCGTTACCTTCTGGGTTAACACAGGCTGGAGATTCAAGCCAAACACGTCCACGTCGTTTTGCCCCATATTTAGAAATGGCTACACTGATGGTGGTTTTAAAAAGGCCTGCACACATAATTTAAGCATTTAATATGAATAATCTCAACTGTAATGAGCATAAAGTGCTCCTTTAAATTCAAAGACAGTGATATCCATATATAGCTTCATATAGCATACACAACAGTATGCACACTCATGTCTTATAGAAATCAAGAATAAATAAGCTTTTCCTAGACTTTTTCCCATCTAAGTGTTGGAGGATTTTAGCTGCTGACAGGGCCACTGAATAAGAGTCCACTACAACAGTAGTCCAGGCCTTAACCTAAGTTGAAGAGTCCGGCAATGCCAGCAGACGGGCTAATAAGTGACATCTTAACAGGGCTGGCAAATCAGATGTGAGCACAGTGCTAGCAGGTCCGCACCCAGGTGAACCCTGTAATAAGCCTGCTTTTTGTTCTGCCGATCCAGAAAGGGCAGTGGCCTCAAATAAAAGGAGCCATTCCCATGGACATGAAGCTCGATTACAATTACAGGGTGCATGTTCACCATCCAGAAGCTGGCAGCTTTGTAGGGAGGACATAACCATCTGAAGCTGCTTCATTATGGGTCCACCACAATCCTGCAGGATGGGGACCCCAGCTCCACTCTCACCTCCACATGATAGAATTAGTACTAGAATTAGAAACATGTGTGAATACCTTTGCTTCTGGATAATAGTATAGTATATCATGCTACAGGGATGTTTAGGGATATGCAAACAGATTAATTTCAGAAAGAGGAAAAATATCATTTTAACAAAGGTTTGATCTTTTCTCTGGATAAAAGGTGTTGGATCCATCCACTTCACCTTAAACTTCAGGGAATCTCAGTATCAGGACCTTGGTACCAAGAAAGTAGACAACAGAAGAACATAGCCTCCCAAGGATATCAGTAGGTCCCAAACAAACAAAGAGACAAATCACTCTCAAATTTGCACCCACCATCTGCAAAGTGAAATAAGTGCTGAGAACAAGCCCAGATAGACTGCCCTTAATACCACCCTGCACCCAGACAGACACACTGACCCTCACATACTGTGGGACTGAAAGATGATCCAAGCAACACCTACCCTGTCCTCACTGAACTCTACCAATCAGATTTAGCCTCATAGCATGACTTGCAAACAGTTACTGTAAAAAAAAGCTGAAATGTCTAGAATGCTCAGAATCCAGAGACAGGTAATTAAATGATACTCTGTGAATTTGTGGCCAGACTTATACTTCTGGAGCAGTTACGTTTGTCTGCCAGCACACAGACAAGTAGTTCTTCTTCCTAACAAATCTACGTGGCTCCATTTTGCCTGCTCTCTTTCTCTCATAGTATTCCTCTCTTTCTCTTTCTGTCTTTCTCTCTTTCACTCTCATTCTTTGCATCTCCTGATGTTTTTGGAAGCCCCGTCCCCTCCCCCAGCCCTCCCACTCCTTTTTCAGTCCAGACAACCCCAGTAAGAGACACAGAAAGCGGATGGAAAATATGACTGCATTCTTCCCCGACCTCAGATAAAGCACAGCACTGCTGGCAGACAGGAGATGAAGGGAAGAGAACATGCGCAGGAGTCCCAATTTAAAGATGCAGAGCTTAATGATAGGTCTAAAAATGCAGGAGCCAACATCACCAAAGGGAGAAAGGAAGGGAAAGATAGGTAGAGATAGAGTGAGATTGAATTTAGAAGTAGGGTTTAAAAAAGTCCTCATCTTTCATCAAAGTTTTTATGTTTTTACGCACGCATTATGCAAGGATCACACATGAAGAATAGAATAGAGCCCTTAATGCATTGAGATTGAATGATTTTCTAAAGATATATTTTTTTTCAGCTTTATTGGACAGTATACAGTATAGAGAGACAGGAAGAATGGGAGCGAGAGAGAGGGGAAGACATGCGACAAAGGTCAGACGGTCGGATTCGAACCGCTGACGTCGCAGCTTGCAATGAGCATGCGGCCAGTGCTCTACAGGCTGCGCCACCGAGACACCCCCAAGATTGAATGATTTTCTGGTCTGCTTTATTAAAACACATATGACAGCCTTTTTTTTAACCAAAACTTTAAAAGAAAAACACAAATGTGCCTCTCAGTTCTGGAAACAAATTGACACATCCTGATAACATGAGTTCTCAAATCATGGTTAGCTGCCCTGCTTTCTGCATGTTACTGGTACCATGAAACCTTAAAGACAAACTTTGTGTGTGGAGGCTGCTTTCTAAGGCTCACTTGGTAGACATATTTCTTGCACCACAAATTCTACCAGACAGTTTAAGCAGAGGGAGAAGGGCAAAACCATTCTGCTGTGTGGAGGGGAGGATAAAGAGAAGCAGGAGGGGAGTGATAATGGAACATTCTCAGCAGAAGTAATAAAGAAAGATGATTCCATGCATTTCCAAATTGAACTCGTATGTGCTCCTTCTGAAAGCCAGCCCAGATTCTTTACACGGGATGCGCTGTAGCACTGCCTTGCTAGGACTTTCCCCCTTATTAATGGCCCTCTCAATTATGCATGATCTTCAATAAACTTATTCAGAATTGCAGGCTGGGAATAAAGCAGTACGAGGCTGCTCGCATATGTTCCTGTGCAAGGAATGTGTTTCGTACAGTATTTTAATGAACTGAGCTTTACTGTGAGAAACTCAAGCTTTTTGTTTTTTTTCACTCCAGACATCATGTCCAGAGTTCCTGGCAGACTTTATGCCTACGTCAACGCCTGGAGACACATCTGGAAAATGAAACTTAGAGGATTCATCATTCCTTCCTTTCCTTTTTTACCTACCAAGACTTTTTCCATTCTCACTCTTCTCGTAGTGCCTTTGTTTTCCCATCTTTCTTGCTGCTGTCTTGAGATGTGTGGGTCTTCTTAAGAGGGACAACAGTATTGTGTGTAGTAGTGGGTGTTTACAAGGATATAAAAAGGTATTCAACACAGAACTCCTAAAGGCTTTAATAAAAGAGAATGGCAATTTTGTGAATCTGCAGAGGGAAAGGCTTTCAGATGATGCTGTGATAGATTCCTTTAAACTTTCATAAAATCTATAGTTTTGTGCGAGATCTTCGCCTTTCAAATGCAAAAAACCCTTAAAGTTTTAGAAATATCTGATTCTGATAGCGGCTGCTAAGACAGAAATATTTTTTTATGATTTGGTCTTCACAACTATACATGTTCTTGCTAAGAATCCTTTAGTCTTTGTGTGTTTGAAACGTTAGTGCTTCCAGTGGGAACTGGCTTTCAACCGAATAACAGAAACAGCTTCAGTTGTCTAGACCAATGCCTAACAGGACATGTATATCCAAGTCATATCCCAACTGAGCATACATTTACAACATAATTTGAACAGAAACAACTATAGGCATGCATATCCATGGATGGTCCGGTAGCACCACTCTGCTGGTGCTGGCCTGCATCAGCACGCTCATCTAAACCCATCAAGCACATCGAGACTTGGCAAAACCACAGTGATTCGTAGCTGGCTGCAGCCATTTTCCATTGACTTGAACAGCAGAAAAGGGAAATGGAATGCTTTGTTGGCGGGGAGGCACAAGTAGTATGTACAGTGGGCTCCAGAATGATTATCACCCTTCATAATTATGCACAAAAAGTGCTGTAAACTAAAAAATAATAGTTATTGACATAAGGTTTATTTTCCAACATGCGCTTTATTAATGATTCAGTGGAATCAAACAAAGTACAAACCCCAAAAACAGTGAGGTTGCAACCATTCCATATGTTTTACACCTTTTTATTATTCCCCTTAATGTTTTAAGTGGTATGTTTAAATATGTATGTTTTTTTTAATATATAAATCTGTGTCTTCTGAATTGACTGTTCTTTGGCTTTTTTACATTACATTACATTATTGGCATTTGGCAGAGTGATGTACAACAAAGTGCATACCCATCACAAGGAACAAGTGTGCTGAAAGCCCCTAGAGTACAATGTCAAGTGCTAAGAGTACAGCAAAGTTAAGGACTAGGGCCTATTTAATTAATCTGACAATGGCTCATATCTAAAACTGTTTTTATACAGCACAATCCAATAGAATTATAAATAAATTAACTGTATTACCAATTTCACTTTCTTTGATATTTAATAAACATATTTTAAATAAAGAGCTAGAAGGCAAGGACAATAAATTACATCTGAATTTTAATTGTAGGTTTAGTTCACTGCAAAAGACCTGGTATAAACTGGTATACTCATATGCATTACTATCTCATATTGCCACGATCTTTCAAAATGTTATGTTTTACATTGTGTTATTTATTTTCCCCATTAATGTAGTATTCTGTAGCTGTAAATCTGGAGAAAAACACAATTCATTTTTGATTTTGATTCTTCTGTGATGATTCCCGTGACATACGTATATCACATACAGCACCTTAATGGCAGTAGACATAAATAAGAAATAAATGATAAACCAGTAGGTGAATAGCTAGCGGTCGAATACTACATTTAAAACAATCCAAAGAAATCCCAGTCCAAACCCACCCCAATATGGGGAAATCGTTTGGAAAATTTTCTCAGCAACCTGTCTGGAAACCCCATTAACTCCCTGACACTATTGCAAGCCCTCACAAATGCTGGCAGTCCACACTGATCCACACAGAGGAAAAGCGGGAGAAGAGAGAGAGATGGCAGTAAGGGAAAAGAAGCAGACACGTCCATTAGAGGCAGCCTGGAGCTTCTTTGAATTCATCTTGATGCAGAACACCCATTTGGACAGGTGTTTCATGAAATAATACACCATTAATTTCTGGGTTTAGACTAGAGTGAAAATATAACGTTTTTACATTGATCCATTTATGAACACTGCTTGCGTCACACGTGTACATAGAGCCATACAGTACAAAATTACTAAAAGAGACATGCAAGGTATCCATGACATTGGTACTATACATGTTGCATGTACTATAACTTCTTTATGTAGGGCTGCCTGGTCCTGTTCCTGGGGATCTACCTCCTATAGCTTTCCATTTCAACACTAATTTGGTACACCTGGTTCTATAATTAGCAGCTCAAAGAGCTGGTTGTTAAATGAGGTGTGCCTTGTTTGGGTTGGAGTGAAAACCTGCAGGACAGTAGATCTTTAGGAAGGGGGGTAGACTGCCCTGGCTTAGTGTATATGGTTGCAATATTGTGTTAAATGTTATATGAGCTGCTTTACATTATAGTTCTGTACATAATTTAGTGAAATCTGTCTGCACACACTCATTTTTTCAGAAATATTGTGGATCATTTGTTTTCATAACTCCTCCTCCTTGCTTTGTGAATCTGTCTAAATACAGTTTCACTTAACAAACCCTTTAATTAAAGCATGGCCTTGATGACTGTTCTGACTGTGGGCGTCTCTGACCAAGGAGACATGCAGTTAATTTGCCAGATACCTGGGTGCTGTTCAGAGCTTCATTACAGCATCCAAGTCTTTTCCAAGCCCCTTAATATGACTTGTGCTGACTCTCCATGCTTTCACTCACAGTTATGCAAGCTCCCTGAGTGACACATTCCTTTCAACCTCTAGGATGTTTTCCCACGGCAAGCCAAGCAGATCTGCATATTTTGGCAGTGGGACAGGGCGGGCATGCTGTAGGTGCCTCTATTGCCTCTGTTTTGCAAATGCAATCAAAGTGAAATTTTACAGGATGGCATCTGACCTCTGAGAGGAAATCCCACAGTGGGTCTGAGTAAATACTCTGGTCTGATGCTTCCGGCACAAGCTTGGCCCCTGGTCACTGGGTCAGCACAATTAGAGGTTATTGGAAGACTTTCTGTTCTGCTGGGTCCATTGTCAGGTGTTGAACAAGAGGGTGGGCTAAGAGCTGCTCTCTAGAGCTCTGTTTGCTTTCCTACTGTGTAGGCATTTGCCAGGGGTGACTTTGAAAACAGCAGAGGTACATTTTTGTCTGATCTGAGCAGTCTACACAGAAGCATTGGTACTGTAGCTGCTGTGCATGAAAAAATGTTAAAACAATTGCTGCACAGTAGGTTGTGCCCTTTCATGGAAAAGTGCATGAACTGTGGTCGCTGCAGAGATCGTCACCTGTGTGATATCACAATTCCTCAGCAGCCCCTGCTGCCTGAGGACATTGCTGTGTTCACCATTGGACAGCAGGCCTTGTAAAATGACATAGAAGGCTGCTGAGATGTAGGCAGCCCCTCTCTCCTCTGCTTCGCCTTGTTTCCTCACCAACATCTGAAAGCTGTTACACAGTGTTTCCAGGGCAACACCGCAGAGCCAAGAGATATCATAAATCTTGTCCGTCCCCAGCCCCACGTCACAACATATGGCTAACAGCAGGAAGAATTTGAAAGAGTGAAAAGCTGACTCCATTACGGACCACAAACGAAGCAATCATGAGAAAAGGGGATGAGACTGCATCGGTTCTACAATGCCAGGGGTTAACAGCCAATAGTGTTATATTGGTCGAGTTTAGGGTGCGGATGCAGTTTCCTCAAATATGTTGTGAGCTGTGCAGTGGAGAGGCAGTCCCACTTGGGCAAGTTCATTCTCCAAAAAAAGGAGGGGTGGAAACAAATATATTCCTCTGCCTTTTGCAGTAAGAGGACGTCCACAGTTTTATACCATTCCAGAGCTGCTTTAAAAATAGAAAGTGTTCAGTAGAAAGACATAAAGCAAGAGTCATTCAATATAGCTCATTACAGCCCAGTATTGTAATATTAACATTCAACATCATCCTCCCAGGTTTTTGGAGGTTTTTACCTAAACTTTCAGGGTTATCACCAGTGCAGTGTTACAGATAGACAATTTGATTTGTGGTCAGTGTTGTCCTTTTTAATTTCCAGAACATACTGATCTGCACCAATAGGCCTACTTTGCTCTAATAATGCAAGTATGGCATGAATTGAGTTTTAATAATTTAAGTTTATCTGAAATGTAGGTAGGTAGTGCAAATGTAGATTGCACATTCAATGCTGTTATATTAACTTTTGGTTCAAAGCTGTGTGTATGAGTGAAAAATAGTCCTGCTCTCACTTTCTGATTCAACATTTTTTAAAATCATTCAGAAAGTTTTTTTAGTTTTTTTGGAGAGGGGGGGGGGGTTCTATAATTTCTATAATTTTAATGCAAGTCATAATGTGGTTTGAGCACTTTTTTAGTCTTGTCTATAAAAAATAGAAAACTGGTGGTACTTCATGATATAGACCATAGAACAAAAATAAGAAAATTCACATTTTCAGTAAGAGCATATACAGTGCGTATGTAAGAGGCAAAAAACATTCACTCATTCACTGAACCACAGGAATGTATGGGACACTCAAACTTGAGATTAGTCAGTTCTTTTCTCCTTCTTTCTTTCATGAAAAATCACAGGGAAAAGTGGAAAAATAAGGTAGAAAAATAAGGTACCTTCATAAAAGTTATATATGGAACACGGCTCACTTAAGAAATAAGAATTGTTATTGACTGGGGTTAGAATCTAAAATGCGTTTTAACCCCATTTTACATTATAATGTGTGTTATATCCAGTCTACAACCATGAACTTCATATGAGTAGAGATACTGTTCAACTACTTCTCTGAAACAGACTATCCACTTCGTGGTTTGACATGTTGTGTGGTCAGAGTTGCTCTTCTGCATACCACTGTTGTAATGCATGGTTATTTGCTTTACTGTCAGCTTCCTCTCAGCTTTGACCATTTTGGCCCTTCTCCTCTGACCTCTCTCATTAACAAGGCGTTTCTGCCCAAACTGCTGCTCACTGGATTTTTTGTTGTTAGCACCATTCTGAGTAAACTCTGGAGACTGTTGTGCATAAAATCTCAGGAGATCGGGAGTTGCAGAAATACTCAAACCAGCCCGTCTGGCACCTACAATCATGCCACGGTCAAAATGTTGTTTAATTTAACTTTGTGTGATTTTATCAACAGTACTTGTTAGGGGTGCAAATAATTTCGCCACCTGTGGTTTTATTGATTTTTATTAAAGGTGCCAATTGTCGTGTAAGTCTAAAAGCAAACACAAAATGTGGTGTTTCCTCATACTGTATACGTGATGGTAAAATATGATTTCAAGGCTCCGTTGTATGGAACATTTCATTTCAAGCCAGCTTTTGAAGTCCTGGAGTCTTTGATGACGGGAGAAATCATACTGGATTTTTTTACTTGCAGTAAGTTAACCCTCCAACCTCCAACCTGGTAGACCATAACTTTGCAATGCAATTGCTTATACCCAATTCCAAATGGAAAAATAAAAACTCTGACATGCTAAAGGACTGGTTTCTGTTTGCTTTCCAACTGCCATTTTTATGTATAGTGTTTATATTAGTCATGGCAGCAATATGTACAAACTCAAAAGCGCTGCTGAGCAGGAAGAGAAAGAGAGAGTAAAAAGGGAGAATAGAGAGAACTTATTCCAATGAGGAAAGAGTTAAAATAAGCACATACTGCTTGAATTAAATTGTAGGGGTGGGGGAGAAAGACGCAGTACATTCTTTTCCATTGAAGTCAGTGCTTTGCTGCCTCTCTAATGGCTGGGCGAGTGGACAGAAAGGAGTTTCTACATCTAACTTGAGCAAAAAAATAGTTTCCCAACCCCACTAACTAGGAACAGGGTTTACAGCACTGAGACTGTAATCTACCACCCCCCGACTTACAGCCCCAATTAGCTCATGGTGAGAATGAGACTGATGCATTTTGTGGTTTGTCTCCATTTTTTCCAAGTTTCTTTCTATTCAACTTACCTACTGAGTATTCATGAACATCTCAATGAAAGTGTTGATTTTTCACATGGCCACATGAATGCCAGACTGCTGGAAAACAGCAATAGGCCCAGCTTTTTAATGAGACTGATGTACACATTCAATATGACATATTAAAAAATATATGCCAAAAAATATGAATATATTAATATAGAAAGAATGTAGGGGTATAAACTTAAATAAGTACCTCCTCATCCCTGGTTACAGTATGAACCAAATATATCCGCATACCATGAAGAAAATCTCCAGCTTAATACACTGCTGGTCAAAAGAAGATCCCTATAATTTTTATCTGCTTTGTAACAAAGACAGTCCTCAGAATAATGAGTACATAGAGTGGAGCTTGTGAAAACACAAACACTTTCAGGTGGTGGTTGGTGGTGGTTGGGGGGCTAAGGCCCAACTCTTTAATCATAAAGCACTCTTCCAATGCCACGCTTCCAAATCCACGTCCAATGGAAAGAAAAAGTGTTGGCGAAACCTGGTTGCGTCCCACAATTACCCTCCCTGGCAAGGACGGAGCGTCAGTTTAGCTAGGTGATGACAGTATATCCCAACTTTAGAAAACAGAGGACAGATGTGTGAATATTGTATGATTATAATTGCTGTTCAATATAAGATAGAGTGTATAATGTATATATCTGTCTTTTTTAATGTCCAGTGAAATACTATAGGGTGAGACTGGTGGGACCAATACATAATCAGCAATGCTGCCCCATCCATTAAGGCAAAACAACTTTTCCTCCATAAATAACTATGCATTAAATTGCATTTAATTATTTTTCATGAATATAATTCTTTTTCACTCTTTCACACTGTTCTAAAAACATCCAAATTGTATTACATATGATGAAATTGAACTTTGATCGGCCTCTAGCATAGTGGTTAAAGTACATGACTAGGGCTAAACTGAACCTTGTGGTTCAGTCCCTGGTGATATGATAACCATGATATGATCAATACTGCTGTTAGGCCATTGACTCCTGGCGGGATTGTCTCCTGCTTAGTACACTGCTCAAAAAAAGTAAGGGAACACTTAAGGGACACATCAGATCAGATCAGATGAATGTTTTATTAAAGTTGAAAATCTTTACTGATGTACATTGTATAATTAGTTGAGAATAAAATCACAGACTGATCCAACTTGTGTGAATTTTATCACAGCAACTCATAATGTGACTCAGTAGTGTGTATGGCCTGTACGCACTCCCGACAACGTCTGAGCATGCTCCTGATGAGTCGTGGATGGTGTCCTGGGGGATCTCCTCCCAGACCTGGATCAGGGCATCAGTGAGCTCCTGGACAGTCTGTGGCGGTACTTGGCGGCGTCGGATGCACCAATACATACCGTCCCATAGGTGCTCAATTGGATTTAGGTCAAGGGAACGTGAGAGCCAGTCAATGGCATCCTCATCCAGGAACTGCCTACACACTCTGGTCACATGAGGCCGGGCATTGTCCTGCACCAGGAGGAACCCAGGGCCACTTCACTAGTGTAAGGTCTGACAATCGGTTTGAGGATTTCATTCCAGTACCATAGCCTGGCTATGACATGGAGGTCTGTGCGACCCTCCCAAGATGTGCCTCCTCTGACCATCACTGATCCACTGCCAAACCGGTCATGCTGGATGATGTTACAGGCAGCATGACGTTCACCACGGCGTCTCCAGACTCTTTCACGCCTGTCACATGTGCTCAGTGTGAACCTGCTCTCATCTGTGAAGAGAACAGGGCGCCAATGGTGGACCTGCCAATTCTGGTGATCTCTCGCGAATGCCAATTGAGCTGCACGGTGCTGGGCTGTGAGCACAGGTCCCACTAGAGGACGTTGGGCCCTCATGCCACCCTCATGGAGTCTGGCATGCCACCCACAGTTTGGTCAGAAACATACACACCAGTAGCCTGCTGGAGGTCATTTTGTAGGGCTCTGGCAGTGCTCCTCCTGTTCCTTCTCGCACAAAGAAGCAGATACCGGTCCTGCTGCTGGGTTTATGCCCTTCTACAGCCCTGTCCAGCTCTCCTTGTGTAACGGCCAGTCTCCTGGTATCCATGCCCTTGAGACTGTGCTGGGAGACCTTCTTGAGACCGCATGTATTGATGTGCCATCCTGGAGGAGCTGGACTACCTGTGCAACCTGATTGGGCTGCAGGTACCACCTCATGCTACCAGTAGTGACAAGGACACTAGCAGAACACAAAACTAGAGAAGAATCAGTCAGGAAGGATAAGGAGAGAGCAATTGTATGTGGCCACCACATGCAAAACCATTATCTTTTTGGGGGTTGTCTTGCTTTTGCATCTCCATTGCACCTGTTCTCACTTTCATTTGTACCAAATCAGGTGAAATTGATTTGTGCTTCCTAAATGGACAGATTGATATCACTGAAGTTTAACTGACTTGGTGTTACACTGTGATGAATAAGTGTTCCCTTAATTTTTTTGAGCAGTGTATAATCAACTGTAAGTCGCAATGGATAAAAGTGACAGCCAAATAACATGTAATGGTTCGCTTTTAGCAGCAGTCTATGTGCTGAACAGTCAGACCTTTTGAGTTGAGCCAAACCTTTTGTGCCACATTTGTATGAGGAAAAGTGGATATATAACTGTATGACTTGTATGTGATTTGTGTTAGGACACTCAAAACAAGATTTTTTCTGTTCTCTCTTTAGTCTGCTGCTGTAGGGGTATGCCCTTGTGAAGGGGTATGCCCTCGATCAAGAACAGGGTGGGTACAGAATGGGATTCCCTGCCCAACCAGAAGCTCACAGATTTTTATGTCACTGCCCATGTGACTGGTTAATGTGATCATATTTCCACATTGGCAGTACTGTTGGGTCACTTTCAAAAAAGAATATGAACTGGCTAAAAAATTGGATCTGAGCAGAAATGTGTAATTGAGCATTAAGACCTGCAGACCTATATACGAAACTACAGTGCCACCACAGGTGAAAAATGTTTGTCCATTTATATGGTGCAATTCTTTCCATATTAATTTAATTCTTGTTTCTTTTGGCAGTCTGAGGTAAGAGGACAGCTGTCCAAAGTAAGAATATTCTCCAGTTGGGGATTTCAGAGAGATTCATCATTGTATAGCTATTGGACAGATATAGTCCCCTCCAAAAGTTTTGGAACAGCAAGGTCAAGTCCTTTGTTTTTGCTATAAACTGAAGACAATTGAGTTTGAGGTCAAAAGATGTACATGAGATGACAGATCCGAATTTCAGCTTTTATTCCTGGCATTTATATCTTGATTTGTTAAAGGTACAATAGATAACTTTGGACTTCTAACGATCAAGAGAGGACAAACATGCTCAAACCACAACACTGTTTATCCCACCCCTTCTCTGTGAATGTGCTGACATTGAAACGCCATTGGCTGTGTCACAAGCTGGCTAGATATCTACAGTAATTTTAGAGGTCGCAGGAATAGCTACCTCTTTAGGTATATCCGGTAGCAGCTCAGGGACTCAAGAAGGCCGACATTAGCTATACCTGTTCTCGAGATGAATAACACGCAGAGGTGATTGATTTAAAGACACAAGGTCAAAGTGGGGGGCGGGGGCGGGTAGTCCAACTCGAGGGGGGTATTTCCTGTATAACAGTGAGTGTTCAGTAAGTTAAACAACACAGATCAAATTTTTATAATTATTTGCCAGGCTGGTTACTTTGCCAATTACATTCCAAATGAAACAATAAATAAAAGTATTACAAAATAAATAGGAAAATGTTAACCAGTCTTAAAAGTCATATGTGGCTACAAAATCTACATGCACTATGTGCATGGGAGTCTGGCTACAGATGAAATCGAAGTTCACTTTGTCTTCCCTGCTTATAAGTCCAAACCAGGCCTAAAAATTGTTCAAAGCCAAATTTAGTCATTTCCCCCTAGGTTCCTGGATGATTGCCAAGTCCTAGGTATACTGCTGTGGAAATTAGACCATCGCACCAGTTGCAATGTGACAAGCTTAATTATACTAAACACGAATATAACCTGAACCTGCATGAAACATCCCATGCTTTATGCATTTCAGTGACTGAACCTTGAGAGTACTGTGACAGGGAGGGGGTGATTCAGCAAGAGAGCAGTCTTCCCTTGTCAAGCCTTCCTGCACCCTAAAAAGGTGCACAGAAGGGACTGTGGCCCACTGGAATTAGCAACATGTGTTGGTTCCTGCCTTCCTCCTCAGACTGATCCCCTGGTTTAGTATTGTACTTTGTCTCGCCAGTCGAGTCTCTCCAGTGTCTCCGAGCCCCAGTCACCTGAGCCCCAGAGTCTCTCCAGCGTCTCCGAGCCCCAGAGTCTCTCCAGCGTCTCCGAGCCCCAGTCACCTGAGCCACCAGAGTCTCTCCAGTGTCTCCAAGCCCCAGAGTCTCTCCAGCGTCTCTGAGCCCCAGAATCTATAGCGTCTCCTGAGCCCCAGAGTCTCTCCAGTGTCTCCGAGCCCCTCCAGCATCTCCGAGCCCCAGAGTCTCTCCAGCCCCAGTGACCTGAGCCACCCGAGCATCCTGAGCAACCAAAGCTGCCCCTACATCCTGAGCCCCAGCATCTCCAGTTTCCTGATTTCAACCACCATCGCTGCTGCTCCTCCGTGCTGTTGATGGTCCCACGTGGTGACAGTCCGGTGCCAGTTGTCGAGGGGGGGATCCTGTCACGTCCCGTGTCTCCATACCCTAGTTATATCCCAGTTTTATGTGTTTTGTGTTCTGTATAATGTTTTGAGTTTGCCCTATTTCCCCCGGCACCTGATTTGTGTTTTATTCCTCTTACCTGATCGTCATTGTCTCCTTGTTCGTCTTGTATTTAAACATGCCTTGTTCTTTGCTGGATTGTCTTGTGCCTTGCCTTCGTGCTCGTGTCTTGCTCTGTCATGTTTTCTTCCCCAGTGCCTGTTCCCGTGTTTTCCTAGCCTGTTTCTTGCTTCTTTGCCATTTTCCGGTCCCTTCACCCAGCCCATGGTCCTCCACCCTTCTCCATTCCTGCCTTCGTTTCTGCCCCTCGGACTGGTCTCCTGGGTTGGATCCTCACCTGTTTCTGACTTGGTCTCGCCTGCTTCCCATTACCCTGTCTGCCAGGACTCTGATCCATGCCTGTCCTTTCATGACGATCTGCTTATCCTTTGTTGTTCCTGTTTGCTGCTTCTGAACTTGGACTCTCTGATCTGGTTTTATAAAGCTTAAGCTCCCCTTCCTATCACCTATCATTTTGAAGTCTGTGCTTGGTTCCTGATAGTCTGTGCATGAAAGTGATGATCACTTTGAGTGAACTTAATGACTCAAAGTGGAAGATTATGTTTTCTGCTGTGAGGTGTTCAAATTGCACCACTGAACTGCAAAAACAGCTCAATAATGGCTGATCTGAACAAATTTAGCCTTTTATTGATCGTTCAAATAATGAATCACTGCTTGACTAGCAGTGATGTCCACCCAAGGAGCAAGCACATCACCACAGGGTTTATTCATACCTACATCTTTCCTGAAAATACAGAGCATTGAAATTTACTGTATATTACCGTACATTTCCAATTTTGTTATGTTCATTGTCCCTAGGAAGTATATTCTCCCTGCAAAAGTATAGGAACACAAGAGTGAAATGTGTTATCTTGCCTATATACATTTGTATTTGATATCAAATTATAAATCTGAGGCAAAAGTACAATTATTATGAAAAATATTTCATTGTATTTACTTAAGTAATGTTTTTACCAATTTTACAGTCCCCCCCATTCACTTTACTATCCCAATTCATTTGGGCACTGTATATAAAATAAGTACCTGGGATATGTAATTATGTTTATATGTATGAACATATTGATTGTCTTTGTCCTGGATGGTTTGTATGGTCCCTGCTCACACAAAAGAAAATATATTTTTTTATGGAATTGATGAGTCAGAGGAGAGGGGTTGCAGGAGCATGTAATTAATCAATCAAAGGATGCATGCTGAATTTGTTACGATTTGTTATGAAATTAAAATATCGAACTTTGTTGCAGACATTGATTAACTTGTTTGCTTTATTTAGGTATGCTGTATGTATGTGGTTTGGGGGGGAGGGGGGATTTCTATGGATCTGTCCCAGGCCCTGGGATTCTTGTTGTCACAACTACTAGCAAGTAAAGTGTTTTGGTCAGAGAGATAACGCTAGCTAGCTAGCTTGAGACATTAGGACCCTTTGGTGTACAATCATATTAAAAATGCTTCATTGGCACAACATGCAGCCAATTATAGTATATTCCAGAAATAGAAATTCAAGAAAGCATGAGGACATTAACAACGGGTTCTGTTCCTCTGCCTGTCATTCTGGCTGGGTAAGAAGCAGTTCTGCTGCAGCGCAGTAAACAGAACAATGGAAGTTGCTTCACTTATCCTATTAGCATTGTGCTGCATACCAATTACATGTGAACTAAACGGGGTCAAATTGTTAAAGTACTTTACATTGTTCAATGCTCTTGTGCACAAGTACTTGTGTATAAAGAATAATGAATACCTGGAGATATTCCACAAGCCATTTTATCCAAATTATTGGCAAATTCTTTAAGCTTTCCACGCATTGTATCTGCATGGGTAACTACTAAAATTTTACCAGTTATTTATATACATAAGCAAGGCATGATGTTTAGAGACATGATACTCAAGACAGTGAAATTATGATTTTTATTTTCAATATCACTTCCCCTGTAAGTGATAAGTTACAGGCTAATGATCCCTTCAGTACCGGTAACACTGTGGGTGTCCTGTGTAGGAGTGTCTGCATTGCCTGTGCCTCTCATCTCTATCCACCTTTTTTATTAGGGGTTGTTCCGTTTGTCCTGATTGCCTGACAATATGGAACACCTGGCTGCTTGCTATCCCTTAAAAGATGGAATCTGCAAGATGGAGGCGTATACTATGCATTCCGAGTGAAACAGTTCTTTTGTGTGAAAGCATTGTATTTATATTTCTTGGGGGTTTTTTGTCAGTTTTATGGTATAGGCACATTAGGCTGCAGAAGACTTTCTTTGTTATTGTAGTTATTTTTTGTGTTTTTGTAAATCTTTTGACTTTCATTTTGTAGCAGTTTGGTTTTTGTGAGAATTTCTTGGGTGTTACGTTCATAGCAGGGGCGTGCTACCCAACTCTGGGGGCTTTTGATTGTGGCATGCAACAGATAGAATGCCAAAAATCCTTTGAGTTACAATGAGTTTGATGTAGAATCAGAGTCATAATCCGTTCCTCCACAAAGGAATAAAATTGTGCTGCCAGATTCATCTGCACTCACACACGGAAGGAGTCAGCTGAACATTTTTTTTAGCTGAAAATAGCACAGTGTAATTGTTGACTCCACGTTTCTGCCTCGGCACTGAGAGCTACCTCAATAAACTCCCTCAAAATAAACCCCAAATTAGAGGCTGCAGAAAACGTGGTGCCCCGCATAGATTGCAGCCTTTAAGGGCGAACGTTGCAACCGCCCCAGCTTCCTTCCCCTCCTGTTGTTGCTGGTGTCCTGCCAGTCAGAGAGAAGAGAAAGTGGCTGAGCTCAGGCTCCTCAGCCCACGTCGCCTTCCACCAATTGACCTGGAGGAGGGTTCTGCATTCTGAGGAGGAATGGTAGTGAGAGTCCAATTTGAGGGGTGGGTTTCTGACTCCACTGTTTTTCTCTGAGTGTCCTGACAAGCATTACAGTACTGAAGAAAGTTCAAGCTGAAGATTAGCATGGCCTATTAACAAAGCATAAATATAGTTTATATATAGTCATATAAAGGCTTCTGCTATGCTTTCTAAATAATAAACTGAAAGCATTAAGGGTGTCATGATGTATTCAAGTAGTAACTTTCATGCCTGCTAACCTCTGTATATAGAATTATACCCAATTTCTCATTATTTTAACTGACACCAGCTAGTCAGAGTATTTAATTATAGAGAAGGGCCACTGTTTTAAAAAGGTGCAATTTGACTGTTAGCCTTCAAACACAATTGGTTGTGTGAAAGTGTGCGTAAATTATGCGTGACAGGCAGGCACCTTCATGCCTTTTCACTGACCTACTTCCATTAGAGGAACTGTGTGCGTGAACAGAGCCAGACTTAAAAATTTAGGCTTACTGGAAGCCTTCTACACTGCCCTTTTAATTTATTATGCTGCAAGTTGATTTTGTGTGCCTTTCTGATAGAGGCAAATATCCAAAGGCAGAAACCTTTTTTTGGAAATGGAAAGTGCAGCAGGCTAACAACAGGCACAAACTACAGCCCTGTAACAATATAAATTGGTTATTTGGCTGTATACTGGGTTGGAGAATGGCAGGTAAACATCCCCTCCATTTTGAAGTTTTGGACTGCGCAGCGGCTCCAGACGCTTTTTTCCTGGCCTTTCCTTTCGAGCTTCAAAGATGCTCCTCCCATTCAAATGACTTTTGCAGTCCCAGTCCGGTGGGGGCTTCTTTGACTCTTCAAGATGCTTTAAAGCTTAATGACGAAAGCAGATGCTGCTGGGGAATGTGATATAAGTGCTGCTGTGGGATTATAAAGCAAGCTAACACCGTCTAGGTTGTAACAATTACAAACAGCATTCACTTGCCACCTTCTTTCGCTTCTTCTACAGCATATATAGCTACAGTATGTACGCAGAAAACACCTCTAATGGAACCATGCTTCTGAACTGCACGTTTTATTTTCAGAAATTGCGGATATGGAATCTAAATAATGGGACTGCTCTGATGTTCTGACCAAGTCAATATTTAGGATGGGTAACATTTGTTTACATTGTTTATGTAATATATTACCACATTCATTTTAACCAGGAGTCATTATGGCCTTAACCGTGGACCTTCAGATTAAAAGTTTTATGCTCTACCGGCTGAGCTATCGAGGCTCGAAGTCAGGTGCAAACACAAATCCCATCACACACTGCTCTCAGATTGGACACAAACATCACAATCACCTCACAGCTGATTAAAAACTTTTCTAACAATAATATTAACAATATTAATAATTTGTAATAATATTAGTTATTATGTTATAATAATGATGTTATCTTATAATAATAATGAATAAATAATTAAAATATGACATAATTAAATGTTATGATTCTTTAACACAAATTCAGATTAGAAAATTGAGCAATCGCTCTGTATCAATAAATGAATTAAAGTTACTTTTGCATTTATTACTTCTTGCATAACTCTGTGTTTAAGTGAAATGGTTGAATAAGGCCATATGTCTGAAGATTGTGGAAAACTGCCAAAAGATAAAATTGAAATTGTTGCTTGGGAGTGAGTTTGGTGACTTAAAATGGTACTTGTGGCAAGGGCCAAAATTCTTAATCTGAACTGCTCCCATTAGTTGAAATGAGTAGAAATGAGTTAATAATATATTTTTTAAATCAGATGTCTGCCTGAGTGAGAGAGGGTGGTGAGATTTGAAGCAAACTGTGAAAACAATTTTGAGTCTTAGATTCTGAATGGACAGTATTTGATTATGTTGTTTGTGTCTAATCTGAGCGCTGCCTGTGATAGGATTTGCTGCTTTTGGGTGATAACCTGGATAGCTAATTACCGGTCCAGTTTTAGTCCAGGTGTATTTTGACCAACATTTACTGGCATAAACCAGGTCGGTTTTAAGTCACGATGCACAAAGCTTCATGCATGCATTAAGGTTAGAAGTCACAGATATTGGATTATTTGTCCTTGTCTCTTTATGGGTATCCCTCCTTTTGCCTCCTCTGTATATGGATAAAACCACCAGCTGTAGTAATACCATCATGTCATAATCAGGCTATGTGAGCACTGAGCAATTCTTTTTTTTTTTTTAAACAGGGAATGATACTTTATATTAGTAACTAATATGAAATAAGTTTTTCCATAAAAATGCAATAGAAAAATCTGCCACTTGGCTGCAGTGAAAGCTCCATTCCTATCAACTTCACTCCAGTTAAAACATTCCATGAAACAGGAAGAGACTTGATGTGAGTCATTCCTACTAGGTATGCTTGACTACTGAGTGTTAACCGCTCATTGTTTCTGTAGTCTTAACAAACACACTTTTCACAGAAATAAATCAAACCTCACCAAAACTACTGTGTGTGTCACAAATATGCTAAAACTATTATTAAACTAATGTTATAAACTATTATTGACTGAAGTCTTCTGGCTCCTTCACATCACATTGTTTCATAGTAAAGGGCCCTGTTCATGCAATAATTAGTATGCATTGTCCATTACTGCAAGATTGAGTAAATACACTGAAGATTAAGATGTGGGTGGAGTGGGTGCATTGGATATCCTTGTGATTTTTCAGTGACCCTGAGTTATGAAATGGATTGATAGGGAGATTAGCTTGACCCAACTGTAAAAGGGTAGGGGCCTGAAGTCTTCTCTGGGACTCATTGGGACTGACCTTTATCTTGAGGTTGTGAAATATGTTATTCTTTCTTCTGACACCATAATCAAAATATGGAAATATAGAAAATACCTATCTATACACTCATCAACAGTGCACAGTAACAGCATGGAGTGGGCCAGTCCCCTTAGCAGCCTGAAATGCCAACACTAGGACCTTGAAGCGGATGCGTGTGGCAATAGGAAGCCAATGGAGGCAAATGAGGAGTGGGGTGACATGAGCCGACCTGGTCAGGCGGGCTGCAGCATTCTGGAACAGCTGGAGGGGCTTGCTGGGAGACGGGCCAGGAGGGAGTTACAGTAATCCAGGCGGGAAATGATGAGCTGGACTAGGAGCTGGGTGGCTTTCTCCGTCAGGAGATGACGGATACGATGAATATTGTAGAGGAAGAACCTGCAGGTTCTAACAGTGAGATGGTTATCAAGGGTCACCCCAAGATTCTTGGCTGTATGGGAGGAAGATACTACAAAGTCCTAAAAATTCAGTGAGAAGTCGATTGTCGGAGAGGATTTAGCAGGGATGTAGAGAAGTTTTGTCAAGGTTAAGCTTCAGGTGGTGGGAAGTCATTCACGCAGAGATATCAGCCAAGCAGGCAGAGATCTATGTGGTGATCTGGATATAGGGGGGGAAGGAAAGAAACAGTAGAGTGTCATCGGTATAAGAATGATAAGAAAAGCCATGGGATGAGATTACAGAACCAAGAGCCATGGTGTATAGAGAGAAGAGGAGAGGACCAAGAACTAAGCCCTGCAGGACTCCAGTTTGTAGGAGGTGAGGGTCAGAGACTGAGCCCCTCCAAGTCACCTGGTAGGAACCACCAGAGAGGTAGGAAGAAAACCATGAGAGTGCAGATCCTGTGACAGCCATCCCAGTCAGCGATGAGTGCAGAATCTCATGGTTGACTGTGTCGAAGGCGGCCGACAGGTCAAGGAAGATGAGGACAGAGGAGAGGGATTTGGCTTTAGCAGAGTGGAGTGCCTCGGTGACCGCGAGTAGGCGATCTCAGTGGAGTGTCCACTCTTGAAGCTGGACTGGTTGGGATTGTGAAGATTGTTCTGGAGAAGATTGTTGGGAGCAAACCACCCGTTCCAGAGTTTTAGATAGAAAGGGAAGAAGAGAGACAGTGTAGCTCCTCTTGGTAGTGAACAATGAGGCCCGAGATCGTTTTAAAACACAGGGTTCATTACAGCTCCAACCCAACCCGTGAGAACTGAAGAGAATAGGAAACAAACAATCACATACACACACATGAATGGACGGCTTTAGCCTAGCTTATCTTAGTACAAATTTCGCAAACACATCAATAACATACCTCGTAGGCTGCACTACCATAAGGGGCCTTATCTTGTCTTCATCTTCTGTCCCCGTCTTCCTTTGTTTAAATTTAACTCTTTACAGGACTTGTGTTTTCACTTAAATTCTCTTTGAGTGTGGAGACAGTCCGTGTTGCTTCCTTGTTATGCTTCTGCTTAGTGGTGCGTCTCCAAAAAGTGTTGTATGGAAACAATGATAATGAACCTCACCTTAACTAAACAGGTAGGAACCAAAATTAAATAAGTGAGAAAATAAACTGATATGTGGGGCAGTTACACTCCCACCAAATCAATAACTGATTTCTTAGAACAACTTACATAAGATACATACACTGTAAACTTCACCTTCTAATATTATCATGTAATAATCAACAACAAATCACTAAGATCAATTAATAGACAGAGTGACAAATGGTATGATGTGGTCTTTAATCTGCTTCTAACAGAGTAAATAGGCCTCCCCAGATAGACTGGTTTGGAGGTGCGTCTTCCCATCTTCCCAGTGTTGGATCACTGAGTAGCAACTTCAATGTTCTCACTCTTCCATCCTTTCCAGGATAAACTTGAACCACCTTTGCCAACTTCCAGTTGTTACGTGGTGTTCCGTCATCCTTCAAAAGAATAATGTCATCAACTTGTGCATTCCTGCGGTCCTTGATCCATTTTTGCCTGTGTTGGAGATTTAAAAGATACTCCTTCTTCCAACATGACCAGAAGTTGTTGGCTAGGAACTGGACTCGACGCCAGCTCTTGCGGAGGTAAAGATCTTTCCTGACGAAGCTCCCAGGGGGAGGCGATATAATGGCGGACTTCATGGTCAGTATGTGGTTTGGCGTTAAGGGTTCAAGACTAGATGGATCATTCAGAGTGTCTGTTGTCAGCGGCCTGCTATTTACAACTGCCATGACCTCGTACAGGAACGTTCGAAGAGATGAGGAGTCAAGCTGCTTGGCTGACTCTTCGAGGATTGACATCAACACATTTCTGATGGTGCGGATCTGTCTTTCCCAAACTCACATCCTCTCTCCTTAAGTTCTTCTTGCTCCATCCGTTTCAGTGCTTCCACAAACTCCCGTCTTGCCCCAACAAAGTGTGTCCCCTGATCACATCTTAACAGCCATACTGCTCCACGAATGGAAATTAAAGAGCGCAGGGCATTAATAAAGGCACCAGAGGTCAGGTCGTCGAGCATTTCGATGTGTATTGCCCTGGAGCACATGCAGGTAAGTATCAGTCCATACTTCTTCAACTCTCTCCTCCCTTCTTTGATGTAAAATGGGCCGAAACAATCCATGCCACAGTAGGTGAATGGAGGTGTTGCTTCTGTTCTGTCCACAGGAAGATCGGCCATCCTTTGCTGTTCCAAGCCTCTTCTGAATTTCCTGCATTTGGTGCACTTATAAATGTGGGATGAGACTAGGCTGCTGCTCCCAAGGATCCATATGCCGTTGGAACAGAGCTCATTTGTGGTCATTCCCCTGCCTTGATGGTGCACCCTTTCATGATAGTGCTTGACCAGCAACGATGAGATGTGACTCTTGGAAGAACCGCTGGATGCTTTACATGTGGATGTAAGGCAGCATGACTCAAGAGGCCTCCGACTCTGATGATACCTTTGTCATCCAGGAATGGATTTAATCTGTGCAACTTGGACTTGTGTTGTATCTCCTTATGTTGCCGGAGATACTGGATTTCTTGAGAGAGAGTTGCTTCCTGAACCATTTTGATTATGGTTAACTGTGCTTCTCTCCTTTCTTCTAGGCTGGCGGCTTCACAGGACCGTGGCTTCAGGCCTTTGACTTCCTTAGCAAGGCGCTTTAATCTAGCAATGGCCTTCACCAGTCTTGACCAATCAGAGAACTTGTGTAAGTGATCCAACAGTGACTTCATCTCCTTTGCCTGTATGTCATGCACATGGGCCTTCTTGAGCTCTGGGTCACTACTTGGAATCTCTCCCACTTTGGCATCCCTGCTCAGTAGCTCCTTCTGCCACAGCAGGTCTGGGCCTGTGAACCAATTAGATGTTAGCAACTGGTCAGCTGAAAGACCTCTAGAGGCGTGATCCGCTGGATTCTCTTCTGAGGTCACGTACCTCCATTGAGCAGACTCTGTACTCCGTTTGATACGCTCTACACGATTAGCTACGAACACATGAAATCTTCTGGCCTCGTTACTGATGTAGCCCAGTACAATCTGAATCTGAATCTGTCCAGAAGACTTCCTGTGTGCATTCCACTTCAAGCTCTCCTTTGAGCATGTCACTGACACGGACAGCCACTACAGCCGCTGACAGCTCCAGTCTCGGTATGGTGGTCACCTTAGTGGGAGCAACTCTTGACCTCCCCATGACTAGAGTACAGTGCACTTCACCTGATGTACTGATCAGCCTGAGATATGAACACTCTCCGTATCCTGACGTACTGGCGTCGGAGAAGTGGTGCAATTCATAGTGCTGAACCTTGAAGTTTGGTGGAACATAGCACCTCTGGATCTTCACACCAGCTAGGTTTTTTAGGTCAAGGATCCAGGATTCCCACAGAGGTCGCAGGTCGTCAGGTAAGGCGTCATCCCAGCTGAGCTTATCGCGACACATCTGCTGAACAATCCTTTTTCCCACCGGGACGAATGCTGCCACAAATCCGAGCGGGTCAAATACTGAGGCAACAGTGGACAAGACTCCTCTTCGGGTGAGTGGATTTTCTTTGACGACGACTCGGAATTGGAATTCATCCGAGGTCACACACCACTGAACGCCAAGCGCTCTCTCCATGTGATGTTCGCCCAGCGCTATCTCTTGATCCTTGGCAACCTCAACACGTTCCTCCTTAGGGATTGAGGCTATGACTTCATCACTGTTCGAGATGAACTTGTGCAGCCGGAGTCTACCTGTGCTGCAGAGCTCTCTTGCTTCCTTCACAAGTTGGATTGCATGACTTTCTGATGAGACACTTCCTAGGCCATCATCAACGTAAAAATTCCTCCTGATGAACTGGATGGTGTCTTCACTGAATCTTTCCCGTCCTTCATCAGCAAGGTGTCTTAGTCCAAAGTTGGCACAGCCTGGGGATGAAGCTGCGCCAAACAGGTGAACTTTAATTTTATAGATTGATGGTTGAGCTTCAAGATTTCCGCCCTCCCACCAAAGGAAACGTAGGTAATCCTGGTCTTCTGCTTTCACGTGGAATTGATGAAACATGCGCTCGATGTCACACATTATTGCCACAGGACCTCTACGGAAACGACAAAGCACTCCGACCAAGTTGTTTGTCAACTCTGGGCCAGTTAGTAGATGGTCGTTCAGGGAGATCCCTTGAAACCTTGCTGAGCAGTCAAAGACAATGCGGATCTTTCTAGGTTTGTGAGGATGGTACACCCCATGGTGTGGGATGTACCACGCTGGAGTTTTGTTGATGTCTTCTTCAGGAACCTTTCCTGCATCTCCTCGTGTTGGAATATGTTCTCTGTTTGCGGGTATAAAGTCTCTTGTGTAGGTTATAGGCAGAGGTATTACCTTGTCTGAGTAAAACCCTCTTACTTGCAGGCCAGTAACCCTTTGACACGGCACAATAGTGTTTCTTGAAGCCATGGTGGACAGCTTTAACTGAACAGGTTCACCTTTCGTGTGCAGAGCCATTGCAGTTTCTTTAAGGACGAAAGTTGTGTCACTCTGTGTATCTAGGAGCGCATACACAAGAATTTCACAATCGGGCTCACTTATTGCTGATACCCACACTGGGATGATGGTGGATGTATGAGTGCCTCAAACGAAGATCTGATTGCTTTGCTTTGTTGCCATTCAATGCTTCTTCTTTGAGCCCGTCACAGTTACCTGCTCCATTAGCTCTTGTTGGCATCTTTCTGTCCTGGAGACAAGTTGGATGTCTTTTCTCGCAAACGTTACAGATCTGTCTCTTATCACAGTCCTTTGAGCGATGACCAGATTGCAGACAGCCAAAACATAGCTTCTTTTCTTGGACAAATTTCACCCATGCAGAGATAGTTTCATCCATAAACTTGTGACATTTGAGTAGACTGTGACCTGTCTTCTCACAGAATGCACAGCTTGTGACAGTCCTTTCATCTGAGTTTGTTGCCAGAACCTTTGCTCCAGGACCTCTGTTCCTTGAAACCTTGTTCCTCTCGATTTCACCTGGTTTTAGAGCATAGAGAGATGTTATTGGGTTGCAAGCAATTCTAGCTTCACGTGTGAGGAACTTAACAAAGTCGCTGAAGCTTGGGAACTCATGCGTTTGCTCTTCCACTTCCATGACCTTTCTATTCCACCTAGTGGTCAGCCAGTCTGGAAGTTTAGCGAGTATTTTCTGATTCTCATTACAGTCATTGAGTACTTCAAGGCCCTTGATTTGAGACATGGCCGCCTCACAGCTGCGGAGGAAGTCAGCGAGGTCTTGAAGTTCCACACTGCTCTTGGAGTTTATCTTGGGCCATGAATCAAGTTTGTCTCTGAAAGCTTTGGCGGTGAGAAATGGATTGCTATATCTCTCTTCTAGCACAGTCCATGCTGAGCGATAGGCTGATTCTGTGCCTAGCATGAAGTAGCTGTCTATGGCTTTCTTGGCTGTGCCACTCACATACTTTCGCAGGTAATATATCTTTTCTTCACCTGGTATATTCTTTCTGTCGATGAGTGTCTGAAAGGAAACTTTCCAGTCATTAAATCCGAGTGGGTCACCGTTGAATATTGTTGGTTCAGGTATAGGGAGGCAACTAGCATTGATGGACTCAGCGAACACTCTTACAAGAGCTGCTGTACTATCTTCTTGCCGTAGCAGTGTTTTAGCTGGTGATGGAGGATAATGCTGTGGCAGGTTACTTTCCCCTTTAATTTCTTCCCTTTCTTCTATAACATGTTGATGGAAAAGCTCATGTATTTCATCATCAGAACATTCACTCTGCTCATACACTTGCACCCTTTGCCTCTCTGCATTTTCAGCCTCCAGTTGCTCGAGTTCTTTGATATGATGTTCTTTCTCTAGCAGTACCTGTAATGCAGCTTCATTGGCAGCGATTTCGGCAGCAGCTTCCTGTCTTAGAGCAGAGTACTGGCTTGAACGTCTGGATGTGACCCTTGAGTTGCTTCGAGAATGAACAGAAGAAGGCTTGGAAGACTTGATGCGGTGAGATGAGAGACTTGTTCTATCTGATGCTGCAGATCTGAAGATAGATTCCTTATCTCCCTCCCCTTTCTCTTGTTTTCTGAACCCTTGATCTTCATCACCTTCTGTGTGCAGATAGCTTCTAGCTATTTTTATTAATTTCCTTGTTACTGCTTCACAGGTGTCTATTCTGCGACATGTGTCAGGGTCAGGAATGTCAATGCGCCTCAACTCTTCATAAACGTCATTCAGGTTCCTTGCAGCATTGCTCACCTTGGTGATGTGTTCATGCAACAGGCTGTTTGTACACTCTCCACTCACAGTTCCTTTAGCATCCTTAATGATAGCCTTCACTTCTCATAGCTTCATAGCTCTTGATGAAACGGTGTTGAACCCTTTTTACTTGCGCTTTGTGCAATTCTTGGCCCTTTTCCATTAACTTGCGAGCTCTTTGGCTTCCTTGTAGCTCTGTTGAAGAAGCGTGGTCATCAGTTTTGATGCCTTCAGTTGCTTGTGGATGTGTGTTTGACTCTTGCTGCTTTAAGTCTTCACCACCATCATCTTCTCTGTCACTCTCAAGGAAAGATTCTATGTCTGACATTTTACTTGGATTACTCAAGTTAACTTTGGGTTTAATGCTACCTTTAGCTTTACAGTTACCAAATAAATGGTCAAATGTCTTTAACACAGCTCAGTTACCACTCTGGTTTTAACTTATAACTGGTTATTCCCTTAGTTCAATAATTTGGCTTATGATCTGGTTACATTAGTGATAATTGAGCAAAGAAAGGTGCTAACTCTTACACAGGTAAGTTACAAATGCATAAAACACTAGCAATGTACCTTTACAGTACTGTGTTGCAGTTCCACGTTAATTTAACCACCACTTGTTTTAACATAAATTTTACAGTGTAACTCTCGGCAAACACAATCTCAATGAATGAACGTCACGGATTGCAACAATGATCGGTAAGTAAACAACAACAACTCGGATATGAAAAAATGTTTCAGTTTCGTGCAAGGCACTCAAAGTCTCTTCTTTACATAATTCACACGAGTGGTAATTTAACTATCCCGCGGCTGTTGCGTGGACGACGATAATGATGCACCCGCGACGTGGAGAAGCTTTATCCTTCCCGTGCACCACCGGACTCTAGCGACTCTCTTCTCGGCTACTCAGGTAGTTGTTCAGAGCAGAGGGGTCGAGAGTAGGTTTTTTGAGCAGGGGAGAAAGGAAGGTGTTGATTAGAGAGGAGAGAAAAGGGAGAATGCTTTTAGAGATGGATTGTAGAAGGGGAGAAGGGATGGGGTCAAGAGGACAGGTGGTTGGGTGGTGGGATATGAGGAGTTTCAAAGTGTCAGAGTCAGAGAGGGGAGAAAAGGAGGATAGGGAGTTGGGGAAGGTAGGAGGGTCAGGAGGGGGAGAGGGTGGGGAGAAGGAATTGCAGATGTCATCTACCTCTTTTCAAAGAAGGAGACAAAGTCATCAGCTGTGAGTGATTAGGGAGGTTGGGGGGAGGGGGTAAGAAGAGAGGAGAAGGTTGAAAACAGTTTGAGAGGGTTAGAGGCGGCTGCGTTAATTTTTGAGTGAATGAAGGAAGATTTTGCAAGAGAGACAGAGGAATAGAAAGATGATAGGAGGGCATGGAAGGAAGCCATATCACTGGGGAGACAGGATCTTTTCAATTTTCTCTCTGCTGGATGGGTGTTCAACACTAGGCTCCCTGGAGTATACTGTACTTTTCAGTCATTGAAGAAGTTTCACTTTGCTGTACTTGTGCCTCCTCACCTTCACCTTTGCAGTAGCTTGCCAGCTAGAAATACTCCACTGAAACCTGATCCCACTTAATCCCATCCCCACAAATCTTAAAATAAATACAAGCAGAGGAGCACAGATTTGCCAGGTCCCTTAAGGGTACTACATTTCTATAGGGTACAGATATTAAAAGGTATTTTAAACTTGGATCCCGATATCAAAATGTTTAAAACTGTTGTGACCTATTACTGAATCAAGAGGAACTTAAACAGGCCGAACATTTAGAGCTGACTGATGGATATTCACAGGTAGCACAGGAAACCAAAAGTAACCCAGAGCTTGGTTCGCTGGTGAAAAATCACCATAAACTCACAGCTGCAGCTCCCCATGACAATACTACTGGGAACATTAGGCAGGGAACTTTGAGGCTGTATTATTATTCTTCTGGCTGGGAAACGTATTACATAACCGCAAAGAGCTGATAATAATGCTGCATGCGCCCTGCCTGTGCATTATAAACATTTTAAATTACTATACTTCACCATTATGACAATGCACATACAGTACAAATCACAGGAGCAACAAGAACATGGGTACAGAACAGCCAGTAAAAGTGAGCATCAAGCATTGCTACATATAAGCACGCATGTTTCAGAAATCATCATAGGATCCTCCTTAAGATACTAAGAACCCTAAAGCTCAAGAAAACGTTCCTGCTGTTAGTTAACACCATACTGACATAGCTTCATTCTGCTACATTACCAGAACAATGGCTTCTTGACAGATTCTGTTTATTGTAGAATTTATTGTAAGGCAGCATTAATTATAATGTCTGTGTTTCCCACAGTGGACCAAAATTAAGATAGTTTGCATGAAGATGATTGAGCAGCTCACTGAGATAAGAAGCACACCATATACCCCATAAGCATAACATATGATTAAAGAGATACAGGTGTACTGCATGTCCTCACAAAGAGATTGGTGACTGGATCCTAAGAACCACCCAGAAAAACCCAGGAAACATATAATAAATTATTCCTATCCTCCTGATATTCAGTTCAATTCAATTTAATTTGTCTCACACTTTTCATGGGAGATATATTGCATTAGAAATGATAACTCCAATGATTTTGTTTCCTGCACATGCCTGGCTCAATCTATCATCCTTCTGGAATCCAGGAAGTTGCCTGGTTACTGGAATCCTTAAACAGCAAAAACATAACAATTCAGATGCATTGTTTGTCTGTATTTCCCTTGGCATACTATAAATGTGTGATTTATTTACAAAGTACAAGATGAGTAACTTTCATTGGTTTTCTGTCTTGAAATTATAAATGGAGGGAAAAAATGAATGTTTTAGATTATGCATAATGCATGGATTATGTGACAGTCTGTAGGGTGTCTAAAACTGTGGTAAACTGTGTAGCCATCAAAGTAATTGTGTGAGTTGGCTATCACTTTAAAACATAATCTGCAAGCTCAACACAGATGGAAGTAACTGATCAGACTTTGGTAATCTAGCCAGTGAGATGTTAGAAAGGACATACACTCAGTGAGCACTTATTAAGTATTCTGCTGCTGGAGCCTATCCACTTAGAGGTTTGACGTGTTGTGTGTTCAGAGATGCTCTTCTGCATACCACTGTTGAAATGCGTTGTCATTTGCGTTACTGTCACCTTCCTTTCAGCTTCAACCAGTCTAGCCCCCTGTCATTAACAACACGTTTCTGCCCACAAAACTGCTGCTCACTGGATATTTTTTGTTTTTTGCACCATTCCCTGCAAACTCTAGGGACTGATGTGTGTGTGAAAATCCCAGGAAATCAAACGTCATCAGCTTAAGATATACACAAAACACACACATATAAAAAAACTGTCTGTTGCCAAGTGAACAAAAAATCAGATAAAAACAGAAATTAAACAAGACCATAAAAGATAAGCTTTCACAGCATAGCTTCCTAGCCCTGTCTAATTTGAACATTTTAAAAGCCTTATCGTTTGTCAGCACGAAGCTGTTAAGGGCATTCTTAACTGTAAAATATGTGCACCACAGACTACAGTCTGGTTATTGGAAGGGTGAGTGGGGTCAAACGTGATCACCTCATAAGAAGCAGGCACACCACAGCTGTAAATTAAACCATTATACACTTCACTGACTGTAAAAGTGAGACTTCTCAGATGTCAAGCCCTCTATAGCTGAGCAGGAGAATGGCAGCTTACGCCCAGTTGGCTGTAAGTGTCCGAAGGGAAAGAGGGAAGAAAGAATGGGGGTGGGCTGATAAAACTTGGGAGAAAGTTCCAGTGCCGTCCAGCTCCACGTTCCATGTGAAAATAAGGACGTCTGGAATTTCAGGTCACTACTGTAATGCTGAGAATCCACTAGCAATTTTGGTAATTAAGATTAAAACAGAAGAAAAAATAGCAAAACCACACAACAAATATAGGAGTATGAGGGATGGGTTCCTGATTAACATGCTTTCAGTTTTCTTTTATTAATCTTAGTTGTGTCCAGCATTTCGATGTGGGAGTAGGCTGCTCCAGTGAGTATGGAGAGTATAGAGAGCTTGGGCACGTTTCAGTCTGAAGTGATTCTGTGTGCCTGTGGTAGGGAGAACGGCTCAATACCACCCCATCAGACAGACAGCAGAGCTGCAAACAGCCAGCTGTCCGAGAGCTCCAACTCAGATGGGAACCAGAAATCTGCAGAGGGCTCGGGAGAGGAAATGCCAAGGAAAACACACAGAACTCAGAGGGAGGAGAAAAGCTCCAACTGTGCCGAGTGCAAAGAAACAAAATGGAGCCTCCATCAAAAAGCAAAGAAACAAAGGCATAGCCGTGTACTGCATACAGGACCCAGGCACTGAAATGATGATGTGTGCCCACTGAAGGTATGAGAACAAGACAGCATCCGCGTAAGTGTAAATAGGCCGTATATCTAAATCTTGCCACTAAGATCGGCAGATATCCTTTGATGACGCTGCGCACTGCCCTTTCACATATGTTTATGTTTCTCCGTTTCACTCATTATCAGAATCTCCTGCTTCCTGCCTCATTTCCACAGTGGGATGTCCTTCCATTTTAATTCCTCCTTTCTGAATTGCAGACATGGGGACATATTTGCCCTGCGGTGCTGCCAATTCTGTGACAGGACAAGGTCTGGTGGGGAAAAAAGAAACTATTTTCTCCTATTCCTCAGTCTAAGAAGGACAGACGATCAAGCCCATATAAAACATACCTACAAATCAGACCCCCCCCCCCTCTTTCTCTCTCTCTAAGAATCATATATATTATTTACACAGTATACACATGGACTTAAGACAATTTAACATGGGAAGGGCCACACAATGTAATGTCTCTTGAGGGGCTGTCCGTATCTAGATGAGCAATTTCTAAATTCTGCTTTGGCAAAAGGTGGCTGCATGTTTCCTTTGTCCACATCATTGGAGCGCATTCAAAATTCAAACCCCTCCCACCCACTTTTCCACAGCTGCGAACCATTGCCACTTCGCCCCAGTCATTCTGAGTCTGACTGTACATGCAGGCATGCCTGTTGAGGCTTCCTTCTCATTGGACTCATTTCTTCCACCTAGCAGAAAGTATGCTTTACAATGCCTGCTGTGTCAGTTACTCTGTCCCCAAACCCTGGAGAACATTTGCATGGTCATTTGCACAGGTAAATATTCACATCTCCGATGCATTTGTTCACATAAACACATGAACATTCAGAAGAATAAGAGACATAGTTCACCCCCTGAAGTTAGCTGTGGAATAATTCACCATAGAGACTCCAGTTTCCAAATTCAGAATTCTCTATAGTGAGTTTGGTGAAATGTGGTGAACACACTAAAGGAGCAGATAAGCCTTGGAAAACACTGACCTCCATGAGACTAATCTCCCAGGATTCTTTGAAGCAGAATCTCTGTGGTACATACCTGTATACCCTTGGTCATTATCAGTCCTATCTTAGCATGTATTTATCTTATCTCATATGAGCCCGATTGCCTAAAGATTAGTATCTGTGCATCTTAAATAAATAAAAGACCAGCACAAAAATGGCTTGTGCATTTAAGACAATGTGATGCTAACCAGTTCTGGGATTCATTAATTCCAGATGTAATGAGCCACATATTTTACCCATGTGTGCTCTGATTCCACAATGGCTGAAGTTGAGCTCTCATGGTTTACACAGTGTGGACCCGACCTAGTGGATCTACACACAAGTCTGGGCAGAAATCTAAAGCAAATGAGCCTCTTATGCTCTGGCCCTTGCCAGTCTGCAAGGTTTCGGCTCTAATTTGAGATCCGTTTTGTTTTTCTTAACAAGTGAGCACGAGCTAAAAGAACAGAAAGACCCCCCCACCCCCACCCCCCCCCCCCACCCCAATCCAAATATGGATTCTGCTCTGTCAAAGCATCGCACTTCCATCGGTGTCTACAGAAATCTGAGACTAGAAGGACAGCGATAAAAGTCTGATCCCCAGGGAGGTCCTGGTGGTTGCTAGGGCAAGCAGAGCTGTAACGGAGCCAAGCCTTAGTTTATTTTAGTACATAATAGGCGCGCATCACCTCCTGTCCCTGACCAAGAATGTATACAAAAAAAAAAACACCCCCTCCCCCCACCGGAGCATACAAAAGCAGCGAAAACGTCACTTCACCAGCCTGCCACATCAACAGAGGCAGTGAGCTGGATGCAGAAAAAAATAGAGGAAAAAAAGGAGAAAAATTCCAATGTCCTCAGTTCGAACTCGAGCTTGTAAAAAGGGCGCGGCACGCATGCGAGGCCCATGATGGAGCACCGCCCTTTTCCCTTTCTCCGGACGCCCCCGTCCCTATCCCCCAAGCCCGTATGCAGATCCAGGGTGAGGGGCCTTCAGAGCCCTCCTGCCTGTTGCCTACCCACCATTATTCCCAATGACCTCAGTGGTGCTGTGTGACGTGGTAAATGCTATGCGCCCCTTTTATGCTTTTAAGTGAAACTTGGAAGAGCAGCATAAACCTGACTTTTCTGTTTCTCTTTGATGGTGTCCCCTCACCTATTAGATACCAGATTGTTTTGTTTCTTTTTCTGCCTACATATACAAATCATACTTTCAATACAAAAGAGAAGAAAAATGCTCCAAACTTGTGAAAATGTGTTAGTGTTATAAAACTGGTTCGAGAGGCACGTATGATTTCAGCAAAATACATGTGACGGTTCCCTTCTGTTTAGAAGACTTTGGTTTTTAGTAAGCCTCTTAGTACACGTAGGATGTGAGTCATCCAGAATTTTCTCTCTCTTGCTTTTTAAAAGAAAAATCAGAGGGCCTTCACGTTACACTGCAGGCCAAAATTGGGTTTGTGAAAAGTAGTGATTGCTTTTTTTCCCTAACTGATAGTGTGCACAGAAATGGTATGCTGTTCCTCATGCGGTGGAGCCACGCCCGCCTGCAGACTGACTAGCCCCTCCCAGTCTCTCTCTCTCTCCCCGGTCTCATATGACTGCTTGCATGAGGAAAATGAAGCTAAAAGGCTACTGGAAAATATGCAAGCATTGTCTGATGTGGCATATTTCTTCTGGTTTCTGTGCATGTGTCCTGATTTGAACTCAAAATCAAAATACATTTTTCCCTCCTGCTTTTTAGGAGCACATAAAAAAGACATTATGAAAGTACATCTATGGTACAATGCAGGGTTGCAGCTTCATGCAAGATAAGTATTAAGAAATTGTATGTCATTATAACATCTTGCATTTAAACTTTTCTCTTTGACCACCTTGCATTTTGTGCTATGCTTAAGGCTGCGGAATTAAATTCTGTTATCCCTTTTTTATGGAGTGACTATCGTCTTGGCAAAGTTGTAGATCCTTCAGAATAAAATCTGACACAGTAGAGCAGACACTTGGAGGATAATCACATTTAACGAATGTATGATTTTAGACCCAAAACAATTAAATGTATCTTGGGCTGTTGCAAAACCACAAAGGGAGTCCTGAGAGCAGATGAATCTTCTCATTATCCCTAACAGACAGGAATCCTTACGGAAGAATTATATCCTTTGTGCCATTTAAATCCTCTTATCCTGTCTGGGTAAGTACAACAGCTACAGTCAACACTTCTGCCCTTAAGGAGCCTGGTCATGTCATGTCGTTCCCCATCAGTGGATCTCTCCACTCGATGTTTCACATAACCGGGGTTATGACAGTAACCTAAAGCTTTGATGGTAACAGGATGGTAACAAAACCAAGACACAGGGAGTGTGGGTCGACTCACTCATAAGTAAGATTTCAGGAGCCAGTGGAACTGTAGGTTGTGTTATAATTATATTCTACACTTAGGGTGTATTTTCATGCACTTTTCTTGGGATACAAGTATATTTTAAGATGCATATACACATGCTAAATAATAATTATCCCTGTAATTGCCATCATATGTCTTTGTGTTCCAAAAGTGTGTCATATTTTATGCAAAAAAAGAACAAAAGCAAATGGGAAAAAGTCTAATTCTAGTCAGAACCACAGTTAAACAGATTCAGACCAGTGGTACTTTATATTTCACACTATTGCCATTTGAACTCTCCCAAGTGTGCTATAATGTGGCCTTGTTATTTTTAATTCACTAATTTCAATGGCTAATTCTATTTCACTTTTAACAAGCATACCTTATGACAATATAAACATCTTTTGCATTGGGTGAAATGTTATCTTTCTTCAAGCTACCTTCCAAGTTACTTCAAAACATGTTTTTTTTTTTTTACTTTCAGTAACTACAAGTAACATGCAACTAATAAAAAAGTACTTTGAGACTGAACAAAAAAAGGAATGGAGTATGCGAGACGTGTGAGTTGGCATTCAGAAGCTCTGGCTCACAGAGCAGAAGACATTGAGGAGAGGTGGGCCAGTGTTTATTTAACTGCAACTGCAGACTCCAGTTAAATAAATCCTTTCTTTAAACCAGCATTGCTTATTGCAGAAATCCCAAAGTGTGTACATGTGATTGTGAGTGCATATGTGTGCATGAGCAATCTGATTGGTTATTGCGCCTTGTTCCCCGCCCTTCCGGTTACTTCGATGACTTGTCTCGGGGGAGGGTCTCTGGTCGCATTTCGGCAGCTATCCCAAAATGCCTTACGGACGCAATGAAAAATCATCTCTCCTTGAAAATAAACGGGGGTGATGTCATTGTCGCTTCTCATCGGCTGATGTGTAGCTTCCCCCTTAGGCTCACAATGCCTTAGACTGTAGATACAGAGATACCACACTACTTTTCCATGTATTTTCTTTGAAGGCAATCTGATCCAGAGGCGATTTTATGATTCACCTTTTATGTTCATCAGTGTAGCTATGAATGTTTTCAATTGAAATCTCACACAGCGGTACAACAACAGGGCCCCTCTGGAGATGAACCAACAAGCCAATTGTGTGCTGAGTCACAACAAAAACCAACACACCCTGTGGCTCTCCAGGACCAGGTGTGAGGACCACTGGTATAAACAAATTAAAACAAATCATAACAACATGAAAAAATAAGGATACAAAATGGTAATTAAGAGGAACAACTTCTTTCACAAAGTAACTTCATTTAAGTTTAAGTGCCATGATAAGATCATATCATACGTGAAAACAAGCAAAAGGAGGACACATTGTATTGTTATAGTAACATTACATAACACTGTTGTAAAGTACAGCAGCATACATACTATAGGTCGTAGGGTGAAAGCAGGGTTACACAATAGACATAGTCTTGGCCCTTTGATTATTGAAAAGTAAAAAATCAGATCAGATCGATTAAGAATATCCTCTACATCTACAGAGTTCTCACTATGGACAAAATATGTGCCCAGGTACTAGGGATGGGCATTTTCAGTATTTTCATGTTTTGGTTAACTGGCAAAATCTCATCGATTAATAGTGTAAAAATCCATGTATGGAACCCCGTTAATAGGCTGTACAAGCACACTCCAATAGGCCGGACCACAGCCAGAACAATACAATACAGTAAAAACACATTAGATATGCTACTGAACAACTCGGGCGTCAGTCCAGGAAAAATTGGGGATGGTAAAAAATTACTTGAATTTATGGTTGCACAAACAGACACTATTGGCACACTAGCTGAGGAACGGTAAGGTACAACAGCAAGACAATGTAGCAAGCAACCTGTTTTTCCACATTGATGGCTAGCCTATGATTGTTCAAGGACACTAGCTTGTGTTTAAATTTTACTATTAATTTAGGTCTTCAACTACCAGCAAGCGCAAAACCCGATCCAATTGTTTGCGCTTGTTTTGAGGCCGTGGTCCCTTATTGGTAATACCACTTGTCAAACTCAACTTGTCAAACACTTGGTGCCACTTGACTTCGCCTTTTTCCCTTAAAATCCCATTTAATGCTGTTTTTAATTTATACAACTGACGTTTCTGATTCAGATCTAAGATGACCTGGGGTGTTTTCGTTTTGGGGTGTGCCTCTCATCTTTGCTGTGAGTTTGCAGCACAGCTGTTTTAATTTCCCATCCATCAACACGTTACAGTCACGTAGCCTGTGCTGCCGTTGTCAGGGAGTTCTGCCATCTGTGGAAAAAGCAAAGTTACTGACAGCAAGAAGGTTGTATTTCATCTTCCCAACTTTATCTTCACTGTAGCCTGTTCATTCATTGTCAGTCTGCGCTGTTTTAATCTTACACATTGGTATATTCTGGCTCTAACAATTCCATGGGATGGAGAAAGCCTTTATTTTGCTAGTCCTTAGTAGGCTAATCATAAATATGACAAGCGGTGCAATATGCTCTTTTCTGGTTGACTCATACTCGTGTTTTAATTGCGTTTAGAGGATCGCTATCATTTTCTTTCATCTAGAGATTTGTTGTGCATTATATATATATATATATATATAATTTATATATCTATAACTAAGTTTGATACAACATAATATTTCATACTGAAGTTGTTGCAGACTAACCTTTTCAAAATGTTGCCTACTCCACTGCATTTTCGAGTTGGTGGTGCGGCAACGTTAATTTGGCTACTCTGAAATTCTACGGCCCCACTACTGTAGGCTATTCACAACTCCCAACAAAATATAGAACATTCTTAAAAACATTCTTATGAATGTTTTTTATAAAGGTTAAGCTTATTATAATGCTATAATGCTACACAGACAGAGAAACTCCTATGTTTAACTGCAGTTGCACCAGATTAAACCAGTCTTCACAAGAGCCGTTCTGGATTTTCTGGTCAAGGAGGGGCGTAAAAGAGTTAAATCCCAGAATGAATCCCACCCGGCCACCCCCATCCCGACATGCAGAGACATTAAGCAGACAGCATTCCTCCTGCAGTAAGCTTTCCTAGATCACTCCAACTTTAAACAAGGATCCCCCAGCCATAGTGTTCTCCTCCCTCAAGGCAACTCAGGGTGCAGGGCAGTGTGCTCGGAGAACCTTAGCACCACTGACTGGCCAATATTCAATCATAATACAACATATTTCAACATTTTAAGAGACGGAAAACATTTCAATAGATTGTGAGAAAAAGGTTTTCAAACAGTTTAGCTGGGTTGTAATTCCATATCCAAATCCGTCTCCCCTGCTCAAGACTCAGCACTGTCTGGTACCGTCTCATAACTATAAGGTATAGTCCTTTCATCCCAACACCACATCATAGTCAGCCGAATGAGAGCCTTCCTGCCTGCCTCTACCTGTCCAGCGCATAACTCCTGCGCCTTGATGCTGCCAGCACCTCCCACCCCCATCACTCGACTGCAGCTCTGGAGCTAAATCAGAACAAAGCCACTCTGCCCCTGCCTCGCCCCACCCAGCCACACCCATACGCAGATACTGCCGGTCCAAGGAAACCAAGAGGATTCCTCCGTTAACAGACCACCGAAGAGTATGCATTAACTAGCAAGGAAGAGCTGTTTTGCTTTAGTCAATAAATGTAGTAGTATAGTAGTAGTTATTTTGGTCCTTATTAACATTTTTTGCAGAATGAATGCACAAAGAAATAATGAGTAACAATGTTGACTGAAAAGGTGTAGGCTGAAGCTTCAGCTTATTACACCCTTTTTACATAATATATTCACAAATTCAACCCTTTCACGACTAGGTTTAGTCTCTGCAAAAACAAAACATAATAGAAACAAAAACAAAAGTCAAAAATGTTTCATACACAATAATAATCATACCTCAGTTTTATATTTGTTTAATACCTTTAACATTTTTTTCAATGTTTTATCTCCAATTAACTGCACATCACTAAATTAGAAAGGAGTAAAAAATGAGGAGAGGCGGAGCATTGGCAATGAGGTCCGCCCTTATGGACTTATGGAGTTCAAGGGAAATGTCCGGGGTAGGAAACTCTTTTGCGAGAGGTCTCTTTAAGGGCCTTTTTAAACACGGAGGTGATGTCAGCGCCCACTGTACTAGGGCAGGGGAGCACTATTCCTCTTGCTCCTCCCCATCCCCCCAGTGGGACCCCTGCGTAAACACAAATGTGTCTTCACCAGATAACAGATATAATGGCTCATTTAGAAAAGAAGCTTGGCATTTCAGCATGACTCATTATTTACAGAAAACGGTAAACATTAAGGTTAAAATATTTGCTTTTGGAAAAGCTTAAGTTAAAGGCAAAAGAAGGAAAATCTCCTCTGTTTTGTGCAAAGAATGGTAGAAATCCTTTTGGCTTTTCACATATTTGTGAAAATATTCCAGTTTTGAAAAGTGTTATCTTTCTAAATTAAACTGCTTTATTAAAACAGTACAGATAAGCTTTACAGACTGTTTTTAATTCCTGGTGGATGTGGAAGTGCCTAAAAAAGAATTACATCACAGGAATTATAATCCAGACAAAATGGAGGCGAAAGACAAAGATTCTAAATGCAAGTCACAGCCCTGTACTTTGCCCTCCTGTGGCGATTTTGCTTTGTCCCACATGGCTGTAGGAACAGACCTTGCCTCCATAGCACTTTCCACTTTTTCCATTCCATATCCCTGTAACTTGATCCCCCACACCAAAGCAGTTATTTTTTGGGCTTGAGAAGATTAACCCATTCCTGACCTTTGAAAGAGACATGTATGGTGAATTTGGTGCATGCAGGTACCTGTTCGTTTTCTGGTCAGTCGGAAGACCAAGGCAATAAGGTGCCAGCAAAATGTAGAACAGGTGGGTAGATCTCCATGCCTGCCTTTGAAACCTAGTGAGAACATATCTCTCTCTTCAGCAGTTGAGCTCAGTTTTCACACATCTGGAGTCATTTAGACTCCATGGAGCTGGATTCATTCAGTGGAGTTCTTTTTACTGTGACTTCGGCTCCTTTCAATAGGTTTTGCCATTTTCTAAAAGACACGGTTCACAGGAAGGAAGGGTAAGGAAACAACATACCAGAGGATTTGATTTTAAGAAGACTAGAATTTTCTGGAAGACCTTTGGACATTTGGAGACCTGAGAGCTGAAGCCCATTTAGCATAGGAGAGAAAAACAACAGCATTGATTTTGTTTCCATAGCAAATGAAAAAAACATCCATGCCATTTCTGCTCCTGCTAAACTGTCATTAAAGACCATAAGTATAAAACAGTATTAAAATTACCGAATCCTGGACTTAGCCTATATTCATATTAAAGAATCAACTTCATCAGAACATCTTTTCAGTGATAAATACCTGTATGTTAAAGTTGCCCTGTCAGAAAGACATGCATTTGCATGGTATGGCAATCAAGTACTAATTCATGTGGTCACCGTCATCTGGTCCAGAGAAAGTCTGTTCTGCCAAAGTCAACATTTACCACCATTTTGGATGATGTCAGCTTGTTTGGAATGGCATATATACTTACTTTACTTTACTTTTTATACACCTGAAATGGCGGCAGTTTTGGAAGAAATATCCAGTATTTTAAAAGCCGCCTGCTCCACCAAACAAAGATGCGGCTTTGAATATATTTTGACCCTTGTTGATACTCACTTTTAATAATGCAATGGTAGATATTTGGTCAAAATCTAGCTGAGGGATAATAATAAATAAGAATTGTAAGATTAATAAGTATTTTTTAGACTTATTAAGTCTTCCGCTCATGTAGCCTGTCCACTTAGTGGTTTGATACATTGGGTTTTCAGAGATGCTCTTCTGCATACCACTGTTGTAATGTGTGGTTATTTGCATTACTGTCACCTTCCTGTCTGGCCCTTCCCCTCTGACCTCTCTCATTAACAATGTGTTTCTACCCGCAGAACTGCTGCTCAGTGGATGTTTTTTGGTTTTTGCACAATTTTCTGCAAACTCTAGAAACTTGTGCATAGAAATCACAGGTGATATGCAGTTTCTGAGATACTCAAACCACCCTGTCTGGCACCAATAATCATTCCACGGTCAAAGTCACTTAAATCACATTTCTTTCCCATTCTGACATTTGGTCTGAAACACAGCTGAACCTCTTAACCACATCTGCTTTTATGCATTTAGTTGCTGCCACATGATTAAGTATTTGCATTAATAAGCTGGTGTGCAGGTCTACTAAATAAAGTGTTTGCTAAGTGTAATAACATAATATTGATATAACGACAACCCAAATGCGAATTATAGTACACAGCAATAAATCACATGAATACATATAAAGACATTTTAAGGAATATTAAAAACGTGTTATGCGTTATTGTCACTGGATCAGTTATGTGGCTTTTGAAGAGGAAGTATTTTGAAACATGTAGGCGATTTATGCTGTCTTCTTTATAGCATGTGTGTCTGATAGGACAATGGCAACAGGTTTATACACGTATTGGAGCAGCCAGTGTTCTGCATTCTAGAAATGCCACCAGCAACCTTTGACATGCCTTGTTTGTGTTTCCTTTGCTTTCCTGACAATATGTGGACCCATATGGAGATTAGCTATAAATATCTTCGGGTAATAAATGCATTGGAATACATGATAGTCAAGCATTGCATTAAATCCAGGATTTGATTTCTGATGTGGTCTTTTTTAGAAAGGTTCAGATTTGGGCTGATACAAATGCTGTGATATGCTTAATTTCATAACACATTCCATACTTTTATTTACAAATGCAAATAGTGTGAGAAAAATTCTCAATAAAAGGGGGCAGTTCCCATAAAAATATATATAATCATATGAATATATAAATTCCAGTGAGATGAAACATTCCAGTGAGATATATAGATAAAATTTCAGTGAGATATCATACAGTAAATGTAAAACATTGAGGAGATATTACACATGTGATAATATCCCAGTGAGAAATCATGCAGGTAACTTAGAATGATAGCAGTAAAGAGAAAAGCCTAAGGCTGAATGTAATTTAGCAAAGAGAGTAATTTGGTTATGGGTTGCGCCCACCCAAGCCCTGACCTGGCCTGCAATCTTCAGACCTGTCTGGAGGTTTCCCCTCCAAGCAGAACGGGGTGTTTTTAATGGCCAATGGCCCTGACTGCCCGAGGGTGCCCTTGCAGCCCGCTCCCCGATGCGGTCTGGACATGTTTCCTTCCAGGGAGGCCCAGTGCTGTCACAGCACGGAGCTGACCCCTTTTCTCAAACTCTTCTCAGCTATGTGAACACAAAACGCCCGGTGAAAACATTGCTGGGAGGTTTTAGGTTTATATGGGCGAAGCAGAAGTGCTTTGAAATGGTTTTTATTTTTCTGATTTGTTTTTTTTTTTATATCTGATATTTTTCTTTTTTTTGTAGTTTTATGTTATTCATAAACGCTCTGTACAGCTAGAATGGGTTTTGCTTCATGGGAGGATATTCAGCATTTATTCGTTGTTCACGTGTTTGTGTATGGAAATCTCTTTTCTCTTTCTACCTCCTTCCTCTGCCTTTCCCTTGCTTCCTTCTTTCTTCTAAAAATACGTGTGTAATAAAGTACGGTGGTGCGGCAGAGAAGGTTATTGTTGAACTCCTGCCAGACTGAGCTGAAAGTCTGACAGTCTGATTCCACAACAAAATGTCTGCCCTCTAGAAGGATGGGAGTTTACACGGCCCCTCTGAGAGTGCCTGGTGAAGCCTCTACTTCCGACTCACCGCAGGCTCTCATACCTCAGAGCCATCCACTGCCTATAGAGGAATGTGAACTGCTGGAGAACTGCCCGTCCTCATTCTCAGTGAGCTTTGAATCTGTTCAGAAGCACTAAGCACAGTCTTAGAAATCCTCATCGCAATGTCTTCAATATCAATGAGAATATCGCATTTGTATTGACAGAGTCATTTTCTTCACCTTCCTAGTTTTCTTTTTTGCAATGAATTAAGAATAAATAAATGATGAATTTCAATTAATAAATGTGTTCAGATCATTTCTGTTTACTGCTACCTTATCAAGTCATTTTAATTTCATCACAAGTAGCACAGATAAACTAAGTTCAGGGATAATCTCCATACAAAGGAATGCATGTGTGAGGAATGGGGAGATCACCAACCTTCCGTAGAGCTCTCAAAGTAAAACGCGTCACTTGTTGCTAATGCAGAAACCCATAAAATACGTTTGTGAGGTGCTGGGAGCAGCTGGCGTGTGGTGAGCCTGCCATTGCTTGCATTGCCCCCAGGCTGTTGAAATGGATACAGGTAGAAAAAGCCAGCTCACATTGCAGGAGTGATGGAAGATCTGGCTATGGGAAGCTCAGGCCCTTTCCTCCTCCAGCACATAGAGGGACACATCACTACATTCTGGGAGACCGAGAGACGCTCAGAGACATTGCGGTCACATGCTTGGCCCTCAGCAGATGATGGGTGTTGGCAGTCGGGTGGTTTACTTGGCAGCCTCTCCTGTTGTGAATTGAGGTTTTCCCTATTTGGAGGGAATTCAAGTGGAGTTGAAGGTGAGGCAGAGAGCTCTACGTGGCTCGACATACTCAGTATAGTTTTTCCGGTCATACTTTACTTTTACTTTAATCTATAGTCTTATAGTCCTATTGCATAACTTTAAATCAGTGTATGATGGGATGAGCAATGGGAAAAAATATCACACCATGATGTCTATAATTTATATAAAGCTAAATGCAACATGAATATGAAATAAATTATATCAGTTAAGATTTCAACTCCTGACCCCATGTTTATGTTTAGTGCTTGATGGAAAAGCATCATTGCTTGTCACAGAAATCTATGTGGTAGTGGTTGGAGTGCTAGCGCTGTAATATAGTCGCTGGTTGCTCTGAGATGCTCTTCTGCATACCACTGTTGTAATGTGTGGTTATTTGCGTTACTGTCACCTTCCTGTCAGCTTTGGCCAGTCTGGTCCTTCGCCTCTGATCTCTCTCATTAACAATGAACTTCTGCCCACAGAACTGCTGCTCACTGGATGTTTTTCGCTCCATTCTCTGCAAACTCTAGAGACTGTTGTGCATGAAAATCCGAGGAGATTAGCAGTTTCTGAGATACTCAAGCCACCTTGTCTGGCACCAGCAATCATTCCAGGGTCAATGACACATATCTTTTCGTATCATTTGTGATAAGGCTAGCGAACACATTTGGATGGATTTTTGACTATTCCTCATTGCAGAACTTTTCAGAATCTTTGATATTGGGGATACTCTGCTCTTCAGTTAAGACCACAGGTCTTTCATGGGATTTAAGTTGGAGAACATTTTGTTTTTATTTCACCATTTCTGTGTGGATTTTGATGTATGCTTGCAGTCATCCTCCTATGACCAAGAATCCCTGGTAGAGGCAAGCAGATATTCTGTTAAGATTTCCTGGTACTTTATTGAAGTCATTGTGCCATTTATCTTAAATAGTGCCCCTGGGCCACTGGCCGCAAAACATCTCCGAAACATCAATGACCCACTTCCATATTTGACAGTAGATATGAGGTGCCTCTGCTTGTATGCATTCCATTTTGCTGCCAAACATGACGATGGTGTGTATGGCCAGAACGTAAAATTTTGGTCTCACTCTCACTTTCAGTCATAATTGAGTTTTGGCAAACTCAAGATTTGTGGTTTTGTTTATTGTGCTCAGTCAGGGCTGTCTTTGTGGCACCCTTCCAAAGAGTTTATTGGTATGGTGGTGCCATTTTAGGTTTTGACCTCAAGAAACAACCAATCTCTGCAATTGTTAAACTGCGATCCTTGGGTTACTTATGGCTTCCATCACCATCTTGCTTTCCGTCCGTGGGGATAATATGCACTTGTATCCTCTTCCTGGCAATTTTGCAACCATTCCATATGTTTCTGCCTTTTTTATTATTGCCTTACAGTGCTAATCAGGATGTTCACATATTTTCTTTGGACTCATTACCCAACTTCTGATGGTTAATTGCCATCTGTGATCTTCTGAATTTACAGATTTTTTGGCTTTTCCCATGCTGATAGTTGACAAAAGGATTTTGAATGCTTGTTACCTCCTTTTTATACTCTAGTGAAAGAAGAAGAGGTGGAATGACACAATATATTTATTCTAGACTGAGCTTTACTAAATGAAAGTAAAATGCTTTTGCCAATTAGTTTTGTTTATTGTTTGTGTTAGGGGTGCCAATATTTTGGTACCTGTGGTTTTCAGAGAAAATGAGATTACTAACTAAAAGAAACAATGAAACATGCAAGTAAAAGTATTAAAATCAAAGTATATAATTTTGTGATGTTGTAATGTATCTAAGTTGTTTATTATATTCAGCATTTTTTCTCAATTTTTATTAAGGGTGCTATTATTTATTGAGGGAAATCATTCTGGAGCCCACTGTATATATACAACCAGTATTTAGGCAAACCACTAATACATTGTAATGGGATTACATTGTGATCAACCATGCCAAATTGATGTACTAGAAGTACACAATGCACTAGATATAATTTAAGAGACCACACCCCCATCTGCTGCAGCTGACAGCAATCCAGAGACGTGTGTGTGTGTGTGTGCGTGTATGTTTGTGCTGGGGGCGGGGTGGGGGAGCTTGACTGCTAACTCACTACATACCATCGCTGAGATTGCTACAGAGACCAATCTGCAAACATCGGAGGAGAGGCCTTAAACCCTCATGTACCATTAAGGAGAGCCCTGTGGAGGTTAAAAATGGCATGCTCTGGTGTTGGGAGCCGCAGTAAGGAAAACTGCTGTGGTTAACTGGGCAACGTCATCAAACAGTGCACGTATGCACACAAGCAAGGCAATAAACCACTGCAGCATGCAGAAAGTCCTAACTCCTGAGGGATACCAAATGGCTCACCCCAGGTAAACACAATCCTGACAGAGGTGAGAACTGTGTGATTCAGCTGCAGGCAGCACATCTCTTTAAAAAGAAGCAAACTAGTACTGCAGTGTCTGTTTTGCGGCAGAAAGTAGTTAAAGCAAAATAAATTTGCCCCAATTTGCCCAGTCATTGGTAATGTTATTGGTTTTGCATGTGCACATGCTGATGGTCTTAATAAATCAGGCCCCAAATATTTTACAATTTTGAGAGCTTGAGGCAAGGGAAACCCGGAAATATCTTCCATGTTAATACATAAGAATTAGCATATTGAGAAATCTGACATGGTTTATTGACAGTATGGTGCGCCTGCGCATGATCGATTTCAAAATCACAAATATAATGAGATCACTGAGAGCCTGAATGCCAATTACATACAGTTGCTTTTTGTATTAAACCATGATTATACCTGATTCTATTGTCAACAGGAGTAATTTGACTTTTTGGAGCGCCATTTACAAAGGAAGGCCACAATAGAAATAGAAAACTGGGTGTTATGTTATCATCTACCAATGTCAATTTACAAATGTCTCCTACAAGTCTTGGAGAATCCCAGGTATACTGTATCTTTGCAAAAGGCTGTAGCTGTCGGGCTAAAGCAGTGGTTTTCAAACGGTGTGCTGCGGGACACTAAACAAGGTCAGTTTTAGCTGAGATAATGAAAAACATTTGGCTATAATCACTTATTTATAAGGTCTACTTCAGATTCTTATTTATTCAGTTTGTTTGCAGAATGAAATGTAGTTATGGGGGGAATGGGGGAGGGGGAATTATTACTTTGCTGTACATCAACGGTGCAATAGCATCGTAGCCAAGAAATATCGTGACAACATTAACATTCAGCTTAGTTTTACATTAGTTTTAGTTTTGTACAAGTTTGTACATATGCTAACACTGACACTGATTCCATGTTGTGCAATTTCTCGCTACACTCCATTTCTGCACACCTGGGCTGGACTAAAGACGGGCTAAAGCTAAAACACTGGTTTCCTGTGATCATGTTTATATGCACATCATTATTCTGATCTTATTTGCTCAAGTATTCCAGTTATGATATAGCCCATGCAAACGCCTTATTCCAAAGTTATTTTGACAACTATTAAATATTGTCTGCACGTGTACAGATTCCCAAGGTCTCTTGGGTGTCGAAGTCAGCCAGCCAGTTTACTGTAACAAGGGCACTGCAAGTCATGACTTCTGAACCAAAGAGGCAACAGTAGTCTTCATTTCTGAATCCTGAGAATACAGTACCGGTGCTGACTGTGGCAGGCAGCCCCACAGGGTGGAGCACAGCTGGATGGGAGGGCTTGAGCGGACGTGGCATCTCTCAGTTGCTTCTCTGCCCTCCTCTGGTCACTCCTCAGATGCCACCTGCACAGGAAGTGCCACACCTACACGATAATGTCTACACAGCTGAACATGAAAGGAAGTGGGGCCTGGCAGCAGGTTCTTCAGAGCAGATAGACCTATACTTATCTGGCCTCACCTGAATTTATAAAGGGATGTCACAGTGTTCGGATGGAATTAATTTATATTCAACTCCAATAAAGCATTAATGAATCAGGATTACCCAAAGAAAACATCACCCATTTTAATGTTGAATCCTGTTGTGTTTTTCATGATATGAGTAATTATAATATTCAATTGGCTTGTTAAAGTAAATTTGCCACTTTAAATCAACATAAAATATGAATGAATGGAATAATAAAAGCACAAAACAAGCTTTGCAACTGTGTGCTTTCATTTCCACACACATTACAAATAGTTGAGAGCACTTGTGAAGTCTGTTTGGATCCTACTTAATAGCTGACATCCAAAGACTTTGATGAATCCCACATTATACACATAATTGCGTTTCGAATGATTTATGGTGAAATGAGTTTGGCTCATGTTTGATAACTGAGGCCCATTGACTAGATCATAGGAAGTGATGGGCTGCAAAACAAATACAAAACCAGGAGTAATCATTTCTATCTATCATTTCTTTCCAAATCTTTAACCAGGATATTTAGTCAAAAGTCTGCAAACCTAAAACAAAGTGGCCTACGGTCTAAACAGTACATGCCGTCATTATATCCATTCACCCAAATTTTACATCCTAAGTTACTGTTACGTGGCTGAATGCAGCCCACCAGTGGAGCATCTGGGGTTCCACGTGAGCCATTGTACAAGTGAACGCCCACAGGGAGAGGAGAGGCCCACCCATTTGCGGCTGGGCGGGAGGAATGCATTCAAGATTAATGGAGAAACCGGACACTGCAGATCTCAGCTAAAACGGCCCTTCAAATCGCCTGCTGGTGGAAGAAGAATAACGGACATAGGTTTCTGTTCGCAAAGAGAATATAAACTTCTTCATATTATATCTATCTCATTTGTGGGTTTGCAGTTGAAACAATTTTAAAAACTGGCCAAAGAATAAAATGAATTAAGATGTCTTCCCCCCAGCAAAACAAATTCAGACCAGGCTTCAGAATGCTCTAGAACGTGGAAGTTTCCGGAGTGCCGCGGTGGCGCACGGCTAAGGCGTCGGACCTTGACGCAGGCATCGGCCCGATGCAGTGGCCTGCCACTCCGAGGGAGAGGGGAGGGACTGGGAAACGCTTAGTAATTGGAATACAGTGCATCCGGAAAGTATTCACAGCGCTTCACTTTTCCCACATTTTGTTATGTTACAGCCTTATTCCAAAAAATTTTTCCTCAAAATTCTACACACAACACCCCATAATGACAACATGAAAGAAGTTTTGTTTGAAATTTTAGCAAATTTATTCAAAATAAAAAACTAAGAAATCACATGTACATAAGTATTCACAGCCTTTGCCATGAAGCTCAAAATTGAGCTCAGGTGCATCCTGTCTACTGATCAACCTTGAGATGTTTCTACAGCTTAATTGGAGTCCACCTGTGGTAAATTCAGTTGATTGGACATGATTTGGAAACTTTCTACCCAAAGCTCGTGACCATAGGTGAGGGTTGGGACGTAGATGGACCGGTAAATCCCTCTTCGCCACGACGGTCCGGTGCAACGCCCGCATTACTGCTGACGCTGCACCGATCCACCTGTCAATCTCACGCTCCCTTCTACCCTCACTCGTGAACAAGACCCTGAGATACTTGAACTCCTTCACTTCTCCAAGTCCACAAAGCACATGTGGACTGGATGGGCAAACTCCCATGACCCCGCCAGCAACCCCGCCAAGGTAAAGAGCTAGTCCACTGTTCCACGACCAGGACGGAAGCCACATTGCTCCTCCTGAATCCAAGGTTTGACTGTCGGTCGGAGCCTCCTTTCCAGCACCCTAGAGTAAGCTTTCCCAGGGAGGCTGAGGAGTGTGATACCCCGATAATTGGAGCACACCCTCCGGTCCCCCTTCTTGAAAATGGGGGCCACCACCCTGGTCTGCCACTCTGCAGGTACTGTCCCCGACCTCCACGCGACACTGAAGAGGCGTGTCAGCCAAGACAGCCCAACAATGTCCAGAGCCTTCAGCATCTCAGGGCGAATCTCATCCACACCCGGCAACTTGCCGCTGAGGAGCTTTTTGATAACCTCAGCAACTTCCACCAGGGATATAGGTGCAGATTCCCCCGAGTCTTCAGGCTCTGCCTCTTCCACAGAGGACGTGTTGTTCGGGTTCAGGAGCTCCTCGAAGTGTTCTTTCCACTGCCCGACAACATCCCCAGTCCAGGTCAGCAGTTCTCCTCCCCTGCTGAAAACAGCCTGAGACAAGCCCTCCTTTCCCTTTCTGAGTCGTCAGATGGTTTGCCAGAACTTCCTCGAGGCCAACCGAAAGTCCTTCTCCATAGCCTCCCCGAACTCCTCCCATACCCGGGTTTTTGCTACAGCGACTGCCGAAGCTGCAGCCCTTCTGGCCACCTGGTACCTGTCTGCTGCTTCAGGGGACCCCCAGGCCAGCCAAAGCCGAAAAGCCTCCTTCTTCAGTTTGACGGCCTTGGTTTTTTTTTTTTTACAAATGTACGATGATATGCGGTAATGTTATCTTATCTGCTTGCCGCCTCTGCAATGGAGGCTTTGAACATGGCCCACTCGGACTCCATGTCCCCAGCCTCCCCCGGGATGCGTGAGAAGTTCCTCCGGAGTTGAAGACCTTGCCGACAGGGGCCTCCGCCAGACGTTCCCAGTTCACCCTCACTACACGTTTGGGTTTACCGGGTCTGTCCGGCACCCTCCCCGGCCACTTGATCCAACTCACCACCAGGTTAGTCAGTTGACAGCTCTGCTCCTCTCTTCACCCGAGTGTCCAAGACATACGGCCGTAGGTCTGATGATACGACCACAAAGTCGATCATCAATCTTTGGCCTAAGGTGCTCTGGTACCAATTGCGCCCTATCTATTCCAAATGCCTGTGAGCTAGCTCGGGATACACTGCCTACCCCCATCCATCAGTGGCCTGGATGGATCTGCTAATCCTGAGAATGACACGCCCTCTTCGTGAATCCAAGGCACCCCTGATGATGTTGTATGCCGTGATCTCACTAATCCCCGTTGCCGCTCCATCTGAGCCGGCCAAACTCAGCTTTGGACCAGGAATCAAACCACGGTCCTTGGTGTGCAAATGCAAGGAACTGACACCAGCATCAAGGTCCGTTACTTTTGCCGTGCGCCACAGTTTCACAGTTTAATTGCTATTTTGGCGGTGTAATATTAGGCTAGTAATGCGCTTTTATGGCCGATTGCCTCCTGTATATTACCCAGGACAGACAAAAATAATCATGTATAAAAATGTCATATAAAAAAATACTATAATATTGATCTGAATTTGACAATCAATCAATGATGGATAATGTAATTTTTTAAATTATAGAGATCAGATTTCAATATGTAGAGCTATTAAAAATCTGGTTATTTCACCTCTTAATCCATAATTGAACAAAATTATTCTAAAAAGAACTGAAAGCCTACCGTGCAGTACATAAATATTGGGACAGTGGTACAATTTCTGTTCTTTTTGGTCTGTTTTCATGTTCATTGGATTTGAAATAAAGCAATGGCATTCAATAAACTTTTACTTTTCTCTAGTAAGTGTTTGTTGACTTGGGTGAGTGGATGCCTTGTCACAACTTTGATTCCACTGAGGGAAGCTGGGTTCTCACACAGGTATAAGAAAGCTGTAGGTATCTATTCTTTTGGTTTTTTTGATTGCCTTTGGAGTCCTTTGTCAACATGAAGACGAGAGTTGTGCCACTGACAGTCAAGGAAATAAGAACTGAATAAGAAAGATAAGAAATAAGTTAAAGAAATAAACTGTTAAGATAAAAGGGATCATTGCCTTGCTGTGGTATAAAGCACCGTGCGATGATTTTGGAGCCATTTGAGTGAAATTGAGCAGATAACATGCTTCTCTACACTTTAGCATTCATTCTGCTGCTGCTATCAACAGTTACATTATCAATAGAAAGCAGTGGCATTCTAATGAAAATATAACTAATGACAGCCGATTGGGCCAAAATTCTTGTCAGTCCTTATTTCCTAAATGTAGCACAGCACAGATGAAAAAGAGCACTCAAATTATTTTTATGAAAACCAATATTTTTGCTGTATTTGATATTATTTTGTTTTATCACTGGTTTTATTATCTCTGGTCATTACCTGCAAGTAATGTACTTGTTCACTAATTCATTTCTAAAGAATCCATGAAAATGCTTGAGAAATGGACCGTAATGTGAAATTTGGCAGAATTTGAATGAGAATGAGAGCTGTTAATAAAAGTTTCCTGCACATATGATCACTAAAAAACAACTGAAATGTGGAAATTGCACTGCCAAGGCTATATATACCTGTCTCTAGTGAGGTAGCCCATTATGTTTGCTCATTTAAGAAATAAATATTAAAAAATATTATTTATATGCAAATATTCTGCTGTGTTGTGCTATACAATAACATAAGCTTTTTTACTTTCATTTTCTTTTTTTTGAGGAAATGTTCCTTCCCAAGGTGGCACTAAAGGACTTAGTTCAAGTGACACATTACTCAGGGACTGTGTAGATTTCCCTTTGTGAAAATGGAGACTTCTTTCATTCTTCTGAAGAAGTCTGTTTTGGCAACTTTTCTCCATCAGAGAATACAGATTTCTGTTGATTTCTGACATGACAGGGAAGCTTTGGTACTTCTGTGGCCTGCAAGAAGTATGCAACCATGCTTCAGAAATATCACTGAGAATAGTTAGGTAATTAATGGAACAGCAGGGGTACTTACATTTTTACAAATGTATTTATTCATCCATTCATTGGGGATATAACTTGTAAAAAGTTATCAGGCTTTTTTTTCCTGACAGCTGACAGTTCTGACAGCTGATCTGTTTTCCTTGGCAGTCATTCCTTGTGTTGCTGTGCTGCACACTTACATAAAAAGCCAATGACTTAATATTTTGTTGAGCCTTCACAATCAGAATTTCGGAAATGGCTGATGGTGTTTGGTGTTTCCACCTTGTACTTGAAGCTTTTTGATGCAGATCCTGTTACAGATTATTTATCCAGCCCTTTCCGTTCATTCTCAAATAAATGGCAGAACTGGTATCAACCCCAGCACTGTAAGTGAATAATCAAACATACAAATTATTTCTTAATGAGTAAACTAAATGCAGTATCACAGTTTTCAGATTGCAATACAAGTGGTCTGATAGGGTGGAGACAGGACATTCCATCGAGAAAGCAGGGGAGAGAGTTCAGCATGTTTACTGATTGAGCTTTGCCTGTGGCCAGCGAAAGTGTCTTATTCCTAAAGCTCCTCCTCCATTCATCATCCAGATTGGTGTTTTGAAGACAAGGGGCAGTCTTCGACTTTGCCTGCGTAAAAAAACTCACAACCTTCCCTTCCACATGTAAATTCTAGTGACAAAGAATTACTTTTCACTTCTGTGTTGTGTCCTGACCATTAGATTTTTATTAATTGCGAAGCACTTTATTAGGAACATTCTTACTTTATTACATCTACTTATTCATGCGATTATCTTATCAGACAATTTTGTGGCAGCAGTGCAATACATACAATCATGTAGGAGCTTCAGTTAATGTTCACATCAACCATCAGAATGGGACAGGGTGGTTTGAGTATCTATGATTTCCTGGGATTTTCATGCCCACTAGTTTGCGAGTTTTTTAGAAGTCTAAAACATAATTCTAATAAATACCTAATAATGTGCTCAGTGAGTGTATATGCCTAACATGTAAATGCAAACAGGGAAAGAGATGGGCCACTAGTGCCAGGAAGGAAGTTGTGACCAGCTAGCTTACAGAGAAGCGGATCCAAGTCTGAATTCTGGAGGCTGTAATACTGTCCACATTGAGAGCATCTGTTTATGGGTCTGCTTTCTGTGTGGTTGCGTAGCAGCAGTATGGACCCCCCAGCGCTGAGTTTGAGCCTAGCAGGAGTGGGTCCTTTCACGACTCAGAAAGAAGCAGGATGCCACTTACTGTATGTCCTGGCCAACAGCTAGTCCTGCCTTTCCTTCATTTAACTTTAACACTTGAATGCACACAATCATTTCACTCCTTGCATTGTACTAGTACATCTTTATCAGCCAGTACTGGACAATGTCCAATTGCAATTGTGTTAGAAGGAATATTCGAGAATATTCTTTGGAATCACTTTGTCCCCACCTGAAATGCACATAAGTTTTGTGAAATTATTCTTACAAAGTATGTTTTTATCCATGGTCAGTTATGAGTTTCAAACCAGCGCCTTGTTTTGTTTTACTAGCCCAATTGACAGCATAAATATACAACAACTTTGGCAAAAATATTACTTTGCATCAGTGCTCAATATAATGTTGTCCGAGTTTATATTTTAGTTCTTAAATGCAACAAATTATGAAACAAAGCCATAAGAGGAAAAGCATAATGAATACCAGAGGGAAGGCGTGATAGGAAAGAGTGGGTTTGATACTCGAGAGAACACGAGTAGTCATGTTTTACTAATGCAGAGGAGGAAGAACAGCTCTATAGCTTCTCCACCGATACTGTACGTTCCCATCTTTACAGACATTTCTCACTCTTTCTTCATTCCTTCTTTCCTTTAAAAATATGTACTTAATAAAGAGCATTGGTTCAGTAGGTTTTTTTTCTCTCTCTATTATCTTATCTCTCTTATGACTGTCCCTCACTCACTTTCTCACTCTAATTGAAGGCGCACATGTGTTGATCATATGTGCACGAGTACCTCGAGTACTGGCATAAGTGAACTTTTCAGTTCTTCCATGCTGAGTACTTCCATTAATACTGGGCATAAGTGTTTACTATTTACTTATAGATTCAGTCCTGTGTTGTTTGAACATTTTTACAACTGGAAAGTTTGCTTTCCTGTCTCACTCCACTTTCCATCTCTTTCCCTTTGCCTCTTTGATACTGCAGCTCCCCTGCACTGGGCCCCACGCTCTGCCTCTTCTCCCACAGTTCAGCATGTAACATAATTTATAATCAAATGTGCAGAACAGCCCGAGCCCCAGAGGCAATATTACTAACAGCCGAAAAGAGAGAGAGTTGCCAAGGAGCATTCCCCAGCACTGACTCAGATAGGAGAGAACCTCGTGCCCAGATAGGCCACAGCACTGCAAGAAAAACAAGGCTAGTGAAGACAGTCATGGAGCCTTGTAAGGAATATTGTGACGGAGATAGCAATGGTTTCTTAAATCTCTGGCAATATAGAATAATGCCAATATACCCTGTCATGTAAGCATATGATATACTTCTTTTATTAGCTTTAAAAGAAAGCAGAATTCTTTATTTGATGTAAGGTATCCCATGGTTACTTGGCATAGTTATTTCATCACAGGATAACAAATAGAACCTCATTGAGGATGAATGCGGTGAATGGAAGATCACCGTTTCTCTATTGGAATCTCATCCCAATTCAAGCCTGAATCGTGAGTGTGACCTCCTGAGTGTGATGTTGGCTGAGAAGCACTAGAGTTAAAAATTCTCCAGGTTCCATCCCCTACCTTAGCAGGGGTTGGGTGAGTGTGACTAAGTTTGCTGCTGTTTGTGAAGGGTTGGCTTTCCTTTGTGGGCTGTCCATAGCTATAGACAGACTGTGGGACGTTTGGAAATTTGATTCCTCCCCACATCTTACAGCTGCTAAACTGCTGGAATGGGCACTGGAAAACAGACTGTGCAGTGACCCCTGGGGTGTGCAGCATGTGTGTCAAACATCTATAAATATGCAATGCATAGTTCTGCCCCCTCCAACCTTGCCATCAGGAGGACACCTACTTCACCTACTGCTTCAGTTATCATTCCCAGCCAGGCGTATGTGCCTGAAGGCACTGGAGAGGACAGGCACATGTTCTTTTTGCCAGACAAAGCCTTCCATATTGTTAATATAAGTGAAGTGAAGCTCAGTCACACAATTATTCCAACAAATATTCCAACAACTATTCCAAAATAAGAATCCAAGACGTCTGCTACTGAGGGAAAGGTTTGGGAGCTCTGGTTTAGTTTCCTCTTCAGAGACACAGACACATTGGAATCTGTTTTTCCTGACAGGATTTATGGGGCTGAACTGAATTCTGTGGCTATTGCTCTTTTCCACTGTGCTTTAAGTGAGCTGAAACTCTTTTCACTTCACTTTCGTTGTAGAATAGCTGTAAAAATAGGGTAACATAAAAGTATCACAGTAAGATTAATTGGGGTAAACCAAAGATCATTGAAACAAACTTCGTTTTTCTTATCTTTTTTTCTCTTGTATACAGGAAATGGTTTGTTTTCCCTTCACTTGAGGCCATTTGTTGTTTTTGTTGGTATAGTTGTCGGGGAACACTCTGTACATATATACCATGACTGTGGCTCTACCATTACGCCTGTTGATCAAGTAGGGGAAGGTCCCTCCCATGTCGGCTGGACAGCGTTTGTAATAGTATGGGGTCCGTCTCTTTCTGCTCAGACACTGCCTTTTCCCCCTGCCCCTGCCGCTGGCTCATATCCTCTTAAGAAAGCACTGGGATTGGAAACAGCTGCTCACTCTGGCTGCACTACAGCTGGGAGTCTTGTTAGAGGTCAGCCCAGCCAAGCCTGCTCTGGGGAGTTTCACATCTGGAAAAAGAGGCACAGCAAAACTAAACTGCCCCAGCAAGAAGCCAGTCATCGGCATCAGCCAAAAATCTACTTCTTCATAGCCTTCACGCCATGCTGGCACAGTTCACATAGCTGAGCTTTTAATGGGTGCCTCTTTAAAATCACTACCCTTGGTCCAGAAAAAAATTACCTTTACATCAAACCTCAGTTGGCAGTTAGAGTTGTTAAGTTAGTCAATCCAACCCAGGAGTATAGAGCACTACATCTGACTTAGATTGCTATTGTTCATTTCTTTTTTCTGCTTTATAAACTGAAATAAACTAAACTTGGGAAAAAGTGTATGCTTTACTTTGATTTAAAAATCACTGCAAATGTTTTTTTTTTCTTCACAATACTTGATCAATGCTAGGCAAAATGTTTTTGTGAAGAAAACACTCATTACTGCTTGAATTTAAAGAGATAAGGGCAAATGTTCATCATCTTCTGGCCTAATTTCTGGCTCTTAGTCAATATCACTGGAATGTTGGAAGTCATCCAGACTATCATTGAACGGCCACGCAATATAATGTAATGCAATGTTACCAAGCAACTGTGGATTTTGCTCCAACTTGTGGTCTTAGATAATTAGGGGAGAGTGGGGTACGTTGTCACTCGGGTAAGTTTTTTTGTTGACTTCAGGTTCTGTGGTTAACTTCCTGCTTTCGTGTGGTCAAAACCACTCTAATTTGTGGTGGGGGTGGTTTTCTTATTTTTCACCTTGAAAAGTAAGTTTCACATTTTAAGTAATAAAACCTTTTTTAGGTACGTATGTTCAAAATAATATTTTTATACTGAGTAGAGGAAATAACTTTTCCCTACAATTGTTACAATTGTGCTGCACCTCTGTTACAAATGTCATACACATACTTCAATATTGTAACATCGGACAACATTTTCGTTTGTTGAAATTGTACTGTAAATGTTTGTGATCACCTGAAACATGGAAATGGTTGGCATTTATATAGCACCTTTATCCAAAGCACTGTACAATTGATGCGTCACACACACACACACACACACACACACACACACACACACACACACACACACACACACACACACACACACACACACACACACACACACACAGCCATGCACACACACACACACACACAGCCATGCACACACACAGCCATGCACACAGCGACCAGCTTGTCAGGAGCATTTGGGGGTCAGGTGTCTTGCTCAGGGACACTTCGACAGAGCCTGGGCGGGGGATCAAACCGGCAACCCTCCGACTGCCAGACAACCGCTCTTACTGCCTGAGCCATGTCACCCCCTACATGTCCTACTGAAGTAGCCGAATGTATGCTCTTCGTAATTACAGTTTTTTACAATCGTTTTCACTCTTGTCTCAATACTATGTCCACTTTTTCAAAACACTTAACACATTCACCATATCATTAGACTATCATGAACTAAACTGTGGATATTTTTGCACCACTTCTTCCAAAATTCATGAATACCTCTCTCAGTCAGTGTTCACTACCAGCAAATGTTTGTACAAATACAGCAAATTTTGCAGACATTTAGATACTCTGTTCAAAACAGTTAACTTTCAGTTCAAAACCCAATACAATTCTGATCATTGTGGAAGGAAATATGCTGCATTTTGGCAGAAAAATGAAACTATATGCTTGAAATACGTAAGACAGATCATTGTGATTTGAGCAGAAAGTTTATTCAATTTATTCATTTTTTTTGTTTGCAGCCTTGTTACCATCTATACAAAAGTGATCATACTTGCATTGAAATGTGCATGTATATAGGGTAAATATAGATGTAGTTGTCACTGAAGAGACTTTTCCACTATTACTGCTGTATATGTACTGTTGAAACACCTGGCTGTCATTTCGGTGAACAACCTACCCAGGTGTTTGTTGTTTGTGCCCCGTTGCCACATACACAAAAGGGGCCACCTTTGGATTGGCATTTTCATTCTTTAGCCTTGGTGGGGAAAATGGATGCAGCCAGAGGTAGAGGAAGAAGACATCGTGGAAGAGCAAGAACAGTTGTGTCTGGTGAAATCAGAGCCACAGTCATTGATCATGTGGTAAATCATCATCATCGCTTCAATAGTGAGGATTTTCAGCCAAACCAACAAGTACTATACAGTATTTACAGCATTCTGACGGAAGTTCAATTGATGTGTATATTACAGCAGTACTGTGATTTGAGAAGTCTCCAGAAAAAGCAGATGTATCAGTGCACATTTGTCTTTGACTCACTACAGGACCCAGCGGTTACCTCACACAGTCACACAGGGGGAAGGGGAAGAATGTTTACACCTCAACAGGAGGATACAATAGTTGGGATGGTCATTGTCAACAACAGCATCAGGCTAAGAGAAATACGCAACAACATAACCGCAGACAAGAACATATTTCTAAACATTGACAGTGTAAGCACTACAACCATTTCAAGAGTGTTACAGAAACATCAGATCAGGATGAAACAGTTGTACACTGTCCCCTTTGACAGGAACTCTGAGGGTGTCAAGAAACTCAGGTACCAATATGAAGTTTATGAAGGTATATGTGAAGGTTTAGGACCACCACCCACATGAACAGATGTCACTTCTAGATGCAATGGCTGCTGGGTGTATGACATAACAGTGGAACACATCCAGGGCTGGATAAGGCATGCAAAAAGATGTTTTCCTCGGTGTATAGCAAGAGATAACATTCGGAGTGATGTTGATGACAATCTATAGCCAAATGCAGAGGACAGGATGGATGGGCCAGGCCAACAGTAGACTTCTGATACTGATAGGCAGACAATATATGTGCGAATTACTGTATATAGTGGAAATATTGCTATTTGGTATGTATTTGTTATTGATTGTAATGTATTTTGAGTAATTGATTGTATTGTATTTTTCTTTTCTGAATTACAGTATATTGCACTGTGAGAACAAACGTCAAAATACTGTAAACCCTCTGAAGAATACTGTTGCTTTTGTGATTTGTTTCTTTATCATATATTGTTTTACATTACACAGTAAAAATTGTTATTCTGGGTTTCCAATATAGTAAAACATTCATTAATTTACAGTTTACTGTAAATTTCCCACACTCAGTCATGACATCTATTATGAGAGGCAAACCAACAGATCAAAAGTTTCTTTAGCTGCTTGGCTTGAAATATTTGTGGATGCAAAAATAGAGGAAAGGGAAACACATAATATATGTATTTAGCAATGCTCCATGTTGTTTGTGTTTTGCAGTTCATTGAACATTGAGTGACAAAGTAGTCTTATGGGAGAAAGCATATGCTATAGTTATGGCAGCATGAGTCACTTTTGGGTGAAATATTAAGTGTTTTGGTGGTTGAAGTGCATTTTGCACCAAAGGTTAACTGATGTGCTCAAGTGCGTGTTTCAAAAGCACACTGTGTGAAGAGTTTTGAAAAAGTGGACATGGTATTGAGACAAGTGTGAAAACGATTGTAAAAAACTGTAAATGTTGTTTGATTTGATTGCATTACCTTGGAGTAATTGAGTAAAAAGTGAAAGATTGTATAATTGTACCGGTTCTCCCCTACTAATGTTATTGGTAATTAATTATTATATATGTACACATATAGTTTAGAGCAGCTGACATATCTCTGGACTACACAATACTCATCGCTGAGTCTGACTATCATATTGAGAACAGACGTTTGCTGAGGTTGACCGCTCACAAGGTACCAGCAATTGCACTTCAGGGGCAAAACTCATTGCAGCTGAACATTGTAACAGCAAAACCCTTATAACATCTTCAAATTCAAATAAGACAAATGCAAATAACACACTCCAAAGACAGTCAAAAGCCTATAATCAAACTAGATACTGAAAGCTCTCTTATACATACTGATATATACACTAAAGACAACTGACTAATCAGAAATACCTGTGAAGCCATTTGTCCAAAATGTTATGGAGCCCTGAAATGGGGGGACTGTGTATAAAAAGTTCTGTAATTTCAAAACAAAATGTAAAAAATACACTTCTGAAGATCTTTCACCACATGTGAATTTTGATTATAGATGTAAAATTGAGTACAGATCAAAATCAAGAAAAATATATTTGCCTCAATACATAATAATTGAAAGAAAAATATAAAACTAATAAATATAGATAAAACCAAATGCAGTTAGTCTGTCAATGTGAACTAAAAATAGGACCTGTACAAAATGTATAAGATTTTCATGCATTGTAGCTTTACAAACTTAACTAAATTATTGGGCTTTATATAAAAAGATAGACATTTCTGCTGGCTTCTTTATTTAGCAAACCAGTGCACATTAAAACCAGAGGAACTACATCCCCAGACACACCAGGCATCCAACATTGCAAATGCAATGTAATTACATTTCTCATTCCCAGGACTCTTTGAACTGTGTGTTCACACCCACTTTAACTGCTTTCTGAAGACTATTCCAAGTTTGGGATTTTCTTTGAGCTGGGAATCTGAAATTATTTAGATGTAGTTAAAAGGTTTACATTTATAAACTTGATTCTTTACTTGTAATCTATAGTTTGAAACAATGGTGATTTTTCCTGTCTTTTTTGCATATGTCAATATGAATTGTTAAAATGAGAATAAAAATCAAAGTTGGTTTTTCATCTACATAGATTATGGGTTCCATATCCTGTCAATATGGAAAGAATCCCCATACCTGTCCATGGTATAGTTTGTATTTCTGAACAGAGATCAATGACAGGTGTTTGTCTTTGTTTGTAGTATTGAATAATGTTCTTTACCAGAAAGGTTTGCTGTTTTTGTACTTTTGATGCACCAGCACATGCTTAAATAAAAGAAAATGATTGTTTCGCTGAAAATAATCACAGTGTAGATTGAGCATCACAGGTTAACTGATATAATGTATTGTACCGGTTTCACGGACACAGATTAAGCTTAGTCCTGAACTAAATTGAAGGTTGTGTTGAGAATGCCAATTCAAAATGTAGTCTAGGACTAGGCTTAATCTGTATCTGTGAAACTGGCCCAATAGACACTCAATCCAGAGCTATTTACACATTTTAGATTTTTTCATATAATCTTTTTATTTCTGTAATTGTGTGCTGTAAGCAAAGCAAAAACACTGGGTGAAATGTGTGAAATATAAAAGTATTGGTGGCCTTGTGGGGATACAGTGAAGGCAAAATCAGAGAATGAGATTGTCAAGGCCCTGGACCACAGTTGACTAAGGAGATTCTGGGTGCTTTAAAATAGTAACACAGAGAGGCTGATGGGTACCTCTTCCTGCTAAGATACTGATCTACTGTGTGCCTGGGTTTTTTATGAAATCCAGACCATGCCAGTGCCAACTGCGCCTGGGTGCCCCACATGGCAGCATATAATTTGTGCTGTCTGGGAAGGTGGGGATTTTAGTCAGCCGGATGCCTGTAATCCCCTCTGGTTGATGGGACACCAACAATCTGCATGTGCAAGCCGCACATTAAGTGTTCTCCTCTGACTGTCACAACTGTGCCTTTTTCCTCTTTCTATGTGTTCTCCGTTTTATTACACCTGCCGATCGTTAATAAAAACTTGTCATTTTCACGTTATCCCTGAGTCTGCGTTTGGTTCCTCTGTCCCACATCCCTGACACTGTCTTAATGTACACATTTAACTGGTGGAGTGCATCTGCTTCCCTTGTTCTCTCCTCCTTGAATGCTTGAGTGTTTCCTACAGTACTGAAGTAAATGTAAGTAACCGCAACCAATTGTTGATAAGTGCATTTATTTACCTGGAGACCATTGTGGGCCAATGTTAACTTGCCACAAATAAATTTGAGAAATGAAACTACAACAGGAAGGGCTTAGATATGGAGCTCAAGTGTACATAACATCTGTACTTTTGGAACTGCGTAATGCGATGGAGTGGATGTAAAAAAAGAAAGAAAGATTATCTTATGAAGGCATGAACTGAGCACTAATTTGATTTAGCACCTTTGAGAATTAAATTGCCACTGGCATTCTGGTAGGGTTTAGGGGACCTGCCCAGTCTGAATTCTTATGGCATTCAGGTGTAGCCACAATAAGAGCCGCACAGCCGTTGGGCCCTTGAGCACGGTACTTAACCCTGCAAGGGGAGGATTGTCTCCTGCTTAGTCTAATCAACTGTACATCGCTCTGGATAAGAGCATCTGCCAAATGCCATTAATGTAATGTAATGTAACGATCTTACTGAATCAGTCATGTCCTGTCTTCAGCCTGTCATTTGGGTCATTTCGGCACTGAAATGTGTGCAGACACCATGCGTGATCCAGACGGCACACTGTGTCACTGTTTCCCTGGAGGAGCAGTTGCGTGTACTTTCCACCCACTGCGGGTGCTTTGTGAATCATGCTTTTTTTTCTGCTACTTGTTCAACAGGCACAAAACAGACACAGCTCTTTTATGAATTCCGTCCTCAGGGAGCTTATATTAATAAAAAAATAAACGTAATGTTGCAAACAAGTTGATCTCTGTGTGGCCTCAGATACTGTAGCTGAGGGATTACGAGATGAGCGGGTGTGATAAGGGGAGGAGGCGGAGAGAGAGCGAGACACAGAGAAGGAAACAGAAAGAGGGAAAGACGGAGGGGAGGAGGAACAGGGGGGTTGGGGTGAGTGGGAAAGGCGGTGTGGGATCCCACACTGCGCTCTGTACAGAGGGCATATTATCCTCTGCAGAGCCCCTGAATAAAACGGCCCTGTGTCGGGTGAGCTGTTCCACGTTTCACAAGGAAATGTCCACTTAAATCGACATGTCTGAGGCTTCCCGGAGCTCCTTTGATACCAGGTCTTGTACAAACAGCAAAGGGGCAGTTACCCGGGTCACTTCCTCACGCTGTGGTCAAACATGAACCGTTTAAGCAAACAAATCTCAAATAAAAATAGAAAATCAAATGCCACCATTAACAATAAGTCACTTTAATTTAAAATCATTTCCTAACCTGTCACTTACCCTCTTCACGAGCAGGTTTCAAGCTCAAGTAGGGTTAAACTCTCAGGGATGACTTCAATTAGCTTGTTCTTGGTTATGACGTCTTTATTCATTCCATAGACCCATTTCCTGATAATGACATATAGGGAGAGGTATTTGGTGGAAGTTTATCATGTCGGGAGAGGTAATTGGTGGAAGTTTATCGCGTCAATGGCACTGTTCGCAAAGCAGAATACACCATTGTTCTAGACAAATTTTGTTAGCTGAGAATTTGAAAGGTCAGCATATTTGAATTGTGAAAGTTTTCCAAATGTTATCTACAGCTTCACCAAAAGAAAGAAAAAAAAACTTACATTGCGTTGTGTGTGAAATGGGCATTATTTTTGTGACATGCCATGCCAAAGGCCTATCATTTCTGGAATATTTCTTATATGTAACTCATAGCCGGCACATTCAATTCCATTACAGCTAAATTCTGTACTGTAAAAAAAATATTAAAAATGTCAATGTATGGTCGAATATGAGTTATACATTTCCTGTGGAAGGAAAATCAGTCATAGCCGTATTCTTATTTGTTAAATAATAATATAAACAAACTCAGCTAAATTAAATAAGCAAATTTTTCACAAATCATGTTTAACTTTTTCTTCCATCATCTAATGATAAGTACTCTTTGTTCAAGACACACCTTACTTACTTTGTTATTTAGCTTATACTTCGTCATATTATTTGAAATATAATACATGGAAAATATTCAACTTCATTAGACAGTATGCAAAGTTGTTGCATAATATGAAAGTTTAATTACCTGATATGTTTTATTATATGAAGTAACTATTATATGAAGACATCCAATCATTTCATACAAGATGCCTATCAAGATGCTACGTTTTTTATATTCCTTAAAATATATCAAGACAGGCAACTTCTTAAAAAGTGATTATTGTAGCCTAATTATGTCCAGTATTAAAAGTATTATTTTTATCCACAACATGCTTAGTTTTCCTCTGCCTGTAGCCAAAACTGTATTTGGAAAGTTAAGGTAATGTGATGAGTATAATGGGTGACACTATAAGAAAAGAAACAGCCAGTTGAAGTTACATTAAGTGTTTATGAACCTGCCCTCCTAGCCACCTATTCAGTGCAGGGTGCATCAAAGAAACACATTACCTCTCATTTATTTTTAAGAAAGACTTACAATAATAAAGAATACAGTGGACACTGTTTTTTGTTTTAGCAATCCAAAAATATTGTAAATATTCAGTTTTAGTCTTGCTCTTGAAGCATCAAGAGCCAGCAGGACAATACACATTATTCAAATAATAAACCTTTCATACCATTTGGAGGAAGTTTGTTTGGTTTAATAGACCAAGAAAAAGAGTGGATCTGTGGTCAATTCAGGCCTAGTTAATGGCCAGAGGGATGAGAAACATCTGTTAACAACATCAGTATATCAAAAGGAGGCTTCATGCCATTCCTTTACTCTCCTATTACATTTTGTAATATGGTTATATGCAATTTGGAATTGACTTTCTGCACTGCAATGGATCCTTGCTTCCTAGGGTTGCAGAATTTCAGGAATATTCAGGGGTAGATTGGGAATTAACAGCAATATACAGGAATGAGTTGGAATATATGGGAATTAATATGAGTAAAAGGGCAAATATAAGGGTAGTTTGCACAGGCTACATTTACCATGTCATATGCATAAAGAAACATTTGACCTCATCAGTAACCTACACCAATAAAAATCAACAATTTCGTTTTGAGTAGAACTTTAATTATATGTTTAATTTTGCTTAGTTTACTTTCAGTGAACAAAAAATGTTGAATAGCGTATTCCCTCTGGTGGGAGAATGCACTGTATATGCAGAGGGTTACATTTCTGCTGAAATATCAAATGGGATGTTGACAATTATCTGTGCAAAAGTACACTGTGCATGAGATGGAAGAATGGAAAGTTCAGGGTTGAATTTCCATCAAATGGGGATATTTTAACCAAAACATGCCACAGTATCAATACTGAATGAACTTTTGTTTATTGCTCCTTAAAGCACACTAATGCCTGTGTAGGAGTGGCTTGCACCATAACCCAGCTCTGCTTGGACATGCCATCTAAATCAGGGACAGACCATGTGCAGGCAGTGACACTTTTCAGCTAAGAGTGAATCCCAGATTTCCAGGCAGTTAAGCCATTCCCCTCCATACCCAAAACAACAAAATGCAGAGCTTCTTGGGCATTGCATTGGAAGACTGTGCTTCTACATTAGTTACAAAAAAGTAACAAGAGCTTCTCAGGCACTCACCCTTTCTAGAACAGTCACACACCTTAAAAAATAGCAGGAGGAAGTCTGAATTTGAGTAGTTAAGACACACCATTTGCTGCCCTGCTGTACTGCAAAGAAAAGCACATCTCTGCGATTCAAGTTCTCATACTACGTAGATGGAGAGCAGGCTAATGTAAGCATTAGAGCTGTCTTTTGAGGGTTTCAGCAAATGCAAACATTTTACTTAAAATATAGTTTTTTATTAATATATGTTGTGTATATATGTGTGCATTTGCATACATTTGTATTACTTTAAAATGAAAACAATAATCAGTTGATATATATAAAATCAGTGAGGTATACATAAGTCAGTGTATGCAGAATCCAAATGCTATAAAAACACAAGTTTTGCAGAATGGATGTGCATGAAATTTCATGATGCCTGGACATTGCTATAAATAAGCACAAATGAACTAAAACACAACACATTTCCATTTTACTTGGTGATGATTCTGATGAGTCTCATTATTATTATGATCATAACTGTCACAGATCACAGTTTACACATCAAAATATCGAAGGTTGAATTAACTGATATGTTTCATTGTATGAAATAACTATTATATGAAGACATTCAACTGTTTCAAACGAAATGCATGAATAGTTTATTGCATCCAGTTTCATGCAAACGAGATGCATCCAGTACTCCTGCACGAATAGTTTCTTGAATCTGTATCGTATGGCATCCATTAAAATGCAGTTCTGATATAGGCCTGCAGAGGGGGCTGAAGGATCATCAGCTTACTCAAGCTTCTTGGCTGCCCTGGCCAACTCTCGAGTTTTCTTGCTCTTTAGCTTCTTCTTGAGGAGAAGAAGGTCGATGTAAATAATGCGGTCAAGTACTGTGCAAGCACACAGTAGACCCCCATGCAGTGCCCCAGCAATTCCACAGCTGAACACGTCCTGGCCTGAAAGTCACACACACATACCAACATTTTGTATCACAGTCATGTCTACAGGCACAATCACCAAAACCTTGCTATGACATCATTGAACTATGGTGGATGAATTCAAAATGATTCTGACAATAGTGTATAACAATTACTATGGCGGGGGTAATATTTTCAATATGTTTATTTGGAGCTTTGCTTCAAGTACGCGTTGATTACGACCACAAGCTTTTATGTCAATGGTCTATAAGTACTGCTTAGTTTGTTTCAGTCTTTTCAATCAGCGAGTTCCCAGTGTACTTACTGGTTCATTAGGTTGTTAAAGAGAAAAAAAATACAGTTGGAAAATGGTACATCCATTGGAACTGTACTATTGCGGCTCAGGACATGCATATGTTATATGACGATACATACAGTCCAGGACCATATTAGTTTTTCATTCAATGCTGCAAATGAAGTGGAACAGGAAACTTAATTCCAGGTTCTTGCAATCCCACACCTCCACCAACTGTTAACAAAGATTAACAACAGTGGTGCAAAACCCTATGCAGGAAGCAAGCACCTCACCTGAGATGAAGAGGTTCTTGACAGGTGTGGAGCACCTATTTCTGGCCACTGCCTCTGGATCGAACCTGGACAGGTTGTGCTCAGCAGAATACATAGCTCCACGTTGGGCGCCCAAGTAGTGTATGTTTGTCAGCGGTGTGGCTGCATCCATGAATGCTACCTGCAAATAAAACATATAATTTATTACCTCAGTTCATCAGTTTTCAGCTTCTGTAAAATGTATAATCCCCATGTGTGCCATACCTTATCCTTAAGCTTGGGGAAGTGGATGCAGGCCCAATCAAACAGCTTATTAGCAATGCTCATCTTGTAATTGTAATAGTCGTCCCCTCTTTTTCTCACGGTGGAGTCCTTCCACTCTTCGAACCATTCGTACTTCACCATAGTCAGGAGGGTCATGCACGATTTCCCTGGAGAGGGAAAGACACCAGCAGCGCACATATTGTGGCAATTGTTAAGTTCATCATCACATCGACTTGCCACATGCAGCCTATTGACTCAATCAGTGCAGTCATCAATGCAGGAAAAATGCTAACAGTATCACTGTATCACTCAGTACCATTTTGTAACAAGACAACAAAAAGCTGTTAAGGTGTTAAGGGTGGTGCCACATTGCATGCAGGTTGGGGACACTTTGAATGCAGTCTTTTCTTGTATTACATTTTTTTTTTTTTTTCAGATTTTTCCCTTTTTATCCCAATTTGGTAGCCAATTGTACCCTATCTAATCCAATTAGTGTTAGCTGGGGGATACACCGCCAGTCCCTCGATGGCCCGAAGGGATCTGGCGATCCGAGAAAGAGACGGCCTGAAGAAGGCGTCTTCCCCAACCGTCTCGTCTCATGCTCCTGACCATGATACCGAGGAGCCCGGTTGTGTGCGCGATCCCGCTAACCCTGCCGAGTCCCTCCCTCTGGAGCAGCGAGCCAATTATGCCACTCCAACAAACTGCAACTGCTGCATCTTAGCCTGTTGCACCACCACAGCTCCCTACATTAAACGCAGTCTTGAGGGTGGCATTCGTACCGGGATGGCGGATTTTTGCCATGGGATCTTTGGCCGAGGGGAATGTAATGAACATCATGGGAATATTGTCTGCCACCTCTTCTTTGCTCAGACTGAAAAAGTCATCCATCCTGCCAACATAGACAAATCAGTGGTCTGCTCCAAAAAAAGGAGATTCCAAGCTTGTAAATCGAAGTAGTCCAGACGTAGAACTAAATTTCAGATGCTGCTTCACTCTTAGTGGAAAGAATGTGATTACAATTGCATATATACTCCATGAACAATAATACTGCCAACTGTCCACATTTCAAGTGGCGTGGTTGGGGCTGGCAAAACTTAGACAATAGCACCACCATGTGAGCAGTGAATGTAATAACAGCTGATAATACATAGACATCGCAATCAAATCCTGGTTAGATTTTGGCAGTACTGACATGCTGTCCATGTCATTGTTTTTGAAGAGCCAGTAGTTTGTTGGTACAATTCCCAGCTCCTCCTGCGTTGCATCAAAGCCCACAAAGACCAAGAAGGACCCTCTGCCGTGCTTCATCATATTAAGGCGTTCTTGAATGTCTGTCCAGGGAGAAAAGCCACAATATAACCAGTGCATTGCATCATGATACATTCTGGTGACATTGCACTTCAGACATCAGAATCAATCATGAGTAGGTAATAGCATTGTCCAAACAAGAATATTTAACCCTCTCAGCAGCCTGATTACATATTTCTATTGCAGGTGCTATTGAACCATAGGAATTTGATGGAATAAATTAATAGCATTTTTGGAAATGCATATTGCTGGTATTTACATAGCCCTGGCTATGGCTCACCTGGCTTGGCATGGACATCAGGTGGCAAGAGCTTCTGAAAGGTAGTAAACACACCAGCGTTGGAGATGACCACTGGGGCCAGCACCTCTACCTCCTCCTGGCCCTTTCTCACTGTTACACCTGTCAACAGAAAACTTCAGACGTCACAGAAAGAGGGGGCAAACCCTGTAGTGTCTTCTCAAATCCCTCAAATCAAGTCACGGAGGAAGGTCACACATCAAACGTCTTTTATAGACTTTTATACACGATACCTTGTGTTCTGTAGCTGAACGCGGCCACAGCTGCCCCGGCGGGCAGTGCTGCTGCGGTCAGACGGTCGGTGGACTCACCGTATGCCGCGCCGTCCTCGTTCACCAGAATCCGGTTGACGGAGGCCCTGACTAGCACTCTGCCCCCTGGTTTCTGGATGACGTTGGTCATGTGAAACGGGATCTCGCTGGCCCCGCCCCTTGGATAATATGCCCCTCGTTTGTAGTGGTGCAGAAGCAATGCATTGATGACCGTGCTGGAATCTCTGGGGGGCACACCTGAAAAAGTCACGGTTATTACAGAAAAAGCTAAATCCTGAGAACATTTTTCCCCTTCACGACAGTGCAGCCTAGAGATACAGAAAGCAATAAGATCTGCACAGCCCTTAACTCTGCATTGCTCCAGGGAAGGATTGTCTCCTGCTTAGTCTAATCAACTGTACGTCGCTCTGGATGTCAAATGCCATTAATGTAATGGGTGGTATTTCTCCCATTTAGCAGGGGAGATCAATTGTACTGCCTGTTCAATCCGTTCATGCTGGTGTGTGTTCACATAAGTACCTAAAGCAGTCCATTCAGCGCCAAACCAAAATAATAGTATCGCATATTCATTCATATACTTGACTGAACAAAAATTATTTCACTTTTCACGTCTAAAATTCATTATGAATGAGAGTCTTATAAAGTATACTTTACGTGCAGTACCACCACATAATGAGCAGGTAATTAACAAGTCAACTTTATGTAGAGATTGGATAATATGAACGTCAAATGTGGGATTTTTATAAATAACTAAGCCAGTATTTTAGGTACAATTTTATCATAAGACAATTCTATATATGACATCCCAGGCAAGGCTCTCTGCTCACCATAGAAGAAGTAGGAGAAGATGATGTGAAGGTCCTTATTGCTCGTTAGACTGTTGTTCACTTCCGCAGCACTAGTGTGGGACAGCTTGAAGACGGAGGAGAAGAAATGTGCAATGCGGGACTTAAGCAAGAACAGAGCGAGCCAGAGAGGGATCAGTTTCAGTGTTGCCAGGTAGTGGGTCTTCTTGGCTGAGATCTGGGGGAAGGAGAAGAGGGCTGTGATTGATCCACAATGTCTAATTCACTTGGCTTCTTCATGTGCTCAGATTTAGCGGTGGTCACTGACACTGCAATGTTTTGAATAAGGGATACTTGCAAGTTACTTGTCAGACTTCAGAAACTGCACAAGGGGGACCCTGCATTATAAATGCTGCCAGATGTCTGGATTGATACCTTTAGTAACCTGTACCTCCATTTACACAGCACATACTCTTATAGTAGATTAAACCAAAACAGCATATACACTCAGTGAGCACTTTATTAGGTATTTATCAGATACATTTTCTTTACACTTATTGGTGTGAATGTGAGTGTGTAAGTGTGTGTATGGGTGAATGAGAAGCATTAATTGTACAGTGCTTTGGATAAAGGCGCTATATAAATGCCAACCATTTACCATATTCTTCATTGCAAAGCTATTTGTTATAATTGAGTTTAAAGTAAATAATTCCTCTAAGGATGAAAGGTACCTAATGAAGAAAGATTGTTCAAATTCTTACATGGCAATTGTGGTTGAACCAGCTTACACAGAGGTAACCCAGGACAGAGTTTGGGAGCCGCTGCTGTATACTAATAGGTATGACATTTATTTCTAGCCAGGAATATAATTCCAGCTGAATGCATGGCAAGGGGATAACAGCCCTTGTCATATTGGTAAAAGTTAATGCTAATATGCATCACAGTACCTTCATGATTTTAAAGAAAGCGTCAATGGCTTCAGTGTCGTTCGGGAACTGCTTCTTCAGGCGCTCTGCCATGTTGGTTTTGCCACTGTAGATGTTATAGTCTCGCCGGTCGTCACCATGCCCGATGACAATCGTGTCAAAGTGTTCTTCCAGTTCCACATACTCCAGCTGTCCCTCTGTGAGCTGGTCCATAGCGATACGAAAGAGACTGTTCTCATGCAGCTGGCCAATGTAGTGAAGTCCTGCAGGGCACACAACCTCAAATCAGTAACAGCAAGCACCAGAAAGGGGGGCCCTACACTGTAACCCCTTGAATTTTGCTTGCCAAATTATGAATATTATATTACACATAAGTCTTCCTTTACGTCATATGCAGTAAATCAGTGTTTCAAATATGTTATTATATTTTTGAGCTAATTGACTCTGGCACCATCCCCAGTTCAACAGGTCATCTCATCTGAAATTATTTCTGTGTCCTTGAATTCCACTATACAGTCCTCTATGATAAACTATCTATTACTATCTATTACCACTGAGAACCATTCATATCTAGTCATTTTGCCCACCGGGTCCACAGACCACTGCTAACTAGTCTAACGGCCTACAACTCCAATAAAATAATATGCCTCATTTTAATTTAAAAAGAAATAGAGGTACATTTTGATGTACATAACACAAAATTCATTTTGTGACCTGTCATTCATGTTACATGTCATGTGGTTCATGCCTTCTTACCAACATCAAACTCAAACCCCTTCTCCAAGTATGTGTGGCAGCAGCCACCAGCCTGGTCGTGTTGCTCCAGCACTAGAACCTTCTTGCCCAATTTTGCCAAGGTCGCCGCAGCCGACATTCCACCAATTCCACTTCCAATGACAATGGCATCAAGGTCCTTTGGCACTTTATCAGCGCTGAATCCTGAGTGATACACAATTGGCAAATTGCCATAGCATTGTGTTGTTAACGGTGCAATAGAGGGCATTTTCAATGACAGTGACATTTTATTATTATTCAGTACGCTTATAAATAAGGTGCCAGCCTGCCTTATTTTGGGTCTGTCATTTTTAAGCTTGTGTAAAGAAAAGGGGCGATACTTAAGGGGTTAATCTGTACAGCTCTGCTAATGTATTCGTAGATCATTAATTCATGTTAACCACGACATTGGTTATTGCCAATTCATATTGGAATGAAAAAGTCAGTTAATGTATTTGTTAATTGTTTGCTAATTTATAAATATTCATGTAACAAATACATTAGTTAGTTGTTATGAAATGCATTAACTCATGAAACATTAATTTGTCCACCATTAATTCATATTCACAACTACGTTAGTTAATGCCAATGCCATTCCATGAATCTTATTGTAAAGTTTCTCCTAATTTATGTGTTAGCAATTCTGGCATTGCAAAGACTCTTCCTTTAAGGACATGTTTGAAAGGAGTTAATGTCTTTAACTTTTGCATATCAAAGTTCTCCTAATGCTGCCCCTTATCTATGTTTTTGTTGATCCTCATTAACAATCTTTATGGGTTCAGGGTATCTTCATAAAACAGTTTTGTCATAATCTAATTAAGATAAAGAAGTGGGGTGATAAAATACAGCCCTGCGATTGTCCACAGGTATGGCTGCAGTATTGTAAATGTATATAATGTGGGTGTAATAAATTTGACAAGACCCACTCTCCTATAATTAGTAGTTTATATTACATATGCGTTGCATTACTGCCATTTATCAGAAGCTCTTATCCAAAGTGAGTTTCTCTAATAAAACGGTAACTCTGAAGACCTTTCTTTATATTGTAACATTGCTCTGATGGGTGCATTATAGTCATACAAATATTCCTTAGAGCAATCCTTAACCAACAGACCTGCATGATAATACCTGAGGCAATAGCCCATAAGCTAGTCCCAAAGCTAATAATGTTTCAAAAACCTCCATATTTTTACATACTAGCTGGTTTAGTACCGTGCTCCAGAGTTCTATGCTTCTGGAAACCATAATGAAGAATGTGCACTTATCTCAGTGAGAATAAGTATCCTTATTTAACCCCAATTTCAAATCAAGAATTATGCCTCTCAACTCAGTGCTGTGCCACCTGCACTAAAAAAAGGAATATTTCCACAAAAGCATGCAAACTCAACCGATGCCTTCACCGCGACTATACACGTTGTACAGCAGAACTAGAATTTTGCAATAAAGTGTATGTCTCAGTGACTGTTTTTTTCTGTAGTCACAATGGACTCTCAGTCATTGTCTACTAACAACACAGCCTAGGCTCAAACCTGCAATATTCAGGCTTAACCATCCTATTATGTTTATTTTCTATTTTGGTGGGATTAAATAGTAGTCCTGTACCAATTTTGCATGTGTTGTATGTGCTGATTTTGACCTTCTGTAACTGTATAAAATGTCAGAAAATATACAACCATTTTTATCTCAGATTTTTTTGTGGGTGATTCTGGTGGCACTTTCCCATACAGGTGCCAAACTTTCTCTAAAATGAGATGTTTCTCACAGATTTTTCATTTTCATGGATAAAAGGCTAGTCATTTGGGAGACAATAAGAAGGCGACACACAAAGTGTCAAAAAATGTATTTAGCATTGTTGGGATCAATTTGGGACCACATTATGTATACACAGGTAAAATGATAATGCTATTAATAATACTTATCCATTTCTGTTAATCCTTCCCTCTGAACACTGTCTAAACAGATATATTTTCTGTATGATTTATTGTTTCCTTAACAGGCAATCTAACAAAAGAGCCATTGCATTCCACACACATTTTACTTCCATTTTGCTCCCAGTTGTTCAGGTGACACAGCTCATTTACTTTACCTTGTTTGAGCACCTTGTCCCGCAACTTCTGGTCAGTCACACGTGGCCCTGGTGGTCTCACAGAGTCCAAAGAGAATGGGCTGGGCTTCCCAAAAAGGTACCAGTAGGACCCACAGACCCAAATGACAAACCATGCCAAGAACAACAGCAGCCACATGATGAGACACGACACACACCACAGCACAGAGTTTAGGCTTTTCAGTTAGTGGATGTGGAGAAGAGTTCTGACGGATCATCTGAAAGACAGAACGCCTTTTATCTTGGGCTGTGCCAAAGGTCTTTGTGTATGTGTGTATGTGTGTGTGTGCGAGGGGGAGAGAGAGAAAAAAAAAGAGAGAGGGAATTATCATCTTTATGAAGGGCAATAATGATAAGATGGTTGAAGTCTCTGAAGCGATGAATAACATCTCAGTTGCTCAAACCTTTTTCTGTCATTTATTTCAGTAAACTGTACAACATCACAGTGCCTTCTCTATATGCTGTTGAGTCTGAGGATGCTTGGATCTGAATATCCAATCGCTGTTTGGGCTAATGAAACCCTATATGCTTCACTTGGAATCTGTTGTAGCTCCAGTATGTTGTTTAACTGAATGCAGAAAGGCTTGGCCTACACACAGTATAGCATCATTCTACTGTTTATTGTCAAACTATGGTATTGTTCCCATGTGTAATTGTAGAGTGTAATGAATACAGGTATGTCACATGACGTTCTGTTGTATCACACTGCATGTGACAAAGCACACTTGCATGCATAGCTAGCTTTGTGCTCGTGGGATGGTGGCATGTAGGATTTTAAGATTTCTGTCATCCTTTTCCTTTAAAGGGGGTACTGCAGATTAATTCATGCTAAAGCAGCCTTCATGGGCCAAGACAGAATTGGACAGTGGGCCTGGCTATCTCCAAAAAGTTACACAAGTCACTGTCACACCACAAAGCCAAAAGACACACGAGAGACTGACAGAAACATGCACACAGAACAAAAAGCTTATCGGTTCTCATTTCAGAGGTGGAACAGTGAAAAAACCTTATCAGCTTATACAATTAAGATAAGGGTGTATTATGCAAACACATAGTTGAACATTAAGAATAGTTATAAAGTATTCTCTTCTTGTACATATGCTTGCTTCCCAGTTTTATTATTATATGACTGCATGTCAATGTGACCTGTCTCAGATTGATATGAGTTTTTACTTTTTGTGCAATATTTCCATCAGATTAAATCTTAGCTTTGACCAAGAAGCAATTTAAAAAATGTATCAAAAGTCTTCCATCCGCCCATCCATTTTCTAATCCATTTATTCCAGGTCAGGGTCATGGGGTGCTGGACCCTATTCTACCATGCAGTGGGTGAGACAGGAATACACCCTGGACAGGTTGCCAATCCATTGCAATAAAGAATGTCATAGTATTAAAGTCCATCTCCATGGATGCTTTAATAATGAATGCATGCAAAATACCTTATTTAATGTTTCTTTTTGGTTACTTAAACATACATTTTCAGGATTTTTCCTCCTGCTATCTCAGGCTTCGTGTATATACAAACCTATGTTGTCTGCGGATGTAAATATGTACTTTGGATAACATGGGTTCATGCTGACTTTGTACTTTGCAATTATGACTGTTATCATTAACATGCCTAAGTTAAGATAAATCTTACATATTCATGGCTAAGACATCAAGTCACATTAGCAGTTGAATAAACATTCATTGCTAAGGGTGTTCTGTCAAACTAGATTTGCACTGTAGCCAAATGAAGTGAATTCAAGTTGATTTGTAAAGTACTTTTCATACACACAGGCAACTGAAAGTGGCTGATTTACTGAGCCCTTTGCAATGATTTTCAGCCGCACATATAACGCCTTCTGCCCAGGAAACATGCGTCTTACGTATCACTCAAGCACATGGGGCTGGAACCGCAGTATACATCTAGGAGAGACTTTGCAAGATGCACCTCTCTCTTTGATACATATGCATGCATATGCATTCAACTGTGGATCTTGCAAAAAAAGGGTGCAGATATTACAAGTGTGACTGATTATGCATTCCATAGAACTGACTAAAGTTCACACACTTAACGAAGGTCGATTGTGTGTGAAATTTCCACCTCTAAAGAGTAGGCCCAAACCAAGGCACACCCGAAACAGAGACACAGGTTCCAAATCTTTAAATAGCTTTGCACTGAAATAATCTTTGCCACAAAAACCACCCTATTTCTAGAAATCATCAAACAGATTATTAATATTCAATATTAATTAATGATTGCAGCCAAGCAATAATTAAGGCTGAGGGACACAGAAAATATAGAGAAAATAATTTATTAAATTAAAGCAAAGTAAAGAGCTGTGGTGGTGCAACAGGCTAAGATGCAGCAGACTTGCGGTTGCAGTTTGCTGCAGTTGCACACCAGGGACCGGGGTTCGATTCACAGTCCTGCCAAAAGCCAAGTTTGGCCAGCTCACATGGAGCAGCAATAATTGGCTCGCTGCCCCAGAGGGAGGGACTTGGCAGGGTTAGTAGGTTGCCGCACAAAACGAGCACCTCGAGCACCTTGGAATCACGACTACAACTTGGGAGACGGGATGGCTTGAAGAAGGCGTGTCGCTCTCTCGTTGGCTGCCGAGAGACGGGGTGTGGGGGCGGTGTATCTAATACTGGCTCTAATTGAATCAGACGGGGTCCAATTGGCTACCAAATTGGGAGAAAAAGGGAAAAAATTTGATATAATAATTAAGCAAAGTAGTGGGAAATGACTGAAATAATGTGTTCAACCATAGCGACAGTAAGTGTTGCTGCTAGTAAAGAATATGAGCAGGCTGAATGTAAGGATATAGCAGGATAATTGCTCTGTCAGATTATTCCACTGAGTTCTGGACTCTGCTGGGACAAGATTCTACACCCTTGTATTGACTACCGGGGATTGAACGATGCGCGGTCAAGAACAGAATAGAACAAGAAGCCTTAAGGAACAGCCCAGCACCTAACGACACTCTGGCTAAACACTTCTATGTTCCCGAACCCATCTGGTCCCAGGTCCTTGAATAGGCACATGCTTCCCCTCTGGCCTGTCATCAGCACCCTAGCCTTCCTGAACCGTTGATTCTGGTGGCCGTCCATGAAACCAGATACAGCTGAATTTACTGCCGCCGGCCCAGAGTGTGCGTGAGGGAAGTCCAGTAATCAGCAGCTTCATCACCAAGCTAGCGGTTTCCAAGGGAATGTTGGCGGTTCTTGCTATTGAACTGCTTTTCCAAGTTTGTTCACATTGACGGTCTCTCAAAATTACCCTCATCTAAAAAAAAACTAAGAACTACTGTTCCTCCATGTGTTCTGCCTGCATGGCCTTCTTCAGCCATTTCTGGAAAGCGTTCTGCTCATTAATCGGAGCCAAGGCCCAGTTGTCATCCGAGTTTCATCCTCAGACCAAATGGACAGACTGAACGCATAAACCAGGAACTGCCTGGTCAAAGATTTCCTACCTCGGTCAACTCCCTTCCGTGGATTGAGTATGCTCATAACTAGCTCCCTGTCTCCTCCACTGGACTGTCTCTCTTTACCTATTGTCTGGAGTACCAGCCATCGCTCTTCCTAGAGGAAGAGAGGGACATGGAGTTTCCGGTTCCAGAAATGGAGATTCCCTACTCCAGCATGTTGAAGAATTGATTCCCCAGGTTTACTGGCCCCTTCACCATTACCCAAGTCCTCACCGCCTCTGCCATCCACCTCAGAGGGTGGTTGCCTTTGCAGAGTGTGTTAAAACCCTGTAATGACTACCTTGGAGTGGATTATTCGGTGGTCTTTTACCAAAAAAATAAATATATGCAGGGGTGGTCCATATTCGCCCTCAAAATAAAACTTTTTTTGTTAGCACTATCTACTTCAGGCTGTTAAGGTGGCTACTGAAAAGTCAAGGTTTTAAACCAGGGTTAAATTGGTTTCTTATTTGTCACTTCTTATTCATAATTCCTGGTCCACCTTACATTTTCCTTTTTTGGCTAACTGAGAGCTGTCCATTTGCAAACAACCATTTCAGGAAGTCACATACCTTGCTAGTAGCCTTAACAATCTACCAAAACTTCAGAGAGCTTAGCTACAGCTATTAGCCGTAGCAGGACTGGGAATCAAAACCCAGTCCTCGGTGAGCAACTGCAACAAATTTCGCAACCACAAAGTTTGCTGCACCTCAGCCTGTTGTGCGACCGCGGCTCAGGCCTACACTTCTTATGGAAGCCTGGAATTGATTCTAGTGGTTGGGCAGGGTTGTGAAATTGAGTCTACACACTATAACCATGGATCGATTCTTGAATTTTAGCACAGTAGTCTGTGATCCACATTTCTGTTCCAATGTGAATTACACATTGGAGTTTTTTCTTACTTTCAAATAAGAACCCTGCAAATGAAACATGAAACTTGTAAAGGTACCAGTATAATGAAAATGAATTAGGTCATTGTAATGAAAATGAATTAGGTCACCTGTATGTGGCCTATAACGTAAAGTCCCATACTTTCTATTTATGTAATGGTGTAGTTTTGTGTAGTTTTGTGCAGTTTTGAGCATAGTGTGAACAATTTCTCTGGATGTTATAACCTTCAGTTAAATGGCTACTCATACCAGTCCTCACCCTGAATATTAGCAAGAAACCTAAAAAATAAAAAGAAACAAGGTGGAAAAAAGTAATTGATCTTTAGGTGAAACTGATCTTGTGAATAGCTGGAATAATACTATCAGCCTGCATAGGAGTCTCATTTGCATCAACTTCCCATATACCAATTAAATGTTCCACCACATGAACAGGCTTCATTATCCAGAGTGGCTGAGTAGGAAGGAAAAAGGGGATGGGGGGAGGACTAGAGAGGATAAAAAAAGAAAGTAGAGGATACATCAGGGTATTTGGGCTAATGAGATCAGCAGCTCAGAAACCCAGGATGAATTTGTGAGAATGAGCTTAAGAGCCTGGGAGGGCAGCTGGATGTATGAGGGGGAGTATGAATCCCTTCATGCTCACAAAACAGTTAACTGACACATTAATCACAATTCCAACAAACATAAAATCTTTGCACGACATTTAAATGCAGTTGCCAGACTTCCCAACTGACATCGGATGCAAGGATGGTAGAGTGTGTGTGGATGGGAAAGGTTAAGTGTTCCTATGCAGTATGCTTCATTAATATGCCCATAATAAGAATCTGTGCATAGAAATTGCAATGGGAGTTTTTCATTGATGCCAATTGTATGGTTTTTATATTTGAATCTCTTGACCCTTTTACTATGACCAAGCTACTATGACTACAGCAGTGACCAAAAACAGCTGTTTCCTGCTCAAAATGAAAAAAGGTCATTTGTTTGCTCAAAACTTTATGGATCGTGGGGGGGGGGGGGGGGGGTTGTTCATTTTTATTTTTCAATAAAAATAGATTCTCAGTAGCTAAACTCATAATGAGTATACACCACAGAACATGGACAACTTTCTTCCTAGCAGCATTACCCATATGAGGGTCAATGGACCACATTCAGTTCTGTCTGTGATGCCCTTTGATGTACACATATACCTATACCCCTTTTACACACAAAACCCACGATTGACACAAGGATATTAAATATGGGTTCAACCCGTATTCTCTTCACACAAATTCCAAATTACCACAAGTGTATTTCTGTCAATGTTCCATTTTTTTCTGCTAAGCTGTCTAGCAGAAACAATGTAGTTTGCCATTACATAGTGATTCAAATCCTGCAAATGCCTTGTAAAAACTACATTAAAAAATATTAAAGTTAATGTTTATATTAATGTTATTTAATATTCAATGTTACCTGTGATAACAGAACCATCCTATTTTTTGTGTGAATCTAGCTGTGAATCTAGCCAGCCAAAATAAAGGTACAGTATAGTTTTACAGAATCAAATATTTATTTCTGTTCCGTTTATTTTTAGTTATAATAAATCAATAACCTCAATGGCATTTGCCAAAACAGTAACTGTCATATAAAGTGCAATCACATAAACAACAATAGTCTAAACTGTAAAATAGCCAAGTGGATTCTTATGGTTGAATGGTCACCACTTGCATTAGCCATAGCCAACACATTCGATCTGATGCGGATTTAAAATTATCCACCTGCGTCTCGCTTCCATCCAGCAGTCAATTTTGTCCTGGTTCTTTTTACGGCAAAAAGTAGGCTATTCTTTAGCAACAGCTCTTAAGTTCACTTGTACAATTTTGATCTCATTTACATTTACCATGTTAAACCCATGTAAATTGCAGGTTGTGAGCAGGGTCATGGACCCGGATCAGATAACACAGGTTGACTTGAGTTTTACCTTGGTCATGTGAAAGGGGTATTAGCAATATACTACTAAGGAGTAGGGCCACCCTTAACCTTCAGAACACCCTCAGTTTATTTTACGATACTGTCATACAACAGTCTGAAGTGAGAAGGAAATGCTCCAGTTCTTTGAGGGATAAAGGAAGTGTAAGTCTAAATTGCACTCTGCACTCCAGAGCTTTCCATAATGCTTTAATGACATTTAGTTCAGGAGATCGTGGAAGCATTTGACCTCAACCTGGGGGATATACTATGACGCAGCGAGCTAACCTCCAGGTTAACCACAATACTGATTCACTTTTAATCTGGGTATATCGCCATGGTAACTTATGCTGGGCAGATAACCTGGTATGGTTCATGCTACTTTATTTAGTTTGCTGAATAATTTAAATTAATATTTAGTTGTAATGCTGTGTACAATAATATTATAATACAATTTTCGCCCCACCAGTTTCAGAACTGTGGTGCCACCTCTGCCAGGAAATAGTGAGAAACTCCTCTTTATAACTAGCTGTCCAGCCATAAGTAGCACAGAAAATAGTAACAGCACTTGGAATCTAAAAAGTACAAGCAAACTAGCTGACAAATCTTTCCCTAATCTTGATGATTTTCAAAGCTATTTTAAATTCTTGAGGCTTGAGTTATGGATGAGATATCTTGGACAGCATGATTACATGTGAATTCTGACCTTATGGAAGATGAGGGCAAAAGTAGACCTTGCTTTGTGTGATTTGGTGATTAATGCGGAGTGGTTAACCTGTTTTGAATGGAAAAAAAGATGATGCAAAAGAGGTCACAGCTTTGCATAGCTAGGCGAGCTTTATTTACAGGCAAACAGAATCATTTCTGCAGTGCAAACAAGGCTCTACTGGAATGCTCTGAAGCTGTCGAACAGAGCCAGCTTCACTGAACATGGCAGGGATCCTGGGGTGAAGAGCTTCTTTGATGAATAGGGCAAGAAAGTGGCATGGACAGACCAGAACAGTCAGAACAGGAAAAAAATAGTTATTCCTCCCACTAATGTTTCCCAGGATTGCCTGTGATCAATCTGAATGTTGACCTAAACCTTATTCAGTGCTATTTAATTCCTTTCCAAAAGGAAAAACAAACAAAAAACAATCTAACCATAGCTGCTTAGTTATTGTCCTCTCTTCGTAGATCTTTGAAATGTCCCCATCTATTTGCCCGGGGTTACCCCTCTCCCCCGGGCTAAGTTATTATGCAGCCTCCCTTCTCAGGCTTGTAGGGGTTTGCCTCCTCTGAGACACCTTTGATCAGGGGGTCATCACCAGACTGACTGTCAACCCATTCCATTAGCTCTTGGGCTGTAACTGAGACCTGGGGGAGAAAGAGGGCATGTGTCATTTGGTTGTTTAATCTGTTTCAGCGTTCAGCTAAATTGGGTCAAACACCATCACCTTTTGGAAACACTCACCTTCTGTCGCTCAGTCTTCACCTCCTTCTTTAGCTGGTCCAGCTCCATCTTGAGGAGATCCTTATCTGACATGTCCCGTGCCATCCTGATCTAAGAGTTGGAGGTAAGAGGAAGCAGAGTGAGAAACAAAAAAGTGAAATGAATGAGTTCATTCACATAAAACTGTTGAAACCGCAATCCCTTAAGTATTAGATTTCTACCTAGATTTCTGTTACAAGCCACGAATACATCACTATAATACTGTCCTGGGTATTATTAATACATTATTGAAACTGAGCATTGTGCATTATGATCAATGAAGATACCTAACTACAAACTTCAAAAATAGATCATGCTTCTTCAAGGTCACTTTTCAATAAAGATACGCATAAAACATGTGTACACCATGATTTATTAAATGTTATTCATTTTCATATCGGCCTTTGTAAGTAAAATGAGTTTAAACTCATCATAGTTCTTAATTATTTATCATTTCTCCGCATCACACAAGTATTTCTACATTTAGCTAAGTCTGGGTTAGGGTGGCCTCTGGTGTATAAAATAGGCACTGTATGGCTTAGTCTCAATTTAGCAGGTCAATAGGGGGAAATGACAGCAGTATGACACCAAAAGTAAGAGTCACTGTCTCTACTGTTAAACCGGTTTAGAGGGATTTCATAGAGGCTCTCACATCCTTTGAGAGAAGTGATGCATGTGTCCACATGTACATACAGTATATGTGTTTGTTTATGTGTGTTTTTATGTTCTGCATTTTCATATATTGACATTTATTAATATCTGACTGAGTTTGTAACATTACTATGAATATTGTCATTTATTTTACCATGACAATATTCTATTCAACACTGTACTGTAACAAATTATATGACAGTGTTAATTAATTAGATGTAGCAGTATAATTGGCAAAACCTTGTAAACCATATGTACACTTTACATTTTGGATTTTACATATGACAGATTATCTCACACCAGATTTCCAGGATTCTACTCATGTATTTTGTAGTATTGTAGTTTCACCTACACAGGCGGTGTTATCCTGTTTTCATGTCTCCAAAAGTGTCTGCCTATTTTAATTTCAGCAAAGACTAAAAACAGTTGACCTTCATGTTTTGTTCATTGTAACAATCAATCTTCAATTCATTGGAAATAATTTATTGTAAATAATCATACGTATGTGATGACATTCATGCTTACTCCAAATGTATTTTACCATTGTATTAATCACATAACTTTTTCATGATGGAACACAAACACAAACATGAATATTTGATTTCACTAGAAAAGGTTATATACATTAAAAACCTGCTAATACCAACTTTCAGAATTAAACTGAAGAAGCCATCCAAAAGTGAATGGTACAAGATGTTGTCGTACCTTCATTTTATACCCATTCAAAAATGTAAACATCAGCCAATAAAACTTCAACCATTACTTTATATATGCCTTGAAAACCATAGACAGGTATGTAGACAATTGGATGAAATCTGACAGCAAGGAATATACCCAAACAGTACGCAATATCTCTCTTCAATACTTTTTTCCCATATTCTTTTCCCACCTCTCACAAACCTGATTTAAATATTTATTTGGATCGGTCATAAGCATTTGAAACATATAAAATGTATTTCCAAACAGCTGTGCTAATCCACAGTTTTTGAAAAGAAAAAATAGCACACTTACCTGTTAGATGGTGGGGACTTTCTATGAAGAATCTCTGTGCCTTGTCAATAGCACTGCTGGAAATAAACTGACTACCTTTACTCTGTGCTGTACCTGTCCTCTTCAGGGGCTGGTCCAGATGGCTTTTTGGAAATGGTTGACATGGGGGAGGGGACCAATCCCTCTGATCACATTAACCAATCAGTGCAATTAACCCGGAAAAGTCAACACCAAAACCAATTAACTTGGGTAAGTGGGAGGTGGGGGGAATATAGGGTTCCAATATCCAGAAATATTGGAACCCTTGATGTATGCAAAAAAACACAAATATATAAAAATACAAGTATTGACAAACTTTATTTTCCAACATTTTGTTGAATTCATAGTTCCACAGTGCCCCTGGACCACTGGCAGAAAAACACTAAACACAAAACATCAATGACCCACTTCCATATTTGGTAGTAGGTATGAGATGCTTCTCCTTCTATGCATTCCTCTTTATTTTATTTTAATTAATTTACAAAATGAATTAACCATGTATGTATTAATGTATTGCCAATTTTATTTACAATTGTTAACTGTTAGGGGAGCCAATCATTTTGACACCTATGGTTTTCAGAAAAAAAAGAGATTTCTAGATATTTCTAGATAATTGAATAAATGTATTGAAATAAAAGTTATTCCTCCTATATGTTTGAACATAACATATACAGTAGATTATTATTGATGTTGTTTACTAAATACAGCCTTTTTTCCTATTTTTCTCAAGGGTGCCAATAATTTTGGAGCCCACTGTACTTGCAAGTGATTTACATTTGGCCATATTATCATGTTGAAAAGGAATGTCGGTTCCCTTAAAGTACAGTACACAGACCTCTAGAAAGCAGTCCAAAAAAATACAATTTAGCCATTAAAGGTACATATGCTTATGCTACGCCAAGGACCCGGATCTTCACCTACCCTGGCTGATGCCCAGAACCTTAGTTAGTACAGTATACCACTGCCCAGGATATTTTTCCCTGGAATTCAGTCCAAGACAATTATTAAAAGCTTAAGCCAATGAGATCATGGTTTCTCAGAAAAAGTATGTTAGTTCATTATGTTAGGTAGCTGTGAGTCAGCAAAGATTATGTTTCATCTGTAGATAGCTTCTATCATTGCAAATCAGGTGATTGCAGATAAATATGCTTCTGTCTTTCATATCAAACCCCTGCTCGCCTCAATATTCCCCTCAATGAGAACAGAAACATTAGTCTTGATCTCTGTGTGGAGCTGGGTTTTGTTCATATGGTGTTGGTTAAAGCTGTAAAAAATGTGAGTATTTAAATGAAAATGTGACCATAAGTACAAATGAAAGTAACACCTTACATTTGCAAACTGAACAGGTGATGGGGATCAGCTTTAAATGAAAAACAACACAGCATCCTACAGTGTCGAGTTTTCAAAGGCACCATTGCAGTTTGAATGTAGGGTCTGGTTTATCCAAAGACAAGCTCTTTGCCATGTTTGTGTCATCCTTTAAGCTTATTGTAAGATCTGACCTGCCCTTATCCGCATAGGATTTAGTCCAGTCATTCTTTATTTAGCCTAGGTGTATATGCTGATCCTTCAACAAGCAACATCTAAAGCTGGTTGCCAGAATATGAAAAGATCAGGTGCGTAGAGACAAGGCTCTCCTATCACCCAAATTTTAAGAAAAAGTAGAAATAAACTATTATTTATGAATAGAACAGAAAAACCTTTTTCAGTACAAAATTGTTCAACAGAACATTCGTTTCAGGGAAGAGAGGTATAGGGAGAGTGCACAGATGAACAAGAGATAAGTAAGCATCGGATTTCTGATCTCTCCAAGGAACATGAAGTGAAACAATATTCTTCAAACTGAAGCCCACATACAAAGGAGGTGCAGACTTACATTCTGGAAAGCAAATAAAATATATGCCTGACAGTATTGAGCTGGTCAGAGGAGGACAGCTGTTTTATGGCACACTGAACAAATACAGGGGTTTTCAGAAAGTATTCAGACCGTTTCACTTTAGATCACATTTTAAATTGATGAAATTGGCCATTTTTGCCCAAATCTCCACTCAAAATGACAAAGTGAAAACATGTTTAGAAATGTCTGCAAATGTATTAAAAATAAAAACTGATTACTAAAAACCAGTACACAGATTACTATTCAGAGCCATACTTCAGTACTTTGTAGAAGGCCGTTTGGCAGCAATAACAGCTCAAGTCTTCTTGGGTAAGTCTCTACAAGCTTTGCACAAATTTGGGCAGTTTATCCCATTCTTCCTGGCAGATTCGGGATCCATCAGATTGGATGGGAAGCGTCTGTGAACTGCCATCTTCAGGTCTCTCCACAGATGTTCTATGGGGTTTAAGTCGACGCTTTGGCTGGGCCACTCAGGGACAGTCAGAAACTTGTCCCAAAGCCACTCCAGTGTTGTCTTGCATGTATGCTTTGGGTCATTGTCACGCTGAAAGGTGAACGTTCCAGTCTGAGGTCAGGTTTCCTTCAAGAACCTCTCTGTATTTGGCTGCATTCCTCCTTCCCTCAATTCAGACCAGTTTGTCCCTGCCACTGAGAAGCTGCCTTGAAGTTCTGCCCAAAGAGAATTTTTGTCTCATCAGTCTCATCAGAAAATCTTTTTCCTCATGCTCTCAGAGTCCATGCAGGCTGTCATATGGCTTTTACTCAAGAGTGGTTTCCGTATAGCCACTCTACCATGAAGGCCTGATTGCGTGTTGCTGAGATGGCTGTCCTTCCGGTAGGTTCTCCCATCTCTGCAGAGGATTCCCAAAGCTCTGTTAGAGTGAAAGCTGGGTTCTTGGTCACCTCCCTTTCCAAGGTTGGCCGGAGGGCCAACTCTAGGAAGAGTCCTGGTGGTTCCAAACTTCTTCCGTTTCACAATTATTGAGGCCACTGTGCTCCGGGGAACACGTTATGGGTTATAGTGTAGATTGATGGGGAACATGACGATTTTATCTACAACACAATAAAGTGTGCAATAAGTGAAGGGGTCTGAATACTTTCTTAAGCCACTGCACTTGTGCACTGAACAAAAACATAAAGTATTCTAAAGACCAAATACAACAAATAGCATATATACACAGTGGGCTCCAGAATTATTGGGCACCCTTGATTCATATGCACACAAATATCATAATTGTCTTTATTTTCCAACATGTGTAAAGTGTTTTTATGAAATGAAATCAACCAAAGTCACATTTTTCAAATAAAAAATTTCTTTCCCCAAGAAACAGGTTTCATCATTATTGCCACTCCTGGCTTAATACGTTGTGCAAACACGCCTGGCAAAGATGACAGCCATGAGTATTTTCCTATAATTTGTGATAATGAAAAGGTTAGAGAACACATTTGGAGGGATTTCTGATCATTCCTCCATGTAGAACTTTTCATAATCATTGATATCCTAGGGTTTGTGCTCATGGACCCCCCTCTTCAGTGCTTCAGTGCTAATCCTTCTCTCCTCTTTTGCCGCCAAACATGTTGATAGCATGTATGGCCAAAATTCTTAATTTTGGTCTCATATGACCAAAGCACTCCCTTCCAGTCATTATCCCTATATATGGTATAGAGGTGCCATATGGTTGATTTTTGGTGACCCCAAGATGCAACCAATCACTGCCATTCTTAAACTGTGATGCTTGGGTTCTTTATGGTCTCCCTCACCACCTTCCTCATCATCCATGGGGACAACATGCACTTGCATCCTCATCCTGGCAAATTTGCAACCATTCCATATGTTTTAGATTTTTTATATGCAATAGGAATGCAGAAGGCATATATGCAATAGGAATGAAGGTTCATTGTTGTGAAAAATCCAGCCTGACTAGGGTAAGAGAAAAGGCCCCAGTGAAAGGGATGATTAGTGGCGGCTGAAAAGCCATCGGGAAGGAATGGAACTGCTATAATGTGACTGCGAGCTTTGTGTTGGTAGACTGTGTAAGTTACAGGATGAGGGCATTTGAAAGAATGCCTTTAGAATGTTTTTGGTGTCAGCAGTATGGACAAGTGGCAGCTGTATACTGGAAACCAGCGCACAGATGTAGAAGGTGTGGAAATAATGGGTGTTCAGCGGAAGACTAAGCTACCGAAAGAACAGGCTGTATGTTTTCATTGTGGGGAAAGCATGAAGCAGATGCAAAGCAATGTGGCAGGTAGAAGATAGAATGGGAGGTGGAAAAGAGCTCAGAAAAAGCTGTCATATGCAGAAACAATGAAGAGAGTGGTGATAGAAAAGAGTTGTAAGGAAAGAAAAGGACCAAGTTGGGGCCGAGGAAAAACAACAAGGTGGCAAAGGAATTGTACATTATTGTACAATTGGACAGGTTGGGGTATTTGTGTCTGTGCATTTAAAAAAAAGTAAATTACAGAATTAAACTAAAAAGAGAAACAATAAACATCCAGTAGGTGGCAGTAATGCACTATACTTCGTTCGTATACCACAATAAAACGAAGAAGAAAAATAGAAGCGTGAAAATGCGTGGTTGCAGTTCCGCCCCTAACAATCATGGCTGCCCCCAGCAGGAAAGAGGTTTTTCGACTACTCTCTCGATTCGGAGCGATTATTTTGACCCGATTTGGGTTTTGGAACTGTTTTAGTATGTTAATGTTATTTGCTGAGCGAGCAGATATTAAAAGGTAAGTTTTCTGAAAGTCAGAATTAAGGTTACATATACGGGTTGAGGACAATAATGACCTATGTATGGGGATTTACATGCACATGATATGGCTCGCTAATGTTAGCTAAATTAATCCTACCGACCTAGCTAGCTATGCACAGAGCATCGTCCGAATCAGATTCTAATTGCTAAATAAGCAACATTGCAGTCAATGCTTGTGTTTAGATCGTCTAGCTAGTTTCCCATTGGGTAAACGTACAATTGATAGGTTCCTGAGCCATATCTCTCAAGAATCTAGCCGAGTAATCTGGTAACTTGGTTAAACCTATTGCTAACTAAATGTCAATTGTATTGTTTGGTGGGGAGATGCTATAGCTTGAAAAAACTAGTATCTAGCCTACCGCAAATACTAGCAAATTGACTGACGAGATGTGTTTTCTTATTCACTGTTGCTCCAGTCGTACTTTTGGCTTTAAAGGCGAGGCGTCATGTAGAGTATTGCGACAAGTGCTTTGGTACAGTTTTTCTCCATTGTTCGGATGCATTGTTGGCAACTCTGGTCTAAGATTGCAAAAGCAGTGAAGACAACTTCAAATGCATTCCTTGAACTCTTAATTATTTCTGGTTCTCCTCCCACTAGTTTTCACACAGCTATCACTTTGAAAACATTTAGCAACGTTGAATTCACCTCAGAGGCTTTTGCTCACTATATTCTCTATCTTATCTCAATATAGAGAAATCTTTTGCAGCTGTGTAGGGTCATTCACTCTGTGGGGAAACTGCAGAGCAACAAAACTTTTGACTCAATAACCAGTTGAAGTCAAACAGTGACACACCAGGTTAGTCATCCATATCAAAGAAAATGGAAGCAAAGGCAGTAGGAGATGCAGTCGTGTGAAGTAGAGGTACAGGTGTGCCAATGTGAGGTTGGAGAGCTGGACAAAGCTCAAAAAAATTATGTATAGCAAATGAAATGTGGGCAGCAACTCTATATAATGTAATCAACTGTGGGCTGACATTCAGAGAAGCAGGCATGAGGGTTCAACCAAATCTGGGCAGATGAACGGTTTCATCATGTATTACTACTACAATGGCAAAAACATTTTTTTTACTCTATACACAATACTGTAGGGTTGAGAAAAGACCAGATGCTGGTGGCAAACAAGCAACATTTGCAGCTGAACATGCCCTCTGCCTGAAATATAAAATTAAATAGCTATATAAAATCATTAGAGACAATGTTGTCTTTCCAAATATCTCCACTGTATATCTTGCCACTATTGACCAGGTTTTGTAGAGGAATATGGTGGTAATCATGAAGTAAGTCCATACGTTTCTCTTTGAACAGAACACTGCCATAGTGAAAGAACTGGTATGCACTCTATTGTCTGAAATCATATGCTGTATGACTGCTTGGAAAGGCCTAATGCAAATATACAGGCACGATATGGGATAGGAAACATCTATAAACTGTCGACAGCCTAAAACATTTATTTTTCAGTTTTTTGTATCGGGACTAAATGATTCCTGGTGTGAACTTATGATTTCATGTGTTTTGAAAAAGTGAGTTATTTTTCTTTTTGCTTTCTTTAGTGAGGAGTTTGCGTTTTCTTTTCATGTGGTTTTGCCTTTTTCCGGGGAGTCTTTCATTCCACTGGTGGTTGCCCAAATTCCACCAAGCTACATTGTAATTATCATGATTGGTGGGTTTTCCAAGTAGTCTTCATCCTCCACGCCCTTGTAAAACTCAAATACTTGCTTAAGTCAGCTTGCCAACATGGTTACCTGATGCTTGTCTTGTTTGAAATTCAAAACTTCAGGGCTACCGCAGCATGGAAATGAATCCCCTGAGAACTGAAACTTTTGTTTATCCGCAGGAAGCCTGACATCCAGGTTCCCTACCTGTATATTGACATGGCAGCTGCCGTCCTATGCGCCAGCTTCATGTCTTTTGGGGTGAAAAGGCGGTGGTTTGCACTGGGAGCTGCTTTGCAGTTGGCCATCAGCACGTATGCCTCACACATTGGAGGGCATGTGCTTTATGGAGATTGGTTGAAGGTGAGTGCTGAGGTAATGGAACAGCCAGATTATTGCTTTGTGCCCTGATAGAGCACAGCTCATTCCCCATTTTGTGACCCACAGGTGCGAATGTACTCCAGAGCTATCGCCATCATAGGCGGTTTCCTTGTGCTGGCTAGTGGAGCAGGGGAAGTGTACCGTCAGAAGCCCCGTACAAGGTCTCTGCAGTCCACTGGACAGGTGTTCCTGGGGATATACCTCATCTGTGTGGTGAGAATTCTGAAGACCAGAGCTGCTAATGTGCAACTACTGAATACCTATCACATTCAGTCATCATTACTAGTGTCTGTCAGTGTGTCCACAACACAGTCCAATTGTTACGAGACCATGTGTTTATTAAATTAGTTTCATTTCTATGCAGAGGAAATCTGACCTGACCAAGCATTGACAAATCAACTGCAACACTTCTTCATTCGTTATACCCAATTCAGATATATATACAGTACTGTGCAAAGGTTTTAGGCAGGTATGAAAAAATGCTGTAAAGTAAGAATGCTTTCAAAAATAGAAATGTTAATAGTTTCTTTTTTATCAATTAACAAAGTGCAAAGTGCAAAAATCTAAATCAGATCAATATTTAGTGTGACCACACTTCAAACCAGCATCAGTTCTTCTTGGTATACTTGCACAAAGTAAGGGATTTTGTAGGCATATAGTCAGGTGTGTGATTAACCAAATATCCCCAACAGGAGCTAATGATCATCAATTTAATATGTAGGTTGAAACAGAATCATTAACTGAAACAGACACAGCTGTGTAGGAGGTTTAAAACTGGGTGAGGAACAGCCAAACTCTGCTTCCAAGGTGAGGTTGCTGAAGACTTGTTTAATGTCAGTAGGTAAGGTAGTTATACTGCATCAGCAGGGTCTCTCCCAGGCAGAAATTTCAAGGCAGACAGGGGTTTCCAGATGTGCTGTCCAAGCTCTGTTGAAGAAGCACAAAGAAACGGGCAACGTTGAGGACCGTAGACGCAGTGGTCGGCCAAGGAAACGTAGTGCAGCAGATGAGACACATCATGCTTACTTCCCTTCGCAATCGGAAGACGTCCAGCAGGGCTATCAGCTTAGAATTGGCAGAAACCAGTGGGACCCAGGAACACCCATCTACTGTGCAGAGAAGTCTTGTCACAAGTGGTCTTCATGGAAGAATTGCGTCCAAAAAGCCATACGTCCGATGTGGAAATGAGGCCAAGCGACTCAACTATGCACGAAAACATAGGAACTGGGGTGCAGAAAAATGGCAGCAGTCAAAATGTTAAATATTTGGCTGAAGCTGAAGGCAGTTTTTTCAACCAAGGGCTGGAGAGCAGTACAAGAATTAGTGTCTGCAGGCAACAGTGAAGCATGGTGGAGGTTCCTTGCAAGTTTTGGGCTGCATTTCTGCCAATGGAGTTGGGGATTTGGTTAGAATTAATGGTCTCCTCAATGCTAAGAAGTACAGGCACATACTTATCCATCATGCAATACCATCAGGGTATTACAACAGCAGGACAACAACCCCAAACATACAGCCAATGTCATTAATCTTCTGCGTAAAGAAGAACAAGGAGTCCTGGAAGTGATGGTATGGCCCCCCACAGAGCCCTGATCTAAACATCATCGTGTCTCCTCCAACCCACAAGGCAGGCAATGTCCTAGACCTTGTCTTTGTGAGGAACTGCTCATGCTCTGATTTCACGGTTACCCCTCTGCATACATCTGATCACCACTTCATCTCATTCTCCCTCCCTCTTCCTCCCCATCCTCCTCCCCCTCCTCCCACCTACCCTTCCTCAGCCCGCCGTAACCTCCGCTCCCTCTCACCCTCTTCCTTTGCCACCACTGTCACCGCCTCACTCCCCCCTCTCGAATCCTTCTCCAAACTCCCCGCTGACTCTGCATCTGCCGTCCTTCTTTCATCTCTCTCCTCTGCTTTTGACTCCCTCTGTCCCCCTGTCTCAAAGCCGCCTCGCACATCCCCCCCGTCCCCTTGGATATCTGACACCCTCCGTACCTCCAGGGCCAGCCTCCGCGCAGCGGAGAGGAAGTGGGGGAAATCCAGAGATGCTTCAGACCTCACAACTTACCAGTCTCTCCTGGCGGCATTCTCTTCCGCTGTCACTGCCGCCAAAGCTAAATACTATCAAACACAAATTCCGACCTCCTGTTCTAACCCCCGGAAACTTTTCTCTATTTTCTCCTCTCTCCTCAACGCACCGGCACCTCCTCCTCAGTCCTCCTTCGCTGCTGATGACTTTGCTGATTTCTTTGATGAGAAGGTCACAGTCATCCGCAGATCCTTTACAACCACCGCTCCCCTCACTGTGCCCTTCCCCCCCCTCTAGGCCCATCCCTTCCTTTTCCACTTTCTCCCCCTTTACAGACTCTGATGTTTCTCAACTCCTGCTCTCCCACCGCCCCACAACCTGTGCCCTTGACCCTATCCCCTCTTCTCTTCTCCAAACTATCACACCTGACATTCTCCCATTTGTCACCTCCCTTGTCAACTCCTCCCTGTCTTCCGGCTGTTTTCCGGCATCTTCCAAGAGGGCCCACATCACTCCGCTGCTAAAAAAAGCCTACTCTGGATCCCTCCATCATCCAGAACTACCGCCCGGTATCTCTTCTTCCTTTCCTTTCTAAAACTATAGAACGAGCCGCTTCTACTCAACTTTCTTCTTTCTTTTCTAACAACAACCTGCTAGACCCCCATCAGTCTGGCTTCAGATCGGGCCACTCGACAGAGACTGCGCTCCTCTCCGTCAGTGAGTCACTCCATGCCGCACGAGCAGCCTCCCTCTCCTCTGTCCTCATTCTTCTAGATCTCTCTGCTGCCTTCGACACTGTGGATCACTCCATCCTCCTGTCTGCCCTGTCAGCAACGGGCATCTGTGGCACAGCCCTGGACTGGATTTAGTCCTACCTCTCTGGTCGCTCCTTCCAGGTTGGCTGGGCTGGTTCGGTATCGACACCTCGGCCCCTCGCCACAGGAGTTCCCCAGGGCTCAGTCCTAGGCCCGCTTCTTTTTTCTCTTTACACTCGTTCCCTTGGCCCTGTGATCACTGCACACGGGCTATCCTATCACTGCTGCGCGGACGATACCCAACTCTTCGTCTCGTTCCCGCCGTCTGATACGCAGGTTTCAGCCCGTATCTCTGCTTGCCTGAGGGACATCCAGAGCTGGATGGACAACCACCATCTAAAGCTCAACCCAGGCAAGACTGAAATGATATTCATCCCTGCTAAAACCTCTCCCCATCTGGATCTCTCCATTTCCCTCAGGGATACCACACTCACGCCGTCACCCAGTGCAAGGAACCTCGGCGTGGTGATGGACAGCAGACTGTCCCTTTCCGAGAACATTGCGGCGGTGACCCGGTCTTGCAGGTTCTTCCTATACAACATACGGAGAATCCGCCCCTTTCTCACCCCCTACTCGACCCAGCTCCTGGTCCAAGCAATGGTTCTGTCCCGCCTGGACTACTGCAATTCCCTCTTGGCTGGCCTCCCAGCATCCGCCATCAGACCCCTCCAACTTATCCAGAATGCAGCAGCTCGTCTGGTCTTCAACCTTCCCAAATACTCGCACGTCACCCCCCTGCTTACTACAACCTCCACTGGCTGCCTGTCATGGCTCGCATCAAATTCAAAACATTGGTGCTAGCCTTCCAAGCAGTTAAGGGGTCTTCCCCAGCTTATCTACAAAAAATCATCAGACCCTACACCCCTGCCAGACCTCTTCGTTCAGCCTCCACAGGGCGCTTGGCACCTCCCCCTCTCCGAACCTCCACCTCACGCTCACGACTGCTGTCTGTTCTGGCTCCACGGTGGTGGAACGAACTCCCCGTTGAGGTCAGAACTGTAGAATCTCTCCCCACCTTCAAACGCAAGCTGAAGACACACCTCTTCAAGCAGCACCTCTCCCCATCCCTCCCTACCTCGCTGTGAACCTTAATTGTTGTCTCTGTGACTTGCTTTGTGTATCGGTATTTTTTAGTTGGCTAGGTAAGCAGTGTTTTGATAGTTAACTTTGGTCACTTTTGCTCTGTTTGTTTGTTTCTTGTTTATTAAAAAAAAAAATTGGCCCTCGTACTTATCTTTGTTGTACAGGTAGCAGTTCAAATTGTACTTCCCTCTAGGGTCTTTCAGCAAACTTATCCCTGGTTATGGATATGCACTTTGTTGTACGTCGCTCTGGATAAGAGCGTCTGCCAAATGCCAATAATGTAATGTAATGTAATGTGTCTGTCTGGGATTACATGTAGAGACCGAAGCATTTGAGGCTGCCTAAACTGTGGCTAGTTCTCCAAGATCAGGGGTGTCCAATCTTATCCAGAAAGGGCCGGTGTGTGTGCAGGTTGTTGTTTTAGCGCAGTACTAAGACAGCTGATTCTACTCATCAAGGTCTTGATTAAAGACCACGATTAGTTCATTAGTATAATCAGGTGTGTTACTGCTGGGTTAAAACAAAAACCTGCACCCACGCCGGCCCTTTTAGGATAAGATTGGGCACCTCTGTCCAAGATGTTTGGAACAACCTACCTGTGTGCAAGTATACCCAGAAGAAATGATGCTGCTTTGAAGGCAAAGGGTGGTCACACCAAATATTGATTTGATTTAGATTTGTTCTTCTGTTCATTCACTGCTTCTGTCCATGCATTTTGTTAATTGATAAAAATAAACTAGTAACATTTCTATTTTTGAAAGCATTCTTATTTTACAGCATTTTTTTACACCTGCCTAAAACCTTTGCACAGTAGAGTCTTTGCATTGCACATTCTGTTCTTTTATGCTGTCATACAGCATTTTGTCAATTATTAGGCAGTAGTTTTGTTGTTTGTAATCTTTTCATATTTTCATAGAAAAATAATGTACAAATTTGCAACCTCGCCAGTTACTTTGAAATGGCGTCAGTCTAACTCCAACATACACAATAATTTACATACAAATTATTTGCCATATTGTTTTATCCACTGCTTATACTGCTTATATTTTTTTCTGCCACTGTTGATGGCATGAACGTTGTCACGGTAGCACCAGGTTTCCAGTGTAATTATGCTGTTCTCTGGCAGGTGTATTCCCTCCAGCACAGTCAGGAAGATAGGATGGCCTACTTGGACCACATTCCTGGTGGAGAGCTCACCCTGCAGCTCCTGTTCGTGCTGTACGGAGTGCTGGCGCTCTCCTTCCTCTCGGGCTACTACGTGCGTCTGGCCGCCCAGATCCTGGCCACCCTGTTGCCGCTGGTGGTGCTCTTCATAGACGGCAACATCGGCTACTGGCACCGCAGCCGGCATGTGGAGTTCTGGAACCAGATGAAGCTGATCGGGCATAACGTGGGGATCTTTGGGGCGGTGCTCATCCTGGCCACAGACGGCTGAAGAGCTGTTCCTCGATGAAGGGCAGCTGTCCGTCAGGAGTTAGAATGGCAGGCAGGAAAGCAGGGCATGTAGGGGTATGCTATCCAAAAGCCACCATCCTTTTGGCCCTTAAGACTAACAGGCACTCTGGGGTGGGGTATGGAAGGTGCGTGAGCTCATGAGCTCGGACTACACCCTGCTTCTCTCGTATGCGAAAGAAAAGAAACGGCCTGCTTTTTATCTTGAGAATATGAATGCTATGTTACATGACAATTATTTTGTAGCATTTTGCGTCTGGGACTGAAAATCATGGCATATTCATGGGTATTATTTTATCTATTGTGAAATGGGTATGCTTTTAAAATCAATGTTATATTCTGGTCCACTGAGGGCAGGTATTAAATAAATTTTGAATACGGGGGTGAATAATATAGCTCTGCATTTAGTTATAGTGCTTTGCTTTGATTAGTTTCGGAGGGTCTGTGTTTTTTTTTCTTATTAAACTGACAGAAATGCTCCATTGCTGATGAAATATAAAATTATTTTGTACATTCTATTATATTAATAGAACAATTATTGTACCTGTTCTTTAAAAAAAAAAAAATCTTACAGTGCAAATATAAAATACATGTTTTAAGGCTTGCTCTTGCCCCTTGGCACACAGGCAACAGAGTGTGTTTAGATAATTTAGAGGTAATGTACAGTGGTGTTTTTTTTTTTGCATGTTTGTCACACTTAAATGTTTCAGATCAAACAAATTTAAATATTAGTCAAAGACGACACAAGTAAACACAAAATGCACTTTTTCACACAGGGCCATGTAGGTTTGGATTTTTTTTTCTCCCTTAATAATAAAAACCTTCATTTAAAAACTGCATCTTGTGTTTACTTGTGTTGTCTTTGACTAATATTAAAATTTGTCTGATGATCTGAAACATTTAAGTGTAACAAACAAGCAAAAAAATAAGAAATCAGGAAGGGGGCAAACACTTTTTCACACCGCTGTATGTCTTCCATGCAGCACTGCTGAAAAGAGTACACAGATTATATGATCTGGGATTAAGCCCTCAACCCACACACTTTTATTACATGCCTTTCCCAACCTACCTGGATCTTGTGAATATATTTTTTTTTTAAACATGGCCCCATTTTTGGCACTCCCTCAGGTGCCGGCCTTACGCTGGTCGTATGTGGGCAGCTGCATTGAAGTAATGTACAAAACCTTCACCACTGCGCACAAGTACAAGTGTACAAGTAAAATATGGCACAGCAGCTCAGCAACTGTTATTGCAACCATACATTTAAAGTCGGGATATACACTCAGTGATCCCGTTATTAGGCATTTGTTCGTCTTTTTTAAACTTAATTATTGTCTGCATACCACTGTTGCAGCGCATGCTTATTTGAGTTACTATCACCTTACTGTCTGCTTGAGACATTTTTCTCTGACCTCTCAAAAACGTGGTGTTTTAGCCCTCAGAACTGCCGCTCACTGGATGATTTTGTCTTTCCCACCAATAAACTATAGAGACTGCTGTGCACAAAAAGCCCAGGAGATCAGAAGTTTCTGAGATCCTCAAACCACAGTCAAGGTCACTTGGCTCACAGTCCTTCCCCATGCTGGTGTTTGGTCCAAACAACAACTGAACCTCTTGACCATGTCTGCATGCTTTTATGCATGGAGTTGCTCCCTCATGATTGGCTAATTAATTTGCCTGATTAAATGTTGCATTATTGAGCTGGTCTACAGGTCTACCTGAGTGGCCACTGAGTGTATGTGCTGTAACATGTAGTGTGGTTGACTTGAGCCTTTTGGTGACATCGTTTCCGGCATTGTGCCTCCTCATGGCAATCTTACTCTAAGATCTGATAACTCCTGTGAATCTGTAAAGGCATTCCATAAAGCTTATGCTTGCCCTTTTCCAAGTTCTGCAATGGGTGCTACAAATTGGATGTGATCATTACAGGGACTGTGAGAAGTAAAATGCTGCTCGGCCCATAACTGAGACGTCAAATGTTTCTGTGTGTATTTTTTACAATAAGACGCTCTCAAATGTAAATCTGGCTTGTGTAGGGTTCAGCCGGCATTTGCGGATCAATTGACATGCGTGCATTCAGTGATGCAAGTTTGTGAGTTTTATTTCGAGACTTTCCTTGAATTGTGGACCGCACATAAATAGCTACCCTTTCGCATAGAAATAGCTGCTTGCCTTCTGTTGTGCTCAACCAACAATCCACTCGTTAAAATAGTAATTATTAAATACAGCTAAGAAAGACTGTTTGAAACTGCATACTAACACACTACTCATACTAAATAAATTTTAAAAATCAGGTAATATGTGTACTGTGTATAGTATGTGTATGTCATATGCCAAAGATGCCGGGATGATCTGCTATATCCGCCAAAATTTCCAGTATGCAGCTAGAGCATAGACAGATGCTCTGTGGGCCAGAGCGCACTTCATGTCTGGAAGCTGGTGAGTGAGTCGGAGATGGACGGAAAGTTTGGCAGCAGAAGGAATTTTTGAAAGTTTTTTGAAAGTGAAATAAGATACGAAGGGGCACGTAGCAACAAAGTCTACCATGAATGTAATACAATAAACTGCATTTGGACATTGTAATACCAGGTATATACAGTCCCCTCCAAAAGTATTGGAACAGCAAGGTCAATTCCTTTGTTTTTGCTATACACTGAAGACAATTGAGTTTGAAGTCAACAGATGTACATGAGACGACAGGTCCAAATTTCAGCTTTTTCCTGGTATTTTTATCTAGATTTGTTAAACAACTTAGAATATATCACCTTTTGTATCAGACCACCCCATTTTTAGGTGAGAAAAATCGGAACATGTGACACGTGTTTCTTGACAAGAAAGTTCTGGGTTCGGCCAACAGTGAGGATGTATGGTTGTTTACCCTCTCTTTCCCGCAGGTGTTCATCGATGCTGCACCCTGCCTTCCCAGACACTCATCTGGACACTCATGGCTGGTCGGTGCTTTGCATGGAAGCCCATCGCCATTGGTGTGTGAATGGGTGAATGAGAAGCATTAATTGTACAGTGCCTTTGATAAAGGCGCTATATAAATTCAGGCCATTTACCATTTCATCTGCTATATCAACTGATTTGTTCTGACGGATCCAATAATCCATCCAAATACTCCTACTGCAGGTACAGCCAAGGGGCATGGAAGAATAAATTAACTCTAACTAAAGTGTTGTCTCAGTATGTCTAAGATTACCTTTTGGTCCTCATGAGGCTTCAGAGAAGGGTCACTGCAGATATTGAGCTTTGTGATGTTTCTAGCTTTGCCTGTTAGTCTGGATAAAATCTCTTGGTACTGGTCAGCTAATGGCAAACCTCTCTTTCTCAAATAGGCAAGCATGAGTTCTTCCCGCTCGTGAACTGACTGTTAGACCCATCACCTCTAAAGCAAGGGGGTTCTTTCATGTCCAGACTCATTTAATGTCAGTCAAGTTAAGTGGAGGTGAGTGTCTGTCCTATACTTGTGCTCTGAGACTGTGTGCTCTCATCCTCTCTTTTCTCCCCCTCCCCCTGTAACTGAGCTGAGATGGACTGTCCTATCTGCTGAGCAAGCTGTATCTGGAGCTGACTTAAATCTGCGTCAGTTATGTGTTGACTAGTTGGATACCTGTCATATGTGGCAACTACCTGTATACCTGTAGCTGAAGTAAAAGTTACTTCACGGAAAAACCTTCCTCATCCGTTAGCAATCTCATTACCATTAATGAGTACATTCTCCTCTTTCTTACTATGGTATGCCATTTTCAGTGTTCATGTCCGACCAAGTAAGAAAAAGCATTCAAATATCTGTACTGTTGTACAGTTGTGTTCAAATAAATGGCAGTTAGTTCCATATTTCAGATGTAGTGGAAACATTACACGTTCAATGCCAAGTCAAAGCATTAATACATTTTATCAAGTTATTCTTTTACAGGAAGCAAAGAAAAGGAATATTAATCTGTTCCAAAAAATGTCAGTGTCGGCATTTTTCTCTTCAAACTCAAACACAAAACTTTTTCAAGATTTAACTTCACTTTAAATTACTGAACCAATATTTAGTTGCATAACCATTGTTTTTCATAATTTCTGCGCATCTGCGTTACATCGAGTCAACCAACTAGAAATAGGTATTTCAGCCCAGTATGAACAGTACATTCCATTCCACAGTTCCTGTGAATTTTTGGGTTTTGCGTCAGAAACTGCATTTTTAATGTCACCCCACAAGTTTTCAATTGGGTTGAGGTCGGGGGATTGAGCTGGCCACTCCATTACCTCAATCCTTTTGTCTGGAACCAAGATGTTCCTCGCTTACTCATGTGTTTGGGGTCGTTATCTTGTTGAAACACCAATTTCAGGGGCATTTCCTCTTCGGCATACAGCAACATAATCTCTTCAAGTATTTTGATGTATTGAAACTGATCCATGATCCCTGGTATACGAACCCAACACCATAGTATGAAAAACATCCCCATACCATGATTCAGCACCATGCTTCACTGTCTTCACAGTGTACTGTGGCTTGAATTCAGTACCCAGGGGTCATCTGACATACTATCAATGACCACTAGACCCAAAAACAACAATTTTACTCTCATCAGTCGACAGAATGTTACGCCATTTCTCTTTGGGCCAATCGATGTGTTCCTTGGCAAATGTTAACCGATTCTGCACATACCATTTTTTAAAGAATGGTGCTTTACCGGGGCTTCTTGCTGATAGCTTAGCTTTGATCAAACGTCTTCTGACTGTAACAGGTAATTGGTAATAGATCATCTTTGAGTCTTTGCCATTCGGACTATTCTTTGATCCATTTTAACAGTAGTTGCTTGTTTTCTTCTGCATGTTTCGGGTTTTTATTGCCATTTTAAAGCATAATTTTAGCTGAGCATCCTATAATTTGCTGCACTTCTTTATACGTTTTCCCTCTCCAATCAATGTTTGGAATGGCCCATTTTACTCAGCAATTCAGAAGGAAATATACTTTGTAACAATGTGTGAAACTCCACACTGCTATTATTTTGAACATGCCCCTTTCAATGAATGAGTCAATTACTCAGAACAAGCAGCGTGCAGGTCATGACAGTTGGGTCTGTTGTTTTTCTATTATGCTACTACATCTACAAGTAAATTATTTGCCATGAAATATCACTACTACTAATAACAGTGGTTCATCAGGTTACTGATGTTGTACTGCTATTTCTTTTTAACACGACTGTACTATTGAAAAACAAAAACAATACAATAAAACCATATGAGATCCCCAAGTGTCCTTTACATTGTGTTATTCCAAACCATTGGTCTATCTAATAGAATCTGAGGTGAGACTGCAGCAATTTTCGGTGACCAAAATGGCATTGATCCACGGCAAGTCCTGGGATGGGCTGATTCACTGTGACGCAGATCCGGGCCTATACTCTGCGCTGTGTTGTGTACAAGGATAGGCTGACACTGGGGATTTGTTGTTGAGCTCACTGCTCATTTATTGATATTGAAAAAGAGTAAGTGTAAATCTGCTGTAAGGGTTGGTCATATATATCTCTCTGATTGCAAATTGCAGATTGGGCCCATGGTTACATATATTATGTATATAATTACATTCACAATATTTCAAAATGACATAGAACAAAAATACATATTTAATATGGAGCTAGTGAAAATTATGCTAAATGTATCTAATACAGAATAGCAGACAGCTACGCTATGCTATCATAATCTCATTAATATTCTTTTTCAATGCTGTGGATATTCTTTGGATAATAGCAAATGATTATACAATAATACAATGTAATAATCATTTCCAATAACCAATATTATTGCACTACAGTATTACTACTATGATGATGCAGCTAAGATAATGAAACAAATAATGAAACAAGGCAACTGCAGGACTGCAGGCGCCATTTTAGACCACAAGCAAACTGCATTAACAAGCGAATGAGGACATTTAGTTGCATAGAAAAATACATTCAACATAAAAAACAGACATACCTGATATTGCAAAAGAGTAAATGTAAATCTGCTGTCTGGATTGGCCATAAATATTTGCATGGATTAGAAAGAAGAGCATAGAATAAAAAACATTGTTTCATGCTACAGCAAGATAGCTAAACCAAACTGAAAGACATGAGTTCTGGCTAATAAGCTAAGATGCTAATTACCTCACCAACTTTCTTGGTGAGGTAATTGGTAAGTTCTACTGAACTTCCAGCCCAGTCTCGAAGTGAAGTGGTGTGACGCAACGCTGTTATATGATCTCCTGTATTCACTGTATTCCTCTAAAAGACCCTTTCTTTATTAATTCACCCTCTCTCAGATATGATTATAGTCAGATATACTTTATTATAATCAAAAGAATAGAGTTATACAGCTCACAGTTTAAATATCATCTTTCAGTTTGCTAATCACATACATTGCTTTATATTCTTTCAGCCGTATACCGGTGCCTTTACATGATTCACATAAGGTTCATATAACCTCTTTCCTTTTCTAATTCACCTTTCCACCAGATGTTAATATCAAGATACACCCTTCAAATATCCATCCTCTTCGGCCTTTACCTTATCCTATAACTCCCCCTTCAAGGAGATAAAAGCTACTCCTAGAATATTGTGGGCACGAACACCCCTAAACTTTTCTACTTTATTCCTACCTTATATAGTATCTTACTGAAAAATAAAAGACATAAAAATGAAAGGAAACTTATAACTTTAAAATCACCTAATAATGCTACCTTCTATAGTATCTTACTGAAAAATAAAAGACATAAAAATGAAAGGAAACTTATAACTTTAAATCACCTAACAATGCTACCTTCTACCTTATAAGTAATACAAAATATAATTACCACCCATGCCCTAAATATAGCCGTCTCGTTTTCCACGGGATTTGATCCCTCCTCCTTGCTGTTGATGAGCTCTTTGAACAGCTGCATTGGTTTGGGAATCTGGGGCAGGATCAGGACTCGGACTTTCGAAAGACGTGACTTTGCTCCAGTCACTGGCTCCAATGCCGCAGATGTCCTTGGAGACAGCCTTCACCTGCACTTCGTACCGCGAGTGCCTGTTGTATGGGATGTGCACTGGTAAACTATACTTCTCCTGCCAGTCAAAGGACCCGCTGCTTCTGTAGCAGTATGTGTACTTCCAGCAGTCTTCGAACACGTCGGGGGGGTTGCAGTGCAGCCGCAGCATGTGCCTCTCCTCACTGACACTGAGGTTAGGGGGGGGGAGGCTTCAGGTTCTTGCGTGGGTCCAGCAGGAAGGTGTTCTGTAGCGTGGAGGGACCCCGCCAGGTGCAGTTGGCCGCCAGGTGCAGTTCATGGCTCCAAGCATGTCGTAAAAGCACTTTCACCAGCTTTTCTGTACGATGAGGGATGCGCATGAACACCTCTTCGCTATCAGTCCTGTTGCCACAACTCTTGGGCTGAGTCCGCACTGCGTATGTCACTCCGTTCTCCATATCCAGACATTCCTGGTAATGCGTAGATTCCGCCGTACGGGACTCCGGTTTGCCAGCCTGCCCAGCTGTTACTGTACTGTGGTATTAAACGCTACATGTACTGCTGTTCAATTTCTCCGGTGGGCTCCAGGTCAAGTTCACGCAGAAGTCGTTGGGGAATTGCAGATACACATCACTAGGCAGAGGGAGCCACTCCAGCTTGATTATAGTTGTCCTGCGTTGCTCTCTCCTCAACAGCCCATAGATATCTTGTTAAGCAAAATCCTAAGAGGCTTTTTTAACGTCTAAAAGCTCACTCCTTATATAGCCTGAAACTTGTATAGAAGTGTACTTATTTTGGTAAGACATTCATCCAGAAATATCGCCATTATACCGAGTGGGAAAACACTAGCTCTTATGCAACTTGATTAATGAGCCTATTCATCACTGTTATCTGCCTCACTGTCATAGTCTCTCTTTGACTCTCTCCACACTTTGACGTCATACAAGCCAGCAGTAAGTGACCTCCACCAGCTCAACACATTCTTCAGGTGCTCTTTCTTGTGGCGCCTTAAGGAATCTACAAAGGACATCCAATTAATAGCTGAGTGTAATTCATCACCCAACTCCTCATACTCTTTCATTTCCCAATCATCCACATTGTTTTCCTCATCTCTTTGCTTTAACCAGGCCTTTTGCTCTTCCCCTGTAGGAGCAAGCCCACACTTCTCAACCAAGAATGTTATTATACATTCATGTTACTCATGGCCTCAGTCAAACCTTTAGCCTTGCTCCTTAGTACCCTAAATCTAAGTCCTCCGACTTCAGACTCCTCTGCTGACAAGTAGGGCTGCTCATCAGCTCTGAACCACATATTTTTCCTCTTATGGGCGTTCTTACTACCACCTCAATGGCGTGTGCGAGGGGTTAACAATGCATTCCTGCCTAACCCATCTTCCGTCAATCCAGCCCCCGAAGACCCCCCACTGCGGTCCGACCAGAGCCCCGGACCAGACCTAAGTGGACTGAGCATGACAGGGTCGAGGCGGCCCGAAAGAGGGAGACGAGACGCTGCTTCGCCTGTGGCCGGGAAGGCCATCTGAGCCGGGACTGCCCGGGGAGGGAAGAATCCATGGCCACTGCCCCCGAGACGGGCGGACCCTGTCACTACCTCACCACGTGCTGGGCTCACAAGGGCACGGCCGCCCCACGACTGCCCGTCCGGATTGGGGGCCACGACGCAGAGGCCCTGCTGGACTCCGGAGGTGCAATTACGCTGGTGAGGCCTGGCCTAGCAGGAGAGGGGCGAGGTGACACAATCGCGGTCACCTGCATCCATGCGACGTGAGACACTACCCCACCACCCAGGTAACCATCACCACCCCGCGGGGGCAATTCACTGGGAAGGTGGGCGTAGTTGAAAACATACCGGTGGAGATGCTGTTGGGCCGAGACTGTCCGCTGTTCCTCACTTACTGGGAGGAGAGACCCACCCCCGGGAGACCGGCCGCCACCCCAAGACCCCGCCTCCGAGGACCCCGGGGGCCCCACCCGGTTTGGGCAGCCCCGTCCGCAGAGAGTGACAGCGAGGAGGCCTCGACCCCCGCCAGGAGAAGACCAACGTCACAAACCCGTACCGGGACCACTAATACCACCCCGGAGGGCTCGACCCCACAGCAACCCCTGGTGGCCGAACACAGCAGCACAGGGGAATTTTCGGAGTTCCCACGTGAGACCCCAGGCGCACCAACAGAGTTCGGCTCCGCCCAGCTGCAAGATCCCCTCCTCGCCCAGGCCTGGAAAACTGCGGCCTATATCGAGGGCGTTCCCCAAGGCAGGGTGAGTAGTCTGACCATACCCTATTTTAAAGTACAAAATGGCTTGCTGTATCGTGTGGGTAAGGTTTAGGAGAACGAAGTGGAGCAGCTACTCGTTCCCCAGACCAACACTTCCAAAGTCCTGTACCTCGCCCACACCCACCTGTTGGGGGCGCACCTGGGGTGCGAGAAGACGCAGGAGCGGATTTTAACCCGTTTTTACTGGCCGGGCATAAAAAAGGCTGTGGAGGACTATTGCCAGCATTGCTCAGTTTGTCAACTGCATAGCCCAAAGGTAATGTACCATAACCCACTAATCCCGCTCCCCATCATCGATGTAGGATCCGCAGGATAGCCCTGGACATAGTGGGGCCCCTACCCAAGTCTAGCAGGGGCCACCGCTATATTCTAGCAATTTTAGATTATGCCACCCGTTACCCTGAGGCCGTACCATTGCGGGCCACAACAGGAAAAAATTTTGCAAAATAGCTGTTTTTACTGTTCAGCAGGGTTGGGATTGCCGAGGAGGTACTAACTGACCAGGGGTCCTGCTTCATGTCCGGGGTGATGAAAGAAATGTGTCGGCTGCTGCAAGTGAAACAACTGCGGACGTCGGTCCACCACCCCCAGACTGACGGCCTGGTGGAGCGCTTCAATAAGACACTGAAGTCCAAGTTGAGGAAGATGGTGGCCACCGATGGTAAGGACTGGGATCATTTACTGCCGTACTTGCTGTTCTCCATCCGAGAGGTTCCACAGGCGTCTACAGGATACACTCCCTTCGAGCTACTCTATGGGAGGCGGCCCCGTGGCCTGCTGGACCTGGCCAAAGAAGCCTGGGAACAACAGCCGTCCCGACAGCGCTCCCTGGTGGAACATGTGGCGAACATGGACCAAAGAATGGCATGAATCTGGCCAATGGTGAGGGAGCACATGAGTAAGACCCAGGCAGAGCAGGCCCGGCTCTACAACAGAAATGCCCAGGTGCGCGAGTTCCGACCCTGAGAGAAGGTAATGGTACTCGTCCCCATGAGCGAGTGTAAATTCCTGGCTAAGTGGCTTGGCCCATACGAAGTGGTCGCCAAAGTCGGGCCGGTTAATTGCACTCTAAGGCAGGTAGGGCGGAGACATACCCTCCAGACCTACCATGTCAACCTACTAAAAAAATGGCATGAACCCGTGCACGACTCTGCTCCCCTATGTCTGACAGCAGGGGGCGCCACTGGAATGCCGGAGGTGACCACCGGGGAACACTTAACGGACCGACAATGCCAAGATCTCCGGGAGGGGGTAAGTCGACATCGGGACGTGTTTTCCCCTCTCCCAGGCCGGACCACGCTCATCCAGCACAACATCATCACCGAGCCAGGGCAGAAGGTGAGGCTGCGACCATACCGGATCCCGGAGGCTAGAAGACAGGCCATCCGGGAGGAGGTGGCGAGGATGCTGGAGCTGGGGGTGATTGGGGGTCGCAAAGCGCCTGGTCTAGCTCGTGCCAATGCCCCATGTAGATGAGCTGATTGAGCGGCTGGGGCCGGCCCGCTTCATCAGCACCCTGGACCTCACCCGCGGGTACTGGCAGGTACCCCTGACACCACAGGCAAGGGAGAAGACAGCCTTTTCCACCCCGGACGGCCTCTTCCAGTATCGGGTCCTCCCCTTCGGAGTCCATGGAGCCCCCGCCACCTTCCAACGCCTCATGGACAAAATACTGAGGCCCCACAGGGAGTATGCCGCTGCCTATTCAGATGACATTGTCATTCACAGTGCTGACTGGGAGAGCCACCTGAAGAGGATGGAGGCTGTGCTGGGGACACTCCGGGAGGCCGGGCTCACAGCTAACCCCGCTAAATGCCGCCTGGGCCTGGAGGAGGCCGATTACTTAGGACACACCGTCGGACAGGGGTGCGTTCGGCCCCAGAGCCAGAAGGTAGACGGGATCACGCACTGGCCTCGACCCAACACCAAAAGGCAAGTCCGCACATTCCTGGGGTTAGTTGGGTACTACCGGCAGTTTATCCCCGACTTTGCCACTTGAGCAGCCCCCCTACACGAGGTCACCAAGAAAGACCAACCGCACACTGTGAAGTGGTCGGAAGACACCGAGCGCGCCTTCCTAGGCCTGAGAGCTGCCCTGGGTCGGCGCCAGGAGCTGGGGAAAGTAATTCACGGTGAATATACGTATTTAAGGGACCGGCACCTTGGAGAGAGCCACGCAGGAAAGAATCAGCACCAAGGTTAGCACCTCCGGAACGTGTGCGGAATGCATGTCACTAACCTCTCTAATCAACCAGGCACAGCTGCACCGAGTTGGAGGGGAGATCAACACCCTACAAAAGGGCGAACTCGGGAGCAGACAACGAGAGGAGACAAGCAGAGCCAGGGTGAGTGAAAGTCACAGGAGCCAATCAATCCGGCTAGAAGCCAACTAACCTGTTCGTTTAAATTCTAGACGCCTAGGCGGGGGAAGAGGACTTCCGAGGCCGGGAAACCACGGGGAGTTAATGGCCCCACAGCGGACACAGACGGGCGAACCCCGCCGCATGAAGTCCGCCTTCGTTTGCCGTTTACCGTTTTTTGAAATCCCAAATTTTTTGAGCACTGACTTATTTTCTAGTTTTCCTTTTTTTTTCTTTTTGTGACTTATTCCCGTGTTTTGAGAAGGGAATTTTTTCGTTTGTTCTGGACACTCAAGAAGTGCCCTGAAGGCACGAGCACAAGAAAAAAAAAAAAAAAAAATGAATTGTTTTTCACCAATTTTACTCTCTCTTTCTCTCTCTACCAGCGGGTTACTACAATATACGCGTTGTCCACAGGGATATGTGGAATCACCAGCGATATTCACGCAAGCAATGGAGGCAAACATAGCGAAATTTACTCCCCCTCAAGTGAGCCAAATTATAATATATGTAGATGACATATTAATTTGCTTGCGTATGGTGGAACAATGTAAAATAGATACTTTGGCATGTTTTAAATTTTTAGCTTCACAAGGTCATAAGGTAAACAAAAGCAAATTGCAACTGTGGCAGGAAACAGTTCAATGTTTGGGCCATAACATTTCAAAAACGGGAAAGACTATATTGCCTGAGCGACAACTGGCAATAGCCCAGATGCCGAAAGCTAGAACTAAAAAGGACATGATGTCACTTTTGGGTACTGTAAATTTCTGCCGGAGCTGGATTCCTGACTAGGCCGTCCCTATGGCAGCCTCAGACGCCATCGTGGGTTTGGTGTCACTGTTCGCTCTGTCACAAAGCTGGTAAAGCACACGGTAGAATCAGTGATTATAGGAGTCAGGTATTGTGCTGGTTTGGGTTTTCAAATTCATTTAAAAGAAAATAAGGTAAGGAAGGTGTTCTGCTCGCTAGTGTGGTGTACACTGCAAAAGCCTTCCTATAGGTTCTATAGATGCTATAGATGCAATCACAGTAGCAAAATGTCTGAGTAGAGAAATCATTCCAAGGTGGGGGATTCCAAAGGCATTATATAGTGATAATGGGCCAGAATTTAGGAATTAAGTCTTGACCCACCTACGTTACTAATAAGAGTGAGATTTTGAAATGTGCTTCCTCCCAGATTGCCAGCAGAGCTGCCACCAGGAGAGATTAAGCCTGGAGATTGGATCCTGGTGCGAAGTGTCGGGAAAAAGAAAAAGTGGAGTGAACCGACGTGGAAGGGTCCATAACAAGTGCTCCAGACCACACCTACTGCAGTGAGAATCCAGGAGAGAGAGACGTGGATACATCAGTCACACTGTAAGGTAGTATCTCAAAAGTGGCATATAGAGCTTGTCGCAGCGCCTACGCTAAGTGTGAATAGTACATTAAAGTGCGCTATTGCGGTATACACTGCTCGTAGTACATTAACATCAATGGATCCCAGTACACCCCCACTCAACCTGATAATGGATTCTGGTTTAAAATATTGTACCGATAACGATGGATATCTGAAATTGGGGAATATGACTTCTAACATTCAACTCATGGTAGTCCAGTATAAATCGGGGCAGAAGTTTTGGCGTTGTGTCAAGGGAAATGGCACTGAATTTGTGGGAGTAACCCAGGGGTGTCAGGGGAAATGACTGATTTTCTGTGGATATCCGCTCGTAACCGAACTGTCCTTTTCCACCGGTAGAGAGAACAGTCCGAATGGCAAGCTATGTAACCCATCGGCACCGCATTGGAATGGACAGTTGGTATTGGTTGTGTGGACATCGGATATATGTGGCATTACCACCGAACTGGGGAGGGGTATGTGCTTATGTACAATTGAGAGATCACACGTACATTGTGAGTGTGCATGAGACCGCGCGGGGAAGGCGAGACGCCAGTGCGCCTCATGATTCTATCCGGGGCACCAATGTCCCAGATGACGCAAAATTGTGGACAACCGGACAGAAGGTAGCCCTCGCCCTATTTCCTTGGACAGGGGTGGGGAAGATAATGCTTTGTTTGGATACTGTGAATTACCGTTTAAGTGCACTTATAAATGAGACCAGCAACATAACTAGAAGCATACAGCGACAGTTGACTGCTTTACGGCGAATGACACTGCAAAATCGGACCTGTTGACGGCGGCGCAGGGGGGAGTGTGTCATATCGTGGGAGCCTCGTGTTGCACTTACATACCAGCAAATGATGAGAAAGGCGGAGAAATAGATCAGGCTTTGCAGCGCTTAGAAAATCGGTCGGATGCACAACAAAATGACTATGTATATGATAACTCCTGGTGGCAGGGGCTCATTTCTGGGGGGTGGAAAGCAGCAATAACATCTGTACTGACCCTCATAGTAGCAGGATTCGAAGTACTGTTCTTCTGCAGCTGCTGTGGGGTTCCCATAATGAAAGGATTGATATCAAAAATGCTGAATGCTAACCCACGATATCAGATGTTTATGTTACAGGACGTCAATGAAGTGACCGCTCCGTCTGACACGTCGGAGAGACCATACCAACATGTCATAGAATTAAATGACCTGTTTCAACAATAAAGTATTTTCCTGTGAATGAAGCACATGCCGAAAATCGAGAGAAGTGGCATGTTAGCGGATAATCAATTAAAAAGAGAAGGGAAATGTTGTTGAAATTATATATTCACGTGATTACTTTATTATTAATTGCTTATCCTATTATTAGTTGCTTATGCTTTGTGTTAATGAATATTATTTTCTGTAACTGTGTGAGTGGAGATGTCTCTCCCTGTCTGTACTGTGGGCCTCCAAGGCTACGGCCATTAACTGTGTGTATCTTGTCTTGGTGCCTGAGAGCCTACAGAACCAAAAACATAAGACCTCATGACGGAAGCTACCATGGGGATTATCTTTCTGGAAATAGGGAGTTAAAACAAGATAAGATAGATTTCTCCGACACGCAGTTGATTGCACAGGCCCCTGCGTATACATCATGCTGGAATGTTTTGACAACATGTATCTGCATAGACAGTACCTTGAAGGGGGGAGATATGAATAAACAATCTGTCGTAAGGAGAAGAGTGGTGGATTGTCTTTGATTATTGATCATTGGGAATATTAATATTCAAAGGGGGCATACATTTGTTGCGCTCTGCACATACATATATCCAGACAAAGGAGAAAAACCTTTGTCCTTGTTTTTGCATGTAACTTGGACCCTATGCGCATGATAAAGATTGGATTTTATTTAATGTCTCTGTCTCTGAGTGTTTTCTGACAGGAATCAATTAAAATTCCCACCACAGATGCAAGTTGTGCTTTTTCATATTTTATGAAACAGCAGAAGACTCAAGAAACAAAGGCCAGCACCGACAGACAATAATAAGTTAATTAAAAGAAGATGGTTTCCATCCATCGACCACTGGGTTACTGGCTCAGCACACTTCCGCTGCCCCATTGGAACAGATGCCAGTTGCGCTTTTTCATATTTAATAATTCACAAACAGCAGAAGACTCAAGAAAAAAAGGCCAGCTTTAACAGACAATAAACAGTTAATTAACAGAGGATGGTTTCGATCCATCGACCACTGGGTTATTGGCCCAGCATGCTTCCGCGGCGCATCACTGCTACGAAAGCTATTGGAACAGATGCCAGTCGTGCTTTTTTATATTTTGTTAATCACAAACAGCAAAAGACTCAAGAAACAAAGTCCAGGTCCAACAGACAAACACTAGTTAATTACCAGAGCATAGTTTCGATCCATCAACCTCTGGGTTATGAGCCCAGCACACTTCCGCTGCGCCACTCTGCTACAAAAGCAATGTGCACAGATGCCAGTTGTGCTTTTTCATATTTTATAATTCACAAACAGCAGAAGACTCAAGAAACAAAGTCCAGCTTCAACAGACAATAACCAGTTAATTTGAAGAGGACGGTTTCGAGCCATCGAACTCCAGGTTAGGGGCCCAGCACGCTTCCGCTGCGCCACTCTGCTACAAAACATATTCAAACAGATGCCATTTGTGCTTTTTCATATTTTGTTACTCACAAACAGCAGAAGACTCAAGAAACAAAAGCCAGCTCCAACAGACAATAACCAGTTAATTAGCAGAGGAACGGTTTCTATCCATCAATCTCTCGGTTATGGGCCCAGCACGCTTCCGCTGGGCCGCTCTGCTAGAAAAAGTCATTGGAACAGATGGCAGTTGTGCTTTTTCATATTTTATCATTCACAAACAGCAGTAGACTCAAGAAGCAAAGGGCAGCTCCAACAGACAATAACGAGTTCATTAGCAGACAATGGTTTCGATCCATCGACTTCTGGATTATGGGCCCAGCATCCTTCCGCTGCGCAACTCTGCTACGATAGCTTTTGGAACAGATGCCAGTTTTGCTTTTTCATATTTTATAATTCACAATTAGCAGGAGCCTCAAGAAACAAAGGCCAGCTCCAACAGACAATAATCAGTTAATTAAAGGAAGATGGTTTCGATCCATCGAGCTCTGTGTTACGGGCACAGCACGCTTCCGTTGCCCCATTGGAACAGATGCCAGTTGTGTTTTTTCATATTTTATAATTCACAAACAGCAGAAGACTCAAGAAACAAAGGCCAGCTCCAACAGAAAACTAGTTAATTAGCAGAGGACGGTTTCGATCCATCAACCTCTGGGTTATGGGGCCAGCACGCATCCACTGCGCCACTGTGCTACGATAGCCATTGGAACAGATGCCAGTTGTGCTTTTTCATATTTAGTAAATCACAAACAGTAGTAGACTCAAGAAGCAAAGGCCAGCTCCAACAGACAATATCTAGCTAATTAGCAGAGGATGGTTTCGATCCATCGACCTCTGGGTTATGGGGCCAGCACGCATCCACTGCGCCACTCTCCTACAAAAGCCATTGGCACAGATGCCAGTTGTGCTTTTTCATATTTTATCATTTACAAACAGCAGAAGACTCAAGAAACAATGGCCAGCTCCAACAGAAAATAATCAGTTAATTAGCAGAGGATGGTTTCGATCCATCGATCTCTGCGTTATGGGCCCAGCACGTTTCCGCTGCGCCACTCTGCTATAAAGGTCTTCGGAACAGATGCAAGTTGTGCTTTTTCATATTTAGTCAATCACAAACAGCAGTAGACTCAAGAAACAAAGGCCAGCTTCAACAGACAATAATCAGTTAATTAAAGGAAGAAGGTTTCGATCCATCGACCTCTGTGTTACGGGCTCAGCACGCTTCCGCTGCCCCACTGAAACAGATGCCAGTTTTGCTTTTTCATATTTTATAATTCACAATTAGCAGGAGCCTCAAGAAACAAAGGCCAGCTCCAACAGACAATAATCAGTTAATTAAAGGAAGATGGTTTCGATCCATCGAGCTCTGTGTTACGGGCACAGCACGCTTCCGTTGCCCCATTGGAACAGATGCCAGTTGTGTTTTTTCATATTTTATAATTCACAATTAGCAGAAGACTCAAGAAACAAAGGCCAGCACCAACAGACAATAACTAGTTAATTAGCAGAGGATGGTTTCGATCCATCTATCTCTGGGTTATGGGCCCAGCACGCATCCACTATGCCACTCGGCTACAATAGCCATTGGAACAGATGCCAGTTGTGCTTTTTCATATTTAGTAAATCACAAACAGTAGTAGACTCAAGAAGCAAAGGCCAGCTCCAACAGACAATATCTAGCTAATTAGCAGAGGATGGTTTCGATCCAACGACCTCTGGGTTATGGGGCCAGCACACATCCACTGCGCCACTCTCCTACAAAAGCCATTAGCACAGATGCCAGTTGTGCTTTTTCATATTTTATCATTTACAAACAGCAGAAGACTCAAGAAACAATGGCCAGCTCCAACAGAAAATAATCAGTTAATTAGCAGAGGATGGTTTCGATCCATCGATCTCTGCGTTATGGGCCCAGCATGTTTCCGCTGCGCCACTCTGCTATAAAGGTCTTCGGAACAGATGCAAGTTGTGCTTTTTCATATTTAGTAAATCACAAACAGCAGTAGACTCAAGAAACAAAGGCCAGCTTCAACAGACAATAATCAGTTAATTAAAGGAAGAAGGTTTCGATCCATCTATCTCTGTGTTACGGGCTCAGCACGCTTCCGCTGCCCCACTGAAACAGATGCCAGTTGTGCTTTTTCATATTTTGTCATTCACAAACAGCAGAAGACTCAAGAAGCAAAGGCCAGCTTCAACAGAGAACAACCAGTTAATTAGCAGAGGATGGTTTCGATTCATCGATCTCTCAGTTATGGGCACAGCACGCTTCCGCTGCGCCACACTGCTACAGCACCCGTTAGGGCAGATGCCAGTTGTGCTTTTTCATATTTAGTGAATCACAAACAGCAGTAGACTCAAGAAGCAAAGGCCAGGGGTGTCTCGGTGGCGCAGCCTGTAGAGCACTGACCGCATGCTCATTATGAGCTGCGATGTTGGCGGTTTGAATCCGACTGTCTGACATTTGCCGCATGTCGCTTGCTCCAATTCTTCCTGTCTCTCTATGCTATATACTGTCCAATGAAGCTGAAAAAGGCCAAAAAATATACTAAAAAAAAAAAGAAGCAAAGGCCAGCTCCAACAGACAATAACTACTTAATTAGCAGAGGATGGTTTCGATCCGTCGGTTATGGGCCTGGCACGCTTCTGCTGCGCTATTCTGCTACAAAGGCCATTGGCACAGATGCCAGTTGTGCTTTTTCATATTTTATAATTTACAAACAACAGAAGACTCAAGAAACAAAGGCGAGCTCCAACAGACAATAATCAGTTAATTAGGAGAGGATGGTTTCGATTCATCGACCACTGGTTGTGGGCCCAGCACACTTACGCTGCGCCACTCTGCTACAAAACGTCTTGGAACAGGTGCCAGTTGTGCTTTTTCATATTTTATAATTCACAATTAGCAGAAGAGTCAAGAAACAAAGGCCAGCTCCACCAGACAGTAACTAGTTAATTAGCAGAGGATGGTTTCAATCCATCGACATCTCAGTTAGGGGCTGAGCACACTTCCACTGCCCCATTGGAGCAGATGCCAGTTGTGCTTTTTCATATTTAGTGAATCACAAACAGCAGGAGACTCAAGAAACAAAGGACAGTTCCAACAGACAACTAATTAATTAGCAGAGGATGGTTTCGATCCATCGACCTCTGGGTTATGGGCCCAGCACGCTTCCGCTGCGCCACACTGCTACAAAACGCTTTGGAACAGATGCCATTTTTGCTTTTTCATATTTTGTTAATCACAAACAGCAGAAGACTCAGGAAACAAAATCCAGCTCCAACAGACAACAACTAGTCAATTAGGAGAGTATGGTTTCGATTCATCGACCACTGGTTGTGGGCACAGCACACATCCGCTGCGCCACACTGCTACGGTAGTGTTGGGAGCAGATGCCAGTTGTGCTTTTTCATATTTTATAATTCACAAAAAGCAGAAGACTCAAGAAACAAAGGCAAGCTTGAACAGACAACAACTAGTTAATTAGCAGAGGACGGTTTCAATCCATCGACATCTCAGTTATGGGCTGAGCACGCTTCCGCTGCCCCATTGGCGCAGATGCCAATTGGGCTTTTTCTTATTTAGTAAATTACAAACAGCAGAAGATTCAAGAAACAAAGGCCAGCCTCAACAGACAATAAGCCGTTAATTAGTAGAGGACGGTTTCAATCCATCGACCTCTGGGTTATGGGCCCAGCACACTTCCGCGGCGCCACTCAGCTACAAAGCATCTCAGAACAGATGCCATTTCTGCTTTTTCATATTTTGTTAATCACAAACTGCAGTAGACTCAAGAAACAAAAGCCAGCTCCAACAAACAATAAGTAGCTAATTAGGAGAGCATGGTTTCGATTCATCGACGACTGGTTGTGGGACCAGCACACTTCTGCTGCGCCACTCTGCCACGATAGCTTTCAGAACAGATGCCAGTTGTGTTTTTTCATATTTAGTAAATCACAAACAGCAGCAGACTCAAGAAGCAAAGGCCGGCTCCAACAGACAAAAACTAGTTAATTAGCAGAGGATGGTTTCGATCCATAAACCTCTGTGTTACAGGGTCAGCACGCTTCCGCTGCCCCATTGGAACAGATGCAAGTTGTGTTTTTTCATATTTTATAATTCACAAACAGCGGAAGACTCAAGAAACAAAGGCCAGCTCCAACAGACAATAACCAGTTAATTAGCAGAAGATGGTGTCGATCCATTGACATCTCAGTTATGGGCCTGGCACGCTTCCGCTGCGACACTCTGCTACGACAGCTTTGGGAACAGATGCCAGTTGTGTTTTTTCATATTTAGTAAATCACAAACAGCAGCAGACTCAAGAAGCAAAGGCCAGCTTCAACAGACAAAAACTAGTTAATTAGCAGAGGATGGTTTCGATCCATCGACCTCTGGGTTATGGGCCCAGCACTCTCCCGCTGCGCCACTGTGCTACAAAACCTAGTAGCAGAGATGCCATTTGTGCTTTTTCATATTTTGTTAATCACAAACAGCAGAAGACTCAAGAAACAAAATCCAGCTCCAACAGACAGTAACTAGTTTATTAGGAGAGGATGGTTTCGATTCATCGACCACTGGTTGCAGGCCCAGCACAGATCCGCTGCACCACTCTGCTACGATAGCTTTTGTAACAGATGCCAGTTGTGCTTTTTCATATTTTATAATTCACAATTAGCAGAAAAGTCAAGAAACAGAGGCTAGCTCCAACAGACAAGAGCTAGCAAATTAGCAAAGGATGGTTTCCATCTATCGACCTCTGGGTTATTGGCCCAGCACGCTTCCGCTGCGCCACTCTGCTATGAAAACCAATAGAATTGATGTTGTGCACTTGGAGAATATGTATCCAAAAGTTTGATGCAAGGTCAAGTACTGCTAGTGTCAAATGGTCATGGTTGTTCAGGATTAAAAACATGTTCAGCTATCTATGCGCATATGCACGCAAACACCTCATTAGAACACCAAAGTTAAATTTGATTGAACTTTTCAGTCCCAAGGCTGTCTCGCATTGAGACCACCTCATCTATCTTCACATAGCAAAAAAAACTTCCCTCACACCTGGGGAATTTTCCAGAAGGTCGTATTGAGCTATAAGAAAGCTGTTTTCTGAAATATTTTTTGATTAACTTTTGAGGTGTGTTAACCTCTCCTTTTTGCAAATCAAAGTGTTAAGCTTTCTCATTCTCTCCAACTACTGTCTCTTTGGGTAACACAATTCGAGCACAATTAGTGTGGAAATCACTAACTTAAATGCAGAAAACAATTGCGTCATTAGAGAAGCCTCTTTGAAAGTTAATACTAGCAGATTGGACAGAGGCTATATTTCTTCTTTTTTCATTTAGTATCGACATATAGTCTAGGAATATGGTTCTATGGTAATATTGGGCAAATATGACCATCACCAGTGCATTTCCACACTGTATTTCTGTGAAATCAGTGTGCCATGTGTAGAGAATACTTGGAGGATACTTGGCTTAAGCTCATTGGGGAACAAGCTCTTTGGAGTCTCAACATAGGAGTGTGTTACCAACCGCCAGCTTCAGACAGAAGTGTGAATACAATGTTTATTAAAACTATACAACAAGCTTGTCATGGTGAGACTATTATCGTGGGTGACTTCAATTACCCAAATATTAACTGGAATTTGGTGACCAGACAGGGAAAAAGTGAGGAGGAATTTTTTGATTACCTTTTATAAATCACCTTTATTGGTGACTGTAGGAATTTGGTCCTTTGTGAAGTAAAACTTGAAGTCCGATATTCAGGTTAACAACAATTTATTAATACAGCAAAAATAGTCTTCAATTCCAGTATCAAGCATACCGGGTAAAAGCAAGGCAGTTCAATTTCAAAATCATGTTACAAAGGAATGAGCTTTTATGCCCCAAACCTCCTGATGTAAAATACAGGTAGTTGTCCCTGATTGGGTGACAGGCCAACGAACACACATTATTTTGTATGCACAGGATGTGACCAAGGAAACCAAATGGTCAGTGTCAACAAAGCAGACAGTGAACCCCCTTTGATCATTCAGTATGGGCTTCCTAACCCCCCTTGATCATTCAGTATGGGCTTCCTAACCCCCCTTGATCATTTAGTATGATTGAGGTGTTAGGTGACCATCCAAGAACAATGAAGCAGTAAATGTATTCTTCCCTACAGTGACCACTGTTGTAATTTGCTTTACTGGCACCTTCCTGTCAGCATTGACCTGTCTGGTCTGACCTGAACTGCATGTTTTTTTTGTTTTGTTTTTTCTGATTTTTCCCTTTTTCTCCCAATTTGGCAGCCAATTGTACCCTATCTAATCCAATTAGAGTTAGCTGGGGGATACACTGCCCACAGTCCGTCTCTCGGTGGCCCGAAGGGATCTGGCGATCTGAGAACAACACGCCTTCTTCAAGCCATCTCGTCTCATGCTCATGACCGTGATTCCGAGGTGCCCGGGGTGCTGTTGAGCTGCAAGTCCGCTGCATCTTAGCCTGTTGTGGCACCATGGCCCCACTGAATGTTTTTTTTTTTCACAGCATTCTCTGCAAAATAGAGACTGCGGAAAATCCTAGGAGATCAGCAGTTTCTGAGATACTCAAACCACCCTGTCTGGCACCAATAATCATCAGACACGGTCAAAGTCACTTAGATTTCTTCCCCATTCTGACATTTTATCAATTTGGTCATCGAATCAAATGAGCCTCAAACCACTGTACTGCTGTCAGATATGCAGTAGATAGTAAAATAATTGTTTCTCCTGAGAAATGTTCCTGTTAAGCTCAATGGGAAAAATATTCAAGAGAAACAATTATTTTCATATCTACTGCAGCAACACGGTGGTTTGACGCTCATTTCATACCTTGGACCCTAATGGCTTCAAGCCATTGAGCCAACAAATGTGTTCCATACAATATCTGCATAATTCTATATATAATATATAATCAGCTGAATCTAGTCACGGTGGTACGGATGGTGCAGTGGGTAGCACTGCTGCCTCACAGCAAGGAGGTCCTGGGTTTGAATCCCTGGCGGCCAGGGCCTCTCTGTGTGGAGTTTGCATGTTCTCCCCGTGTCTGCATGGGTTTCCTCTGGGTACTCCAGTTTCCTCCCACAGTCCAAAGACATACAGGTTAGGCTGATTAGGCTGATTGGAGAGTCTAAATTGCCCATAGGTGTGAGTGAATGGTGTGTGTGTGCCCTGTGATGGACTGGCAACCTGTCCAGGGTGTATTCCTGCCTTTTGCAGGGATAGGCTCCAGCCCCCATTGGACCCTGTTCAGGATAAGCGGGTTAGGATAATGAATGAATGAATCTAGTCCCACCCCCCCAGTTTTAGTATGGCTAATCATAAAGGACAATCATAAAATACCCGATGATTTTGATAGGTCTCAGACATCAGGAAGTCATGGCATGCAAAGGATATGCAACAAAATACTAAATGTGACTAATTTCATTTACATAACATTACTGTTTCCCAAACATCATGGTGCCCTGAAAATGGGGGACTATGTATAAACACTGCTGTAATTTCGACATGGTGAAACCAAAATGTATAAAAATCTGACAATGTGTGCTTTAACCATATGTGCTTTTTTAAATAGAACTAGAATTGTTGAGGACAGAGTCAAATAAATAAATGATGGGTCTGTGTCAAAAACATAATGAGGGCATTGTGTATATATACACAGTGGCTTCAGAAAGTATTCAGATCCCTTCAACATTTTTATAGATAAAATTCCCATTTCTGCCCATCAATCTGCATTCAGTAACCCATAATAACAAAATTATTGCAAATGTATTCAGATAATGAATTCCATGCAGGTAGTGGGAGTGGTTAATTTGTTATTCTGTCTCCAAACAGCTCAACCTCAGTGAGCTGTTTGGAGACATATACTAGTTTGGACTGACAGACAAAAAGATAATCTGTGCTCACTACAACTACTGTAACATTCATAATCAGGCACACATTTATTATGCATTTATTCTTATTCTTATAGGCTACGTATTAAGGGTATATTGAAAATATGATTAAACCCCTTAATTCGGCAGAAAAAAAGGCATGAGTATTTCCAGTAATGCCTGTGGGAAAATTAAGGAATACGGTCCCTCTGCCTTGATGGGTTGTCATACAGAATGCATTTTTCTTTCAATTTTGACACCTTTCCTGTGTAGTGCATGAATGCCTTTAATGCAAGGATGGGAGGCACGGTTTGAAATGAATACAGTGTAAGTTACATTTAAATGTATATTTTGACATCATTATTGCATGATCACATTCAGCAGTTTAATTTTCAAATTTCATTTGAATAAAGCTACTCATAAAGCATTGAAATTTCAGTTTAAATAAAATGTCAATTCTAGTGAAATGTTAGACATAGATGTCGTTAGCGTTTCCGTGTTTTTGTTACCTCCGTGCACACCATAGCCACCCCATCAGTTTACTCACTCCATTCATTTGTTTCACCTGTTTCACTTCTTGATTGTTTCCCACACCTGATTGCTATTCCCTCTTGTTTTTTGTATTATTTAAACCCCTCAGTTTGTATGTCTCGTCACCAAATTGTTATGCATTTGTACCGTACCTTCCAGCATTTCCGGACTGATATCTCTCACGACCTGTTTCGCCCCCGACCTCCGAGTTTTGTCTCTCCCTCTTATCTGCTTTTAAACTGCTTAGTTTTTCTACCCTTTTCTGTACCTCGACTTTTGTTTCTGGATTTTGTCTTTGTCTGACTGGCCCATTTGTTTTCGAACCTCCACCTGTGACCTTGACTGTTCTTTGGATTTCCTCTGATACATCCGTTTGCTGGAACCTATTGCCTGAACTTTTGATTACGAACTGCCTCATCCCTGTTGCATCTGTTTGCTGGCTCTTGACCCTCACCAGTGTAGCCTGCTATCAGAAAATAAAGACTTTTATTACTAAGAAATTCCGGTTGTGGTCTCGCATCTGGATCTCCCGTTCTGAGTGCCAGATATGAAATGAATGAATGAATGGCGTTATTGAATTTAAATTTTGACGTAAAATGTGCACATAAGAGTGGGAAATTTAATTCAAATATACTGTTACATTTGCATTTCATTTTCATTTGAATTTTAGCTCTAGGGATGTTCGTGCAAGCTGGTTGCTGCCTTGCATGGCAGCCAATCACCATTGGTGTGTGTATGAATGGGTGAATGAGAAGCATCAATTGTACAGCGCTTTGGATAAAGGCGCTATATAAATGCCAACCATTTACCATTTACCATTCATGCATAAGAGACTCATGCACGTACTTTCCAGAAGTACAAGTGAACGAACGAATGGAGCCAAAAGATCCAGCTCACCTAAATGAACAAACTTTCCCATCGCTATCGTTCACTGGCTCCTTTCAGTCACAAACTAGATCACCGGCTCAGTGGCTCTTTCATTTGTTCATTCCTTTCGGTCACTATTCGTTCACCAGCTCAATATGGCTCCACAGCTCGCTGACGTAGGTATGAAAGGTCGTTAATTTGCGGTTATTTGATTGGCATTTCGATAAGCCTATCGGCCTTCACACAATGATGGCCTCATAAGTAGCCTTTGGACACTGTATAAGTCACTAAAATCACTGTCTTTGGCTAAGAAGGGGGAGCCGGGCGGGCAGATCTCAGTGCTTTTGGGAAAGAGCCAAACGAACAAATCTTTCATGGAGAAGTGTTATGGCTCCCTGCCCTAGTGGCTGCGTATGGTGTTCTGTTTTGTCTTCCAAATAGGTAATTGGTCTCACCTGGAGGGTGCACTCAAGGTGGTCTATTTAATGGGCCCTCTGGCTGATGTGCGGCTCTCTCCAAGCCAAGGACAACCAGAACTGCGGCTATGCGTTGGTGTTTGCTGCTATACCAATATTAAAAACCGTATTAAACCGATTTATTTGTGTGATCCCGTTTATATTGCGACTAGCCAAGGGCTGGACGTAACAAGACTCATTCATTCATTTGAAGTTCAGTTTGTTCGAAAAGATTTGTTGATTCACAAACTGCCCATCACTAATCCAAACACTAATCAGACCCTATACACCTCTCCGCCTGGCACCTCCCCATCCTCGCACCTGCACTGTCAGGACTGCTGTCTATTCTGGCCCATCGAGATATATATATATAATTGGAGACAGCCTCCCCTTTCGAGGCCCATGGATTTCTATGGGAGCTGCTCAATGGTAAATGGTTGGCATTTATATAGCGCCTTTATCCAAAGCGATGTACAACTGATGCTTCTCATTCACCCATTCATACACACACTCACACAGCAACGCCGATTGGCTGCCATGCAAGGCGCCGACCAGATCATCAGGAGCATTTGAGGGTTAGGTGTCTTGCTCAGCAACACAGCCTGGGTGGGGGATCAAACCGGCAACCCTCCAACTGCCAGACGACTGCTCTTACTGCCTGAGCCATGTCAATGGTGCGAGAAGCCAACTGCGCTGTGCAGATTTTATTGTGGCTACACCGGGATTAGAACCACCGACCTTGTGTGTCCCAGTCATTTACTTTAACCACACGGCTACAGGCCGCGATATGAGCATTGTCATTTGGAAATGCAGAGCACTGTGCCCTGGAGCGCCCCAAGCTGGCACTGAACTCTCAGAGAGCAAATAAACAAATTCAGACGTAGCTAGTGGACATTGTATCATTGAAAAGCTATGGTTGTAAGACAGATGTGGACTGATTTGTGATAATGAAAACTCAATGATTTCTTGTAATTTTCAACAAGCTGATGTTTAATGCCTGGCTCATTACTGGTCCACTGGGAATAAATTAAATTCAGTGGCCGGGCGCTTTTATCCTAAAAGGTCACTGGAACAAATACAAAGATCAGATAAATTACCAACACTCAACTCATCATCAAGCAGCAGCCCCAAATCCATGAAAAGTGAACAGAAACATTGGAGGCTTCATTATAATCAAACATAACTTTCCATTTAGTTGTCCTTTAAACAAATAACCTATGACACGAATAGCCTGCAACTTAAAAGGAAATGCATCCACATAACCATGCAAATGTTCGCGTTTACTGGGCGCATTGTGCTATGAAGGCATTCAATATTAATCCATGGATAAAGCGCAAAGAAATACATAAAATCTGTTGATTAGTCTCATGTAGGCTATTATGTTATATTAATAACGTTTCCAGCTTTGTAATTGACAGTTTATCATCATCACCACAACCTTAATCAGCACCATAGTATACTGTATATTAATTAATATATTATTTATGTTGGCCTATTTATTTTTCATATGTGCTTAGTCTTCATCATCAACAGCACAATAATCATGAAAATATTACAACTATGAACATTTTTAATTGTAGTACCAATATCAAAATGACAATATTGTCAAAATAATATGGTGGAAACTAACCAGCATAATAACATCTTAAGAGCAACATTTGCTAGCTTTATTTTTAATTTACTCATCACCATGAACAATGGACACAAGAATGATTTTGCAGGTAACATTATCATTAATATTCACAGATAATTTCAAAATAACAACATCATCAAAACAACAGGCTATGACATTGAATGTGGATTAATGTAATCATCGGTCTCTTGGGATGAGAAGCCGATGTGCTGGGAACTCAACCCTTTTTAGCGTATCAGTCGATGGATGACTCCATCACGGCCTCATACTTGTTCATGCACCGGTGTGCCCGTGAACAGGTGCGTGCAGTGTGACGTAAAACCATGCCGACCAAATTGGAATGAAATAAATATCCATAAATATATACTTCTTCGGTATAGCTCAGAAAAGAAATCGGTCACCGGAGAGTAATTATCTGAATCTGAAAAGTATGATCAAAAAGTATTTATTTTGACCAGGGTAAATTTGTAGTTTTGAATGGACTTCAATGGGGAAATGTGCTTTTTGGCAGCAGCTTACAAAACTGCAAGACCTCGAGTAACCACTGGAGTTCGTGAGCTTCTCAGGGAATGACCTTCCTGTGGACGTCAGAACAGCAGTATTTGACCACTTTCAAGCGCAGACTGAAAACTCATCCCCTCCCTACCTTACTGCTATAATCAGTAAAAATGTAAGTTACGTATGCTCTAGGTTATAATTGCACTTGTGTATCATTATTTTAGTATTCGGATATTCTAGCTGCCAACCGTGGTATGCAACCTGGAACGTTGATTTGTGATCACTCTAGGACTTGTACTTCCCTCTAGGTCTTCAACGTACTTGTCCCTGGTTCTGATTTGCACTTTATTGTTCGTCGCTCTGGATAAGAGGGTCTGCTAAATAACTGTAATCTAATGCTATAGTTGATTTCTATTGTAACATACGTTTTTTTCTTGGAATAGTAGCCTACTTTCAGTTGCTTGTAATATTCATTTGGAAATATAACTTGTATAATGGCTCATAATTTAGAATGCATGTTATATGTAGCTTTAAAAAGAAATGGATTTATACTTGTGCTAAATTACGAGTATGATGCTTAGAATAGAAAATAAATTGTATCTAGTTTGCGCAACTTCTGGTTTTCTATCCAAAGACACACAGACGATTTGCTGGTTGAACACATACAAATAGTGACGCATCCGTCTACCCCGCTAGCATAACCTGATATTTCATATTCTGCAGCTCTCTCTTCTGGACGGTCTGTGGAACTGCTTACGCCTTCCTTATGAGCGGGGGGGGGTGAGGCCTACAATGTCCCAGTCAAGCAAACATGTACAAATTTTTAATTGTAACGATTATTTATTAATGGAGTACCGCATTCATAATTAATTTTCAGCCGAAATGAAACCAATAGTAGGCAGTGTAACAGGATAAGCACACTATTGTAGCTATTGCAGTGGTTATTCAACTATATAAATGAATTGCACGTAAAAGCATAAGTTAAGTTGCTCTGGGTGTCGGTGTAGGCTTCGTCCTGATATCGGGAGCATTGGTCGGCTTGTTACTCACACCAAAACTGAACTGCCAAAAACTATTTAAGTGTTTTTGCTGCAAACATTCCACCAGACAATGTGGTAGCCGCTTTTTCTTGGATTTTAACCTTTTTGCATGCAAATAAAGAATGCAAACAATGGTGAGAAACTAAGACAAGGTTACAATTTTGCTTTTGCAAATGGGCAATTTTGTGGTGCAAAATCATTATGGAGGAAAACTGAGCTCATCTTACCCTCTGAAGGCTAGGATTTGAATGGTCTGATGGTCGACTTGTAGATAGGCTACATTTAAGTAGGCCTATATCCATCATGAAGCACTTAAAATAGGCAATTTTTAATCAAGCTACTTGACAGCACTACAGTGTCACTGTCAAATCATCAGCACATTACAAATAATTGTCTTTTACAGTGGTAACATACCCACAAAGGTGTTATGTGCCCTTCATGTAGATTGCAAATTAATTTAGGTGCCATGTTCTGGGCATCAGAAGGACCAGACACAAAAGACAAAATCTTCAAAGAGCTGTAAAGAAATAACAGATTCCGGTCTTCCTTAAGGTCTTCTTAAAGGAGCACTGCCACCTTTGATTCAGTTGAGATTATTTGGATTAAATGCTTATTTTTCAAATCACTGTCAGTGTAGCCGTTTCCTAAATACCCTTGAACGCAAAGACCATTTTATGGGTGGGCGTATATCACGTAACCTAACTTGGTAAGCCTGAGTGATATAGCAAACTGCTCTGACTTCGCTGAGTTAAGAGGACAAGCTTTTACATTTTGAGAGACAGCGGAGGATGAGGCAGCCAAAGCAAATGGAGAGCAGAGAAGTGGGAAAAGAAATTGGTGTCAGTGTGGGAATTGGAATTGGGGTCTTCCACAACCAAGATTTTGATACAGCTTGTTGGCTAATATTTCCTTGTCGCTTAGTTGCCCTCCTGGTCCCCTTGGTTGTGGATACGTCTTCCAATTAATCTTCCTATTGCTTCAAAAGAAGTTGGTAAGTATGGCAGGATGTAGCAAGGGTTCAAAGTTATTACTGGCAGTGATGCAAACTCCTTGTTCAGTTTCTGCCAAGTCGTTGCCGTCGATTCCCATTTGCGGCAGCAAAGTCTCTCCGTCTCAGTAGGCATGGGCTCACAGTTCCCACATGGACACCGATTTCTGTTCCCACTGCTCTGCTCTCTGCCGGCTGCCTCATCCTCAGCGGACTCTCATCACTCACAAAATTCTTCCTTTGTAAATTCCGGTTCAAAACTGTAAGATTGCATTTCTTAGTCAAAATCAAAAAGCTGGTGGAGTCTGAGCGCCCATTACCTTCTGGGGAACAAAGGCCTGAAATTCAAGCCAAACCCGTCCAGTTTGCCCTTAAAAGTTCTGCCCCGTATTTAGGAAACAGCCATTTTAGAAAGGCCTACACACAGAATTGAAGCATTTAATCCAAAAAATCTCAACTGCAACAAGTGTGACAGTGCTCCTTTAAGTCAGTGCTTAAACATAGAAACTCAAATTTCAAAAATCTAATTTAACCAAATCCTTGAAGTGGAGTCTCCAAAACTGGGTTAAAAAAATAAACAGATGAATGTGGGTTATTGAGTTTCCAGGACATCTCTCATCTACATGTGAGAAAATAAATCTCTACAGAGAACAAAAGCTCTTTTTTCCTTTTTATTTCCACATTGATCTTTATAAAATAATAAAATAAAATACTGAATAGGAAATTTTCCACAGCCTTACGCAGATCTCTCAGCTGACAAGGCCATAATGTGGCTGTCCAAAATGTCACGAACCCCCACTGGCTGAACCCTGATCAGGCTAAATTGTAGAAGATAAATAGGTCTACTCGGAACAAAATTTTCTTCAGGAATGCATCTTGGGAAATAATTTACCTGCCAGGTGTAGCCATGTGGTAAGAATTAATCTTAGAGCACAGTTTTCTCTGATATGACACAAAAACCATGGTCCCATTATTTTTGGAGGTATTGTGAGTCAGACTTAAGGACCATTTCAAGGTAGAGGAAAAGCACCATGGCAGGTTGGTTTCCATTGCCATTATTCTCAACCCCCTTCACACCCACACCTAAAGTTTTAGCCATGGTTATTTTTGTAGTTCTTGGGCATCTTTAAAGTGTTTTGTACATGTAGCTCACATACGTTAAGGTCACAGAAAAACCAAATTAAGACAAAACTAAACAGTCTACACCTTTTGGCTACACTGAAAATGGTAAGCAAATTACACCCCTCTCTGCAATCATGGCCATGCAGCAAAGATTTTGACATGGGTATCAAGTACATTTTTTTGTAAAAACTATAGATTAGCCAATGGGATAGCTGGAGAAAAAGAATTTGTGTCAAAATTACACAAAAAGAAAGTTTATCAAAACGACTTTTCCCTGTGAGGGAAAAATGCTAAGTAAGCTTCTGATTTTCCACACATTCTCTTCTACTTCTTACCCCTGTTAGAAAAGTCCTGCACTTCAAAAAATAAAACCACCCGTTTTCACTTTAAGTGCAATTTGTCTCAATTCAATGTCCTCAAGCTCTACAAGTTGGATTTTCTTATATCATTATCTTTAAAAAGCCTTCAGCTTTCCAAAAAAGCTATTACAGTATTACAGTCAGAATTTTTGTTACTTTTATTTTAGAAAATGTCCTTTTTAAAGTGTGGCATTTAAAGTCACAATTTTTAAAATACAGAAAAAGCAGAAACTTGTTGAACATGGGTACGGCAAAAAATAAAGCTAACAAGGTTCTGACTGCTCTATCGTTCACTTTCTGAGGGAATGGAAGAAGGGGTGAAGGGAAGATGACGGGGGGGGGGGGGAAGGCAGGTTGGGGGGAAAAAACGTTAGTCAAGGAAACTTTGTGGCGGGTTTCTTTAAATTATCTTTAAAAAGTCTAAATTGAGAATTTAACTTTTTCCTCTTTTTTTTCTTTTTTCTTTTTTTTTTTCTCTTTAATGTTTTCGGTCTCCCAGACCTAAGGCCCATAGCTCTCCTCACTGCTGCAGACACGGAGGGTGAGGAATGCTGGCCTCTTCTGGAAATGGAAATAAATGGCCATTGTTGTCTTCCCCAAGCCCAACCACTGGCTCAAGATGATAAAGTGGAGTCCTTCTGTGTTTGCTGTGCTTGTGATCGCTGCATGGACTTCTGGCTTTCCACATCTCTAAAATGTTTCTCAACCTGCAGGGAGAATAGGAGACAGAAGACTATGAGTCTGGGTCAGCTACGCAAAATAAGGTGACCACTCAAACCAGCGCGACTATACGTCCTGCCTCCAAATGTCGGCAGGCATTTGCTCCTACCATGCGCTACATCACCTAATTCCACCAATTATTTGGCCTTCTTGGTTCATATAAACCAATAAGTGAAATCGGGTGGTGTAGCGCACATTTGAAACAAGAACGTTGAATTCAGCTGATGTAAATGGACGCTGGGTTAATGTTGCAATAATGGAGCGGAGGTTCCCAGTCATTTCACAAACGCCACAGCAATTCTGCCAAACGGCTGGTTTTGACCCTCCAGTTATGCTTTTTGGACATCATCCAAGTTAAAATATTTTCTTTCAGCATTTAAATAGCTGCCATAATTCAACACCTTTGTGCCATTCATAATCTGTGCGCAGAGCCAAACTTAAGCGATTAGATCAATTTTGGATCTTCAAACTCAAATGTATTCAACCCTATCCCAATTCAAATAGAAAAGTGACTGCCACAAATATTAATATGAAAAGCTGAACATCACAAATCCCATTGATTAGAAAAAAACAAAACAAAACATTAAGTGTTCAAGACTTCCTAAGTATAGTGCTCTGAAAAGGGACAAGTAAGTAACTGCTGTAAGTATGTAAATGGGAAAGCATGATTCAGTGCCCATCCTACATTAGCTGCAACATACAAACATTAGCTCCACATGAAACATTATCCCTGTCGAAAATATAGTTTATTTAATTTAGAGTCAATTCATACAGTGGTTAATCTAAAACGCCCACAAAACTGACTCTCCCATTCTGCTACTGTACTTCTATCTATGGGAATTCCCAGGATAGAGTTTTTGGAGTATTAACACTCTAAATTTAAACTTTTCTCCGGTGGACAAGTGATAAAGTTCAACCCAGGACCCACTGTTGAAGACGAGTTAAGTACAACAGAATCCTAATGAAATGCCTCCTGCATTGGAGGATTTTGCAGCGACTGCAAAGACCTACAAATATGGTTGGCTATTCAGCAGAATAGTGACTTTTAAGTATCAAATGTTCAAAAAACAATTGTAGAATACACTTATACTTTACATCACGGTCATGCTTTTGCATAACAGTTCTTTGAGAAACAGAATTTAAGACTTAAATTTGTGCTTTAATAAGCAATGTTTATTATGCCAAATTTTGTTCTTCAATAATTTACCTACTTAAATACAAAGGGGGTTGGGGGTCATTTCAAATTTTAAGTTCCAGGTAGCATATTTCTCATGTTCCATGATCTGCCAAAAGATCTTAAAAAACAATGAAACGCTTACTCACAAGCAATCAGTGGGTACAAATTTGTGCCCGAAATCTTGGTAGATCTAAAGAAAAAGTGAGCGATTTGTACGGTCAGCTTTTGTTGTCACAAATGACCAACTTAAATTGCTGAGCCAAGCTCTCTGAGCAAAACCTTTCCTTCTCTTAAGTGAGAATAACAGCAGTTATTAATCAATTCCCTGCATTTTTATAGCACTTCTCTCACCAGCCAGCGACTGAAAGTGCTGAGGGGGGAAACAGGCCTCAACCACCACAAATGTGCAGCACCCACTAGGGTGATGCAACGGCAGCCATTTTGCACCAGAATGCTCACCACACATCAGCTGAGGTGGAAAGGGAGAGGTACAATTTCTTTAGCCAATTAAATCAGGGGATGATTAGGTGGCAGGTTGAAAGAGCCAGATTGGGAATTTAGCCAAGAGACCACGGTACCCCCCGCTCTTTGCAAAGAGTGTCACGGGATCTTTAATGAGCACAGCGAGTCAGGACCCCGCTTTAACGTCTCACCCGCAAGTCAGCATCTGCCCATCACTGCACTGGGGCATTGGGGTTTATTTGAGACCCTACTGGCCCAGCAGCAACTTTGTTTTCCAAGGAGGTCTCCCATCCGAGTACTAACGAAGCTCACACCTGCTTAGCTTCAGCCATTCAGCAGGAGCAGGGTGCATGGTGGCATGGCTGCTGGTACTACAATGTGCATGCACTTGAATGCAGAGGATAATGGATACTTACTATTTTGCGTACATGACTTAAAGCACTTCCCTCTTTGCCTTTGCAGTTTTCAACCTGGTAAGGCGGCGAGATTACGACATCATCCATCACAATTATGTTCTTCTCCTGCCATTTACAGTCTTTGATGCTGCAATTCAAAAAGACACTGATGCACTTTGGACAGAACACATTTACAGACTCCAGTACTTTCTAAATACCTTTCACACTACTGAATGTTTAAAAAAGCTAAAGCGATTTTGTGCATGTAGCAGAGCGACGTGGTAAAAACCATCCAAACCAACCAAAACACTAAAACAGACAAGCTAGAAAAGGAGGCGGCTTGCTTACGTTTTGTGTATAGTCTGGAAAAGCTGCTGGCCATCCACAGAAACACCAGCGCTAATTGCATATGCTTGGGACAACTTGTCTTCCTTTTCCGTCCGTGCTCGATTGGCAAGCTGCAGAAAGAACAAAAATACCGGGACGTCTGTAACTACCTCCCGGTGGTAGCAAAGAACACTGCATACAAGCACTGTTCCTGGCATTCCTGATTTTTCCTGCTTGCAAGCGATTGACACACCTCCCCCCCGAAGTCAATCTTCAGATTACTTACCTTGCTAACATTCAGTGATGCTAGAGGAGGAGGGGTTTCTGTGCGGTCGTTTATTATATCCACTTCCGACACATAGGCTAAATTAATCAAGACGACGTCGCTGAGGTTGGGCTTACCACTGGAGGAAGCACATTCTGAGGGATGGAGTCAAGGCAAGCTACAGCACAGATTGGACACACATACATTACAATTCTGTTCCTCGAGGGCCAGTCTGCGTACTGTACTGGCTTCTGTGCCTGGATTTTGCCAACAGCTCTATAAAGGACCCTGGTTCACTCCTGTACTTGAGCACAGTAAAATCATTAGGATACACTTAGTCTGCAGCTGCAGCCGGTACTCATACACGTCACATAAGATATTGAGTCAATTAAATAATTGAGAGCAGAAGTTGGCACAAGATCCTGAAATGGATCAGCCCATGCTGTGCACCGCAGCATTAGAGGCTCAGAAGTCTCCTGAACACCTCTGGTGGCAGCCGTCTCTTTTCATCACTAAAGTGAAATAGCAGTTGCAGGTAGCTGGCTGGAAGCTAGCTTTCCCAGTATACATGTGATTAAATGGTAATCTGCACATTGCTGCTCTGTCACAGGGCACAACTAATTGAAAATGTTATTTATTTGTTAGAGACGAGATCTAGGCCTATAGAACATATGCTGTGCAATGAGCTTTCCTTTTCCAAGGGAGAGGAGAATGGGCACAATTGTAACATTTCCACTTCTAACAGTTACTCAAATCATGCAATTCTCAAAAGCTTGTCTGCGACAATAACTCACATTATGTATGAGGCAATCACTGGCGGTTCTTGCACAATTTAATCAAACGTAAACGTTCTATGAACCAAAATATTTGGTAAAGACTTACTCTTCACTGAAATTTTGATGTTTATGTTGTACTTCAAGCTAAAACGCACAGCCATTGCATATTGGGTTTTTATACTTGAAGGGCAAACATTCTTGCTGCAGCCTGCAGGAAACCGTTGATTCCATTTGTTCTCGCACTCGTGGCTAGTCTCGCCCATTCCTATTCATCACTGGATGTCCAAGTTAAACACAAGTCTACCATCGTAGCCAATCATCGTAGGATAACAGCGTTTAAAAAAATCTAATTCACAAGAAAATCGTAGCATTTATGACCTTCCACATGGCACCGTAGCAATCGCACCACTGCAATTATGCCATTGTTTCACAGATACTCCTTTATTGGTTATTTCAAAGGTGGATCCAACCCAAACGGAGAAGACAGCAAGACTGAGTGTGCGCATGTATACAGGACTCGAAAAACAAAGGCTACAGAGACAAAATTCCCATGGAAATTTCTCATGGAATATTTACTAGAAATCCTCCCACTTTAAGCCCTAATCATTCATGCAAAATCTAAAGAGAAATTTTAAATAAAACAAACTCTAAAATCTACAGTAAATTAAACTCTAAAATCCCTCACTAAAGACACTACTACAGAATGGATCCAAAAACAAACGGGCAATGTTGAAATAAAACAATTGCCATGCATTTTCACTACAGATGCAGACAAGTTCATGACATTTTCCTGACTGAATAGAGTTGCTTGCCTTTAAATCAGTGCCAGGTCCACTTAACAGTCCTCTGCTTGTCCCTCGCAGGTACTGAGAAACCGCATGGTACTACGCCACCGACAGTGAAACTCCACCAATGTTCATGAGTGAAACAGTAATCTGAACCCTGAGCTTCCCAAACATTATTTCCTGTATCCAAGGCAACCACTGTGAAATAGCACAAGGCCGGTTTAGAAAAGTTTCCCGATAGCCAAATTCATGTTTGCAATTTAAGACAAAAAAGAATAAATAAAAGACAGACAGACAAAACTTCACAAGTCTTTGTATTTCCAGATATTAACTCAACCACATAATTTACAAATTGGCAAAATCACACCAGCCCCAAGTCATGAGAACAGGTGGCAATATCTGATAGGGATACCACTTGGCACAGCACAAGAATAAATTGGTTGAATATTTGAGGGAGGGTGCTCACTCCAGTCAGTGGATCATCTTTCACACATTCTAAAATAAATCTAAAGAGAAAACAAACAATGTAGTGCTTCCAAGGTGTAAACCTACCAATGCCACACTGAAGAAAATCAGTACTTTCGCATCAGCGAACACTGAACAGAATTTGAATGCATGGCCTTGGAGAAAATTTAAATTAACGGGGGGGGGGGGGGGGGGCAGTAAATACTATACAGGAAAACTCAAAACTCGAGACGAAGAGCAAGGTCTGAGGAGGCCAAGAGGCAATAAGTAACTCCTTGAGACGAAGGATGACCTTCAGACTCCACAGCAAAAGCCGATCAAAAATTCAAAATTCACGCGTACGGTACTCCCATATCAAATGTTCAACAATACTTGATCTTGTTCGGCAGCATTTTTAGGTTTTAAACCCCTATATTACCACATGCAGCGAGTGAGTAAGTTAGAAGCATTAAAGCATGGCATGGAATGAGATTACCTTCTCTTACGGTGAATTTAGCGAACCATTGAAGAGTCTCATGCAGGGCACGCACAGGCTCCATTGTTGCCCTACAGTCAGAACATCTTTCAACTTGCCAAGATGACCATGCTTCACAGGCACTGCCAGAAATTAAGACGCCCAGAGTCTACATCTTAATCTAATCATCTTTATCCCGTAACAAAGACTTGCTATCCATTAAATTGCACAATATCGACACAATACATTAAAAGATTTTAAATATCGGTACTCCAAGAAGCCCTCCTCAAAACAGAACGGTGTACTTTTTCAGGAATTGCAGCATTTATAGTCAAACGAACTCCGAGGCAGTGAAATGGGATTTGGGCTTTCCAATACAGTGCTCCCTGTCTTATCAACACAAATATGGGCACAGGTACACTTACAAAGTAGAGCCAATGTCATGGATATAACAGTAAAACTGAACGACTCACCATTTAATACTAAAATGAATATGGCCATTCCAAGATTATCCGCCTTACCTTTGAAACAAACACGTGGGTTCAACATTAAATAACCGCATATTGACGCCTGGACCTTCCAATCGGGCTAAGGGTCTACAAACCTATAGTGGCCGCAAAAAATGATAGATTGTATCGATCGACGGGCGTCAAGACATCACCTCTATTTACAAACCTAGGCCCACCTGCGCTGACCGGCTCCGACTGCAACTCCCCGCTATTTTATGGCACTTCACAATGACACTGCAGAGCAACAGTCACTAACGTCCCACCCTCACACTGATATTTAACGTTATCTTGGCGAACATTTAAGATCGTTCATAATACAGAATCGCGTTATTTTACCAACTCTACTAACTAACGTTAAGTCGCACAACCAAAACGACTCGATTACCATTACTACAACTACTAAGTCAAAACCAACGTAGCACAATGATAATGTTCCATTTGGTGGCCAAGTAATGTTGAAGATTATTAAATGTTCTCGCTAACGTTTGCGCAACAGATAACTGTGATAATTGGTGGTACTTTATCAAGCGAAGTTGTAGAATATCAAAATACGATGTACTTGATGTTAACTGGTCATTGCATTATGCATATGGAGGAATCCGCTCCATTACTAACGTTACCTTAGCCACGAATGTGAATGTTGCCACCTTTCAGCTAATTGGCGGTCTGATTTGATCCAGCGAAATAACCATTTGGATTAATTAACTCGCTTCCCAGCTGAATTAACAAACTTAAACTGCACCATGCGTAAAATGGCAAAAGGACCACGAGGTTTGTTGACTAACGTTACCTTGCTAACGTTAGCTACCAAATTGGCTAAATAAGCCAGCTACATATAAAGGAAAGTAGCCAGCAAACATTAACTTACATTGTAGCTATTGTTCGTGTAAATAATAAGGCCAAGAGACATATACATAGCTTGATATGCAGCATCTAATTCTATCCATTTAAAGAACGTTAGCAAACATACTTAACGCGATGGTCTGTGAATGATAGGTTGTGGATACATTAAAACGGAGTAGCTAGCTAGCTAACATTAGCTGTAAGGAAAATCAGCCATGATGCCCCTCTGGAGCTGCCAGATAGTGATCCCAACCAAGCCGAGGACTGGCTACAATGCATGTACCATCATAACACACGACGGTCAAAATACAAGCCAGAATCTCAACACTCGCCCATTGACCAGTCCTATAATTCCGAAAAGACGATGACAATTGACAGTAAATCCGAAAGAATCGAGAAAAGACAGCCCAGATTAGCACTTCGGTTGATACTCTTCAGACTACGCCTGCGCGGATCACTATTTGGCAAGTTTGGCCGGTTACCCTACAGGCCTCTCACAGCCAAGCCACCGATTCAACCGCACCCCGAAAAAGACAAAGGATACTCAAAGTCAACATCTTGGACTGATAGTCAAAAGCCACGACTTCTCCTTGCAAACGCTGCCCCAAGCAGGTGAGGCAGGAGACATGGCTCCCGACGCTAAAATACTCCCCCGGTCCAGGAGCCGCCATCTTCTCCGCCAGGAAACCGGAGCGCTAGCCTTACGTAAATCTACGCGATAACGTCACTTCGACGACGAAGGGGCGTTGTCCATTGACAATGCACGTTGTCTCTCCTTTCATATTACTACTAACATATGCGTGACATTGATGACAAGTTTGTGTGCACGGATATCCCGTTTAGTTGCAGTGCCAAGTATTTAAAAACTTTTCCGGACAGGATTTCAGTAATCGCATAGGATTCAATCTCAAAATTGGGTATTTCAAAACTAGAAACTCTAAAAATCAGGATACGGATTCTGTAATCCAATCCTACCTATGATCTAATCAAATGTTGTTTTGAGGTTTTTCAAAATTTTAAGGTGGAGAATAGGATAGTTTTGGTACTTTTGATACTATACAGGATAATCTTGATCCCACTGAAATGGTGCATTCAGCATGGATTCAAGGTTGATGTAGGGACATGTGGGACACACATGTATCTTTGATGAATTGTTTTATCCAATGATTGCACCTTAATGAACACACACTCAATTCTAAATGGACAATAAAATATTTTCAAGAAGAACCCAGCAAAACAAGAATTTCACAGTTTCTTCTCAGAATCCAGATGGGCCAGTTGGATGGTTTACAACACACTTACTTTGTGTAGTGTCAAAACATTATGCTCTTAAAAGAGTAGTTTTTGTGTGTGTGTGTTTAGACTTATTTTTATTATCCAGATATACATTGCATTTTGAAACTTGACTAACTTGACTTGAAATTAACTTTCTAGATTTAATTATTTGTTCCAGACTTTGCCCTGTCAAATTCATACTACTTGGCACAGTAATTGCAAGTAGTATGCAATTTAATTTTTGAACTCAAAATGTTTGTGGAATCACAAAAAAATAATGAATAGCTCTCTTTGTGTTACATAAACCCTAGCAATGGATTGTACAGATGGCATTAGTATTGCCTTTCAAAAGTCTTCCGTGGTGAATCTGATTTAATTTTGTAATGTATGTAATCTTTTATTATTGTTTTTGGAAAGTACAGGGGTTGTAGTGTAGTTTTGTAGTGTAAAATTTGTTTTGTCTTTTTTCAGGTTGTGTAACTGTGTCAGTTAAAATTGTTTTCATATAAATTTGCTTCAGATTTTTACTGTTTTCTCCCAATTTGGTAGCCAATTGTGCCCTATCTATTCCAATTGCCCATGTGTTAGCTAGGGATATACCACCTACACCCTGTCCCCCAGCGGCCCGGATGGATATGGCAATCCTGAGAACGACATGCCTTCTCCAAGCTGCATCATGCCGCCCATGACCATGATTCTGAGGCACCCGGGGTCCTGTTATATGCGGCGATCTCACTAACCCCCCTTGCTGAGTCCTCCCCCACCCTCCGAGTGGCAAGCCAATTATGCCGCTCTATATGGACCGGGAATCAAACTTTGGTCCTCAGTGTGCAACTGCAACAAACAAATTGATGCCTGCATCAAGTACCTTATGTTACAAATTGCATTAAGTATTTATAAGTAATATAAGTATAACATTACATTTACATTTTAGTCATTTGGCAGATGCTTTTAATCCAAAGCGACTTACAACTGCGTAGGTTCTTCCACAAGCTAAAGCATCACATCCATACCTAGTAAAATACACATGAAGTGTTGTTCTAAACAAAAAATACAGTCATTGTAAGTGCAATTATTATTATTTGGTTAGACAAGAGGGGTATTAGAAAGGGGGGAGGGGGCAATCAGGAGGGAGGACTAAGGTAGAGTTTGAAAAGGTATGTTTTTAGTCTGCGTCGAAATAGGGGGAGGGAGTGACATATAAATAATGCAACATTTCATTAAGACAAACATTTTTCCAAACAAGTTGGAAAATGTGTAATTCAGTTTCTATATTAGTCCTATTAGTCCTGGGAGTGGTTAGTGTGCCTTTTCATAAAATTATGTTCACCTCTATTACATTACATTACATTACATTACATGGCATTTAGCAGACGCTCTTATCCAGAGCGATGTACAACGAAGTGCAGATCAAACACAAGTACAAGTGCAAAGAGGACCTGAGAGGACAGTACAGTTCCGAGTCCTAGTGCAACCATACAGATATAATCGGAACCCTTGAAGAATACATCAACTTCCAAACTAGCATACCACAGTTGGCAGCTAGAATACCCAGAGTACAACAATACAATAACTAATACAAAAAACAACAATATCTATACAACTATATAAGTGCCATTACAGTCTATGGTATATACAGTATAAGGCTAATCATGGTGGTGAGTTAGGGAGGGAAAGGTGTAGCCTGAAGAGATGAGTCTTCAGTCTGCGCTTGAAAGAGGTCAGAGACTCTGCCGTTCTGACATCATTCCACCAGGAGGTCATTTCACCACCGTGGGACCAGGACCGACAGCAGTCGTGAGCAAGAAGTGCAAGTTTGGCGAGGGGGAGGCGCCAGACGGCACGAAGTGGCAGAACGGACGGGTCTTGCTGGTGTATAGGTCTTGATGAGTGATTGAATATATACAGGGGCTGATCCCTTAACTGCCTGGTATGCGAGCACCAAAGTTTTAAATTTGATGCAAGCCATAACAGGCAGCCAGTGAAGGTTGCTGAGTAGGGGGGTGACATGTGAATGTCTGGGAACATTGAATACCAGATGGGCTGTAGCATTCTGGATCAGTTGTAGAGATCTGATGGCAGATGCTGGAAGGCCAGCCAGCCGAGAATTGCAATAGTCCAGGCGGGACAGGACCATTGCTTGGACAAGCATGCCTGGTGTGATGTCTCTGTCTCACAACAGTCTTGTATCAGAGCAGAGAAAGGATTCAAGGTCTTCTCTCCTTTTTCATATGGTTTTGGAAACCAATCTAGAAAATGTATCAAAGGGATACTTTGTCAATGGGGATGTGCTCATGTATAAGTGGAGGCAACTGAAGCCTGGCTCAAGATGATTGGTAGATAGTTCATCAGATCACGGTCAGGATTGTAGAACAACAGACCCAGTAGTGAGACCAATGCATATATTTTCGTTCAACGTCTTCATTGTAATATTGGTAGGTCAGACAGGTGGGGCTCCATAGCCAGCAAATGGGAATAGCACGGAATAGGCAGTTTGTTATTAAGTGTCTAAGCAAAGGGTCAATACTCTAGCGGAGAGAGATAGCAAAACAAAGTCATGGTCACAGGCGACGGGTCGATAACAAGTGGGCGGAGCAGACAAAAACAGAATCCAAAGACAGAGGTCAAAAAACAAAAACAGATCGATAAACAGTGGTTCCAAACTAGACAGACGGGATAAGCTAAAGGCAAAAACAAAACAGGTCGCAACGGGTATCAATCAGATGCTGAAAAGTATGGTCGGGACAAATAACAATCTGGCGACAAATTAGACAAGCAAAGGGGTTTTTATAACAGTGGTAACCAGAGGGAAATGGCAATCAGGTGTGGGAAACAATCAGGAAGTGAAACACAGGTGAAACGAATTAATGAAGTGAACTGAACTGACAGACTACGGGGTAACAAAACACGGAAATGGTAAGCACTAAGACAAAGACTCAACAATGATAAACACAGAACCTGTCAGGTCCTTTCAACCCATTGAAATAAATTCTGAGCTTAGCTCATGACCATCCTCTCCAAGGAATCGCCACCATAACGTGGTGGAGGGGTTTGTGTGTCCCGGTGATCCTGGGAGCTATATTGTTGGGGGCACTAGCATTAGCCCCCAGTAGGGTCTCCCAAGGCAAATTGGTCCCGGGGGAGGGGCCAGACTAAGAGCGATTCAAAGACTCCATGAAATGGCCTCACAAGTACCGAGATACCTCGCCTGTAAAAGGGAAACCGGGGCCCCCTTTGGGAGCCAGACCCGGGAGGGGAGCTTGTTGGCAAGTGTCTGGTGGGGCCCAGCCCGGCACAGCCCGAATTGGTAACGTGGGGTCGCCGCCCTGTGGGCTCACCACCTGCAGGGGTCAGCGTCGGAGTCGGGTGCTTTGCCCAACGGGCAGTGGGCAAAGGCAGGGATCTGGGCGTGTTGATCCTCAGCGTTGCAGACTGGTTCTGGGGACGTGGAACGTCACCTCTCTGGTGAACTGGAGCTAGTGCGGGAGGCAGAGCGGTACCAACTAGATATAGTTGGGCTCACCTCCACGCACAGCTCTGGTTCTGGAACCAAACTCTCCGGGTGGTGGTCCCCATTTTCAAGAAGGGGGACCGGAGGGTGTGCTCCAATTATGGGGGTACCACACTCTTCAGCCTCCCCGGGAAAGTTTACTCTAGGGTGCTGGAAAGGAGGCGCTGACTGAAGGTCGAACCTCGCATTCAGGAGGAGCAATGTGGCTTCCGTCCTGGTCGTGGAACAGTGGACCAGCTCTTTACCTTGGCAGGGTTGCTGGCGGGGTCATGGGAGTTTGCCCATTCAGTCCACATGTGCTTTGTGGACTTGGAGAAGGCTTTCGACCGTGTCCCACGGGGAACCCTGTGGGAGTATGGGGTACTGGGGCTGTTGTTATGAGCCATCCGGTTGCTGTATAACCAAAGTGAAAGCTGTGTCCGCATCCTCGGCACAAAGTCAAGCACGTTTCCAGTGGGTGTGGGACTCCGCCAAGGTTGCCCCTTGTCACCGGTCCTGTTTGTGATATTCATGGACAGGATCTCAAGGCGCAGTCGAGTTGAGGAGAGTGTCCGGTTTGGTGACCTTCAGCACGCACTGGAGCGGTCTGCAGCCGAGTGTGAAGTGGCCGGATGAGAGTCAGCACCTCCAAGTCCGAGGCCATAGTTCTCTGCCAGAAAACGGTGGATTGCTCCCTCCAGGTTGGGAACAAGTCATTGCCCCAAGTGAAGGAGGTCTTGTTCACGAGTGAGGGTAGAAGGGAGCATGAGATCGATAGGCGGATCGGTGCAGCGTCAGCAGTAATGTGGGCGTTGCACCGGACCGTCGTGGTGAAGAGGGAGCTGAGCCGGACGGCGAAGCTCTCGATTTACCGGTCGATCTACGTCCCAACCCTCACCTATGGTCACAAGCTTTGGGTAGTGACCAAAAGAACGAGATCACGGATACAAGTGACCAAAATGAGCTTTCTCCGTAGCGTGGCTGGGCTCAGCCTTAAAGATAGGGTGAGGTGCTCGGACATCCGGAGGGAGCTTGGAGTAGAGCCGCTGCTCCTTTGCGTCCAAAGGAGCCAATTGAGGTAGTTTGGGCATCTGATCAGGATGCCTCCCCGGCGCCTCCCTTTGGAGTTTTTCCGGGCTCGTCCAACTGGGCGGAGACCCCGAGGTAGACCCAGAACCCACTGGAGAGATTATATATCTCTCCTGGCCTGGGAATGCCTCGGGATCCCCCAGGAGGAGCTGGAATGCGTTGCTGGGGAGAGGGACACCCAGCTTAGCCTACTGCCACCGCGACTCCGGATAAGCAGGTGAAAATGGATGGATGGATGGATGGATGGCTCATGACCATCATTTTGCTCGCCATTTAGGTGTAAATAAGATGACTTCATTTGGTGACATTTTTATTGGCCTGGTCTCAAACAAAATGTTTCTAACTACTGTCAAAGTTGGCACTAGTCAGCTTTCATGTGAACCTAATGAAGCTCTAATAAACTCAGAGTCATTACAGCGAATTCCAGTGATTGCATAACCATTTGAGTGAGTGATTGTTGATTGTGTTGGTTGCTTACCTCATACAAAGTTTGGCAACCAGTTTTTATTAATAATTATGTGTGCCTCTAGATGCAATCTCCCGAGGCAATCTCATTACAGTTCTTGTCATAGTAAAAGCTTTGCTTCGATTTTTTGTTGTTGTTTGGACTTTTTGGATCTTACAGTTGTACAAACTGGTCAAGGTAAAACATTTATGTCATGGTTACTTGCCCAAGCTCTTCAACAACTTGCTGTCAAACATTTTACCTCCAGTGCTCATCACCCTGAAAGCCAGGGCACACTGAGATGACTGTGTCCCACTGGTTTTGTTTGCTTTTAGTAGTTTAAGAGTCGCTGGGATTTAGTCCCTCTGAACTGGTATTCAGACACACTGTTCTCCATGCCTTAAAACTTGAAAAAAAATGTTGGTTGAGCCTGCTCCCAACAATATTATTGACTATGTCTATATTTTTAGCTGCATCGAACATGTGAATTGAAATCTAATTTGGAAGTGGCCCTGAAGAAAGCTTGTTTTAATGATCATGCTGAAACATTTGAACCAGGAGATAAGGTCATGGTTCTATTACTGTTGGTTGTTTCTGGATTACGGGCACGTTATAGTGGCACTTACTGGGTTGAGTGAAAAATGAGTCAAGTCGACTATTTTATTGCTACTCTGGACAGAAGGCACAAATCTAGATTGTATCATGTAAATATGCTGTAACTTTATTGCAGGCATTCACCTGACTGGTCATAAAACCAGGTGTGCTGTCTCATTCTGAAGCCCCAACTGCTGTCAGTCTCTCTTGTGTGCCCTCTTTGCATGTAGCTGTCATCATTATCACAGCGTGGCACAGAAAGGCAGTGCAGGCTCTCTTCCAGGCCCTTTGGGCACATTGAACAAGCAGTTGGGCTGCAGGAACTTCTACGTCACTCTCTTCCTCTGGAAACAGGGGTGGCTAATAGCCCAGGCAGCAGGTGAAAGGTGAAACTGGGAGTGAATTGTGTGCTTATTCCCCCCAGGGGAGTGAGTTGACCAAGGAAGATGGGGACTTCTCCATGGGACAGCGCAGCATTTTCTCCAGCTCCTGGTTCATCCTCTAGGTCTGGCCATTGGTCTCGGGGTGGAAGCCAGACAACAACTGGGCTTTGGCATCGATGAGTGTACAGAATGACTTCCAGAAGCGACTGGAGAACTGAGGGCCACAGTCCATGGTTACCTCCAGGGGCAGGCCATGCAGATGGAGGAACAGGAGCTCTGCTGTCTCCTTAGAGGAGGGTAGCTTGTGTAGTGCCAGAAAGTGTACAGATAGTAGATGGAGGAGGACATGGGGTCGCTGGCTGCTGGCCTTCCCTCGAGCACACTCAGAGCATGCAGCGACAAATTTGGCTACATCTTGCTTGGTGGACGGCCATCAGAAATAGCGGCCCAGGAGATTACATCTTTTGGCCAACCTCAGGTTCTCCAGGTTGCGGTGGTCGGTCCAAACAATAAATGGGACAGGGGTGCCTTCCAGCAGATTTCACTGATGTTTCACTGCAGTCACCAATGCTGTAGTTGTTCTCTGTGGGTGTGGGGTGGCAAGAGAAGAAGGCGCAGGTGTGCATCTTGTTATCTGGAGCTCTCTGTGGAAGTACCACTCCGACACCGGTGTCAGAGGCGTCCAACTTGAGGGTGAACTACTTCTCGGGATCAGGCATGGTTAGAATGGGGGAGCAGAGGAGAAGCACCTCTTGAGCTCTTGAAAGGTCGAATTGGCTTCAGGGGTCCAGCAGAACGTGACTTTACTGGAAATGAGGGCAGTCAGAGAAGCAACAGAGCTGTAGTTTATAATGAAGCATCTGTAGAAGTTGGCAAACCCCAGGAAACGTTGCAGCTCCCTGTGGTTGGTCAGATGGGGCCAACTGACAACAGCTTTGGTCTTTTCAGGATCCATTTTGATTTGGCCTTGGGAGACCACAAAGCCGAGGAACTTGAAACTCACACTTTTCGGCCTTAATGAACAGACAGTTCTCCAGGAGGTGCTGCACAACTGTGGTCTTTCAGTGAGGCACAGAAGATGAGGATGTCGTCCAGGTAGACGAAGACAAACTTAGAAATCCTGTTTCTGAGTACATCATAAATCATGTTTTGGAAGACTTATTTTTGCTGGAGCGTTAGTGAGGCCAAAAGGCATGAACAGGTACTCATAGTGGCCGCTGCGGGTGTTGAAGGCTGTCTTCCACTCATCTCCCTCGTGAATGTGATAGGCATTTCAAAGATCTAGCTTGGTGAAATACTGGCAATACTGGCAATTCTGAAAGGAGGAGAAGGCCGAGCAGATCAGCAGGATGTGGTAGCGGTTCTTCACATTTATATCATTGAGCCCTCGGTAGTCAATGCAGGGATGGAGTGACTTGGAGTGAATGCTTATCATTCAAGTCTTTTTTTCTAAGACTTTTTTTTTCTAAGTAAAAGTAGTAGTGGTGTCCAGGGACTTAACTGTTCTGTTCACGCCTTATACCTAGAAGGGGTTTTGAGTCTTTAGAGAGGCTGTAGCTGGTATGGCTTGTCTGCCAGTGTAGCTTTCATGTCTGGTATCAGACACAGTTGGAGGGTGCGTCTGCACATCAGCTACCTGCTCCTGAGCCATAGCTGTGTGCTCAGGAGCCAATCCATCTGTGTCTTGCTGTTCCTCTTCCTGTGTCCTTATGAGATGTCAATGGTTGCAACGTATTTGGCATCCCTGTGCAGTCTCATTGATATATGAACGTGGTGTCTCAGCTACAGCCTTGATCCCAGCTGGGCTCCATTTCCCAGTGATGTGGTCCTAAACCTGCACTGAGGTACCTTTTCTGAGCAAAGGTTGGTCTTTGCAATTTCTGTCATAGAAAGTCTTTATGTTTCAGTGTTCTTATTGCCTCTTGAATCTCCTGTGTTGTCCTGTGGATCTTTGGCAGGAGCAGTTTTTCTGTGCATGGGATAAGGGCCTTAAGTCTTCTGCTCATCAGCATTTGAGCTGGTGAGCCATAGAATTTACAGAGTTGCGATATTCCAGAAACCCTATGTTTGGGTCAGAACCTTGTCAGCCTTTTCCAGTTTGCGTTTCACTATATGGACACTCTTTTCTGCAAGCATGTCTTGAGCATGTCTTGTGCTTAAAGCCCCATTGCTTACTGAACGTCCTGTATTCTTGTCTGTATTGGGGTCCATTATCAGACTTCATCTCATCTGCTATTCCCTGTCTTGCTATTATGGACATTGTGAGCCAAATCACAGTAGCCGCTTTTGTGCCTGATAGCTGTGCGAGTTCCCAGTATCAGGAGTAGTAGTCCACTATTATCAGAAAATCATGTTCATGTTATGCAAACAGATCAGTTCCTAGCACTTGCCAGGCTGTTGCAGTGTATCACGAGGTATCAGTGTTTCCTTCTGTTGTGCATATCTGTCTCTTTCAATGTCTCTAGTCATTCCAGGCCAGAAAAAGAGTTATCTGGCTCTGAGCTTGCATTTTTCTATGCCAAAATGCCCAGCATGTATTGCTTCAAACTTTTTTTTCTGCATTGCTTGTGGTAGTATTATTTTGTCTCCTTTCATCATGAGTCCATTTGTTTCAATCCTCAGGCCATCTATGTTTCACAGTTCTCAGTATTATCAAAGTGTCATCTCTCTGTGTCTCCTTGCATATTGTGTGCATTTTCTTATCACTAACAGGAAGGTGATTGATGATGAGGTGTACTTGGGCATCCACTTCCTGGTCAAGTTTGTCCTTGTCATTGACCTGTGACCTTGAGGTATGCTCTGAATGCAAGGTCTTTCTGTAAAAAATATCTCAATGGCTCTGTGGTTGCTGAAAGGTTTGGGATTAACTTTGCTAAGTATGTCACCATACCCATGAACCTCTCCAAAGCTCGCCTGTCCTTGGGTGTCTCCATTTCTGCGATTGCTGAGGTCTGGCTTGAGACCATCTCGGTTGAGGGTGTGTCCCAGGTATCACCTCACCTAATTTCAATTTTGCTTTTCTCCTGGTTGAATCTGAGGTTTACTTCCCTAGCTCTCTCAAGGACCTGTCTGAGTCTTTTGTTATGTTCCTCTTTGTCTTTGTCTGTCTTTGTCTTTTGTCAAATATGACAAGGTCTTCAATGTAAGTAAGCACTCCTTGAATGTCCTCAAACAGTTTTGACACCCTCTTGTGGAAAACGTATTGTGTGCTGTTTATTATGAATGGTAAATAGAGATATTTGTATCTTCTGAGGCGGCACGGATGGTGCAGTGGGTAGCACTGCCTCCTCACAGCAAGGAGGTCCTGGGTTCGAATCCCTGTCGGCTGGGGCCTCTCTGTGCGGAGTTTGCATGTTCTCCCCGTGTCTGCATGGGTTTCCTCCCACAGTCCAAAGACATGCAGATTAGGCTGATTGGAGAGTCTAAATTGCCCGTAGGTGTGAATGGTGTGTGTGCCCTGCGATGGACTGGCGACCTGTCCAGGGTGTATTCCTGCCTTTTGCCCAATGTATGCTGGGATAGGCTCCAGCCCCCCTGCAACCCTGTTCAGGATAAACGGGTTAGGATAATGAATGAATGTATCTTCCGAATGGCCTGTTAAAGGTAGTGAGGTTTGATGACTCTTCTCTAAGCTGTTACCTGTAGATGGCAGTGTTGAGCTCTTTCAGGTTCAGGCACAACCATAGCTTCCCATTAGGCTGCTCTACAATCACCATCGTGTTAACCAAATCGGTTGGTCCCTCTAACTTTGTTATGACATTTAGTTTTTTCATCCTTTGTAATTTGTCCTTCAGCCTATTAGTCAGTGTTCCTGGTGTTTTTCAAGGAGCATGTACACTTTGTTTTGTTTGGATGTGGTAAGGCTCAGCCAGACACCCTATACCTTCAAATATGTCCTGGTACTTTTCTATTATTGGGTGCTCTTATCTTGCCCACACTCCAAATCAGTCTGATCATATCCAGGTTTACACAGTGCTTCAGTTCTAGTACGGGCTCTGCAGTGGGGATAGATGCACAATAGTGAATTTGTACAGAGTGCATTTTCCAGTGATAGGTAGCTTGTTGCCTCCATATCTAGATAAGCGTCTCCTGGTTTGTCTGATGTGAAATAAGAAAGTCTTTTTTATCTTTCTTGCCAGCTGTTTTGGGATGACATTTGCCTGTGATGCTGTGTCTATTTTTAATTTCATTTGTTATCTTTAATTTTTAGTTCTATATGCCAAGCATTTTCCTCCACGCTGCTTGTGACTGCATCAACATTAAAGCTTACATCATCTTCTGAGTCACTGTTTTCCTGTAGCTCGTGTATAGCTTTGTGATTTGTGTCTGTGTTTTTATGTAGTTCTGAGCCCGAGTCACTACCCTGTCTGCGTGATTCACTATTCGGGTGTTTTCAGAATTTTCCGGTTTCCCATGATTCCTTCTCCCTCTTGCTTTACTTGCTTCCCGCTTTCTCTCCATTCATGTTTGTAGATAGCACTAATCTACTAATCCTGACTAACATAGAATTTGTACAGTACTAATTATATAAACACACTAATATGTTCATCTAACTAACAAACTAACATTCACTAGTTTTGGGTATTTATAGTATAATCACATAACTAACATATTAACATTCTCCCAATTTCTGCACTCCTCTGTAGCTCCACCTCTCTGTTCTATCTCTGATTGCCTGCCTTAATTCTGTGAAGTGTTCGCACCTGTTCACTAACTATTACTACATACCTTAAGTCTGAGCAATTGTCTACTCCCTAATCCGGAGCCATTTGTATTACGTGTGTCTATGTGAATCCAGTCCCGCGCGTTTGTTCCTCCCTCGCTATTGTATGATTTCCCTTTCATGTGGTTCACCTGATGTATTTGTTAGACATCAGTTCTGCCTGTTCTGATATCTGCCTGGTTTTTTGTTTTTATACCTTTGCTTGTCTGTCTTCTTGGTTTTGAACTCTGCCTGTTTTCCCGACTATGCTCTGCCTGCCCTCCATTTACCTGTTTGTTTGGATTATGACCATTGCCTGTTTTTGGACTACATTTTGGTCATTAAAACCTGCCTGATTACATTATTCCTGAGTCTGCGTTTGGTTCCTCTAATAAAACTGTTTTACGTTTAAGGACTAAAAAGCATCATTTATTTTATTTTAAAATATATAATTTTGAAAAGGGTGTTGTTATAAAAAAGATTGCGTATATTTTAACATATTTATCATATTTGTAAAATGGATTTTGTTTTTAAATGATGTTAGAAATATGCCATATTATATTTCATGTTTTACAATAAAAGTCTTTACTTTTCATTTGTTTTATTGAAAATAATGTACTTTTGGCCTATATAAAAGTTTTTGTGTAAATAGTGTGGATCAGATTCAAGCAAATGTTTCATTCCTGTTAAATCCATCCCCAGTTAGTGTTAGAACTCACCCCAGTAGTTGTAGGTTGTAACAGTGGGGCTCCTTGTATTTGATATTAACTCACGGATTCTGTGATATTGAAGATGATGTATAAATGACTAGTATTTGTAGCAGACAAATGTGGGTAGCTTATATTAAAGTTTGAGAGCTGTAGCTTAAACACTCATTGAGTTATACAGTGCATCCAGAAAGTATTCACAGCGCTTAAATTTTACATATTTTGTAATGTTACAGCCTTATTCCAAAATTGATTAAAATCATTTTTTTCTTCCAAATTCTACACACACTACCCCATAATGACAACGTGAAAAAAGTTTTTTTGAGATTTTTGCAAATTTACATAAGTATTCACAGCCCTTGCCATGAAGCTCAAAATTGAGCTCAGGTGCATCCTGTTTCCACTGATCAACCTTGAGATGTTTCTACAGCTTAATTGGAGTCCACCTGTGGTAAATTCAGTTGATTGATCATGGTTTGGAAAGGCGCACACCTGTCTATATATGGTCCCACAGTTGACAGTGCATGTCGGAGCACAAACCAAGCATGAAGTCAAAGGAATTGTCTGTAGACCACCGAGACAGGATTGTCTCAAGGCACAAATCTGGGGATGGGTACAGAAAAATTTCTGCTGCTTTGAAGGTCCCAATGAGCACAGTGGCCTCCATCATCCGTAAATGGAAGAAGTTCGGAACCACCAGGACTCTTCCTAGAGCTGGCCGGCCGCCTAAACTGAGCAATCGGGGGAGAAGGGCCTTAGTCAGGGAGGTGACCAAGAACCCGATGGTCACTCTGTCAGAGCTCCAGCATTCTTCTGTGGAGAGAGGAGAACCTTCCAGAAGGACAACCATCTCTGCAGCAATCCACCAATCAGGCCTGTATGGTAGAGTGGCCAGACGGAAGCCACTCCTTAGTAAAAGGCACATGGCCAAAAGGCACCTGAAGGACTCTCAGACCATGAGAAACAAAATTCTCTGGTCTGATGAGACAAAGATTGAACTCTTTGGCGTGAATGCCAGGCATCATGTTTGGAGGAAACCAGGCATCGCTCATCACCTGGCCAATACCATCCCTACAGTGAAGCATGGTGGTGGCAGCATCATGCTGTAGGGATGTTTTTCAGCGGCAGGAACTGGGAGACTAGTCAGGATTGAGGGAAAGATGAATGCAGCAATGTACAGAGACATCCTGGATGAAAACCTGCTCCAGAGTGCTCTTGACCTCAGACTGGGGCGACGGTTCATCTTTCAGCAGGACAACGACCCTAAGCACACAGCCAAGATATCAAAGGAGTGGCTTCAGGACAACTCTGTGAATGTCCTTGAGTGGCCCAGCCAGAGCCCAGACTTGAATCCGAACATCTCTGGAGAGATCTGAAAATGGCTGTGCACCGACGCTCCACATCCAACCTGATGGAGCTTGAGAGGTGCTGCAAAGAGGAATGGGCAAAACTGCCCAAAGATTGTGGCATCATATTCAAAAAGACTTGAGGCTGTAATTGCTGCCAAAGGTGCATCAACAAAGTATTGAGCAAAGGCTGTGAATACTTATGTACATGTGATTTCTTAGTTTTTTATTTTTAATAAATTTGGAAAAATGTCAAAAAAACTTCTTTCATGTTGTCATTATGGGGTGTTGTGCGTAGAATTTTGAGGAACATTTTTTAAATTTATTCCATTTTGGAATAAGGCCGTAACATAACAAAATGTGGGAAAAGTGAAGCGCTGTGAATACTTTCCGGATGCACTGTATATGCTGGAGCAACAGGTGTTACAATTATTCCTGGTCTTCCCTATGGTTGTACATGTATTTAGAGAGTGATCACCCTCACATTTTATGCACTTCATTCTAGTTAGTTCCTTACAGGAGATCATGACTGGCATTTGCTACCATTGCTTTCGTGCTTTCAAGGGAGAGCAACAGTCTATAATGGCAAACTATGAATTCAACAAATGCAAATATGAATTTCTATTTTCTAAAAGTACTGCCGAGTGATTGGCAAGGCTGGCTCCCTGCAATTTTTATGAAGTAATCAGTAATTGGTAACAGAATACAATACAACCCTGTACATAAGACACATCTTAAAGCCTCAATCAAGTCTGCCCTGAGTCTCATTTTACTAAGCTTGAAGAGATTGGATATTCCTATAGAGATAGATAGATCTTGCTTTATTTATCCCCAGGGGTAAACTTTTTGTGACACAGCAGCATAGCATAAAAACAAGTAATCGTAATACATAATAAATAACTAAATAAAAAGACAGTGACACATGACATGGTAATAATGGCAAGAAAATGTGCAAGTTGTCCAAAAGTCATGGGATATCCTGAGGATTGTGTAGGACTGCGTCTGTGACTGAATATGTGCCTCATCAGCCTCAGCTCGTCATGGGGTGGATGGGAGGGGTTGGTCAGGATAGCTTCCAGCTCCCCCCTCATCCTCTTTGCTGCCACTACCTCCAAGCGGTCCAGTTCAACTCCCACTACACTACTGGTGTTGAAGGCACTGGAGAAAGCTGATTCTGACAGACCTGCGCAGCCTCTCAAGGTTTATATAGGCTCTATGGAGCAGGTGGATGATAGCGTCCTCCACACTCATATCAGCCTGGTATGCAGACTGCTGGGGAGCCAGGGAGTTTTTCACCAGGAATCTGCTGTAGAACCAGTCTCTCAAAAGTCTTCATGACATGTGATGTCAAACCCACCAGCCTGAAGTCATTGAGAACACTGGGGCATCCTTTCCTGGGCACCAGAAGGCATTGCAGGAGGTCTTCCAGACCTGGGGCACCTTCCTCAGCCTCTGGGAGAGGCCAAAATTGCTGCACACACCTTGAGCACCATGAGATTGATGTTATCTGGTCCCATGGCCTTGTTGGTTCAGATGTTGGAGGGTTGCTGTCACTTGGCAGAGAGTGATGACACTGCTGGTCAGGGTGGGGTGGAAATAGGGCTTGTGGAGAGGCTGGTGGCTGAGGTTTGAAAGGGGGGACTGGTAGAAGTGGATAGAGATCTAGTTTGCCTGCTGAGTCAAACCTATTGAAACCGAGGTTCAACTAATTTGCACACTGATGAGTCTCTCCCAAATGCTATATCAGCCTGCTAAAAGCCAGTGATCCTTTTTGATACTTTAGCTGCAGTCCTATATTAAGCTGACCTTGAGATATAGGCCAAATTAACACACATATCAGTTTGGGGCAAGTTGTCTCAATGACTTTGGGGCAAGTTGTCACATGTGACAGCTTTTCCCTGCTATAAATTGACAAATAGAAAAATCTATGTGATATTGTGTAATCAACAACTAGGTTTATTGAAATAGTACTAATGTTATTATAAATTGATTAGTATATGTACATATAGTTTATTGCAGCATACATATCCCTGGACTACACAAGAGTTTGACTATGAAATTGATGCTTGTACACAAGACCTGGCAATTTATGTCTGCCAGAACTGTGAATCTGAATCTGAAGAGTTAGATTAGTCAGATATACAGTAGACTACACCTGCCACATGCAACAGTGTTCTGCTGTTGTTAATTTCATAGATTGTTAATTGGAGGGGCGGTGGAAGCTTGTATTCCACTGTTGTTTTGTCATAGAGATTAATGACGGGGAATGGGGGGTAAGTTTATCATGGGGATTGTTAATGGTCACAGAGATTCAAGGACAATTGTAATTGTGCTTTGGGGGCCGTACCCCCCATATTTGGCCCCGCTGCTCCTTTGGTTATATTTGGTTTTGAATTTTAAATGAAAAAAAAAACAAAAAAAAACAAAACATAATTCACAATGACTTAGTGTAGTGTACCCACTGATGGGGCAAGTTGTTACAAGCGCACACTCTCTACTTAGCTATCTATATCTCTGTACTGAAATAACATATTAACTAATACAAAATACAATATGTTCCTGAGACTTAATTCTTTCAATTGGTATGACATTTATTCCATTGTGATGCACTGTATTGCGCCAAAGAAATTTAATAAAGACTGAAAAGAGTGACAATATGCTACACTCTCCCCTACTATTTAAGATAGCTCTAGTGTAATTATGGCTAGTTATAATTCACATTCAATATATGTGTAATTTGAGATCTCTGAAATATAGTTGTAGATATCTGAAATTCAATTAAGACTAGTGAAAATTGAATTCTAGATCATTTCAAGATGGTCGAACTGGATTTTAAATCATGGTTATCAACCAAAAATCCTAATCTTGTTCTGATGACTTGGAAGCGCAAATGAAACAAAAACCATAATCTTAATATTTAAACGGTCTTATCACAACAATTGACGGACGCAAACTGCTGCAAATATAAAAACATATTGTGATTTTGTTCCCCTGGTTGCCAAGTTCGTAGTCATGGGCTGGGTTCGATTCCAAATTGTATGCGTTCTTCCTGATGTTCCCTTCCCTTACTTAAGGGGGGAATTCCCAAAATGCCAGGATAGAAAAACGATGAAAATGACATGTATTTCATCCTGAAATTTTGGGGATTCCCCATTGAAGCAAGGGAAGGGAACGCTAGGAAGAAATCTACAATTTGGAACTGAACCCAACCTAGGACGGCTTACATGCTTGTCATCCTTTTTTTAAAAACGAGGCATTTTCTCCGGTATTTACCTAAGTTTGTCCCTTCTCTCTCTCTGTTGTCAGGAAATCGTAAACGAGCAAGCTGCTGCTGCTATATAATAGACTGCATCTATCTGATCTACCATACTGATGCGGGAAGACGATATTCGCAATAGCTTTCAGCGAACGCTACAGCATTATTTGAGTTGACCGAGTTTGCCTCGCATTTACCATGCGTTTTTCTGTAATCAGTCAAAAAATAGGGTGCCAATAGCAGGCTGAATTACCGTCTTAAATCGGGACAAACACTAACTTAATATTGCTTGTTTTTAATTTGACGCACCGCACCGGTAATGCTTCGTGTTGGCTCACTGAGATAGTCAACTAGCTTTTTATTTGTATAAAACAGTTCTTTGTTTAGTGGCTTAACTAGCTAACGTAAATAAGGAAGTAGGCTACCGGGTGCCCTAAGCTTCAAGGATGGAGACGGTGCATACGCAAGGCGTTTGGATGGCCGAAGCGCTCCAGAAAGGAACGATGGAATATGAAAAACAGTGGCTTTTTGTCACACACATGGGTGACCCCAAAGCTGCCTTTCTTATTTATTTTCCAATTGTCTACTACCTCAACAAACGGACTGGAATTGCCGTCGTCTGGGTGACTGTCATTTCAGAGTGGCTTAATCTTGTTTTCAAATGGTGAGGACTTATTTTTAAGCAAGACATATCCATCTAATGGATCACATAACGACAATGAGTAGATGACGAGTTGCACTTCAGAAAGTGTTGAGATAAGATTATAGTGTTACAATCTAGCTATGGAAAACCTTTTTCGCAGCCGTCTTTCAAATGTTGGTTTTTACTGCAGTTCCAAGCTGCCGCAGTAACAATTCTAATTTTGTTACTTTATTATTTCCCCCCCACAAATGAATTTCTAATGGGCCTTTTCAAAGTTAAAATGCTGAAATGTGCTTTTACAATTTTACAATTGCCAGTAGGCTATCACAGTGTATAACAATGTATATGCACAGACCGAAGTTACAATGTATATCCCTCTGCATTAGGCTACAGTAGACCTACTGGTAGGGTCACTTCATATAAAGTGAGACTGCATTAGCATTTTAATGTATTATAACTTTGAAGATGACTTCTTTCAGTTTGTGAGGGAGATAGCCAATTTGTCTTTTTAATTGTTTCTTGAATAGTTGTAAGTTCTGGGGTAGAGGCATGTTAACCTATGTGACAGAATGGTTGTTTGATTAACCAGAATGACCAACCATTCAGGAGATGGGGCCCTCAAAGTTGACTCAAATTGGACCCCCCACCCTACCTAAAGACACCGATATCTCCTACAAAGCAAAAAAGTCACATTGGAAGGCGATGTCCTGACCTTTGAAGAAATCAAAGGCTAGGTCACAACTCAGTATGCCAGAGACTGGTGGCTTAGTATGGTGGTGTCTGTTTATATTGCACCCAAATGGACCTTCCAGATAATTTAAGTCAAAATGAGATGAGCCAAGAAACAGAAGTTGACCAGTAGCTTCAAAATAGAAAAGTAAAAAATCTTCACACTTGTCACACATTTTGCCTTAATTGAAATTCTCTGTTTTTCATTCATGTGATAAACAAATGGGAACACTGAAAACATTTGAGGTGAAAAAGGAAATCATAGGCATCATTCAGGATTCGTGTGTTAAACTCACCTACCCACTATATACTCAGAAGTCTGATGTTGCTCAACCGATAGCACGCACAACATGAAAACTTTAGGAGATGTAAAGAAGTGTCTACCCTATAACATATAAGGTAGATTAGTAGGGTGGCACAGTTGCCTGCAGTAGGACTGTTGCCTCAACAAGAAGGTCCTGGGTTTGAGCCCTGCCCGGGCCCTTTTGTGTGGAGTTTGCATGTTCTCCCCGTGTCTGTGTGGGTTTTTTTCCAGGTACTACAGATAAAAATGAGCTCAATAGCATACTCTGGCACATTTACATTGATGTGGAAACTGAAAATGTTGATTAATGTGCACTGTCCCTGGTAAATATATGAAATAAAATAAGTTTCATGCATTACTTTTGCTAATTAAGGTTTAAAGACAAAGAAATCACCTGATTTGTATATTAATTTATTTTGGACCAAAAGTATTGAAATTGTGGATAACCTTGTTTGCAAATGTTCCGATAACAGAACCATACTGTTTTGTTTATTTTGGAATAAAGAAGATATCTGTGTCTATGATTGGGTGGGGGGTCCAATATGGGTCAACTTTGAGGGCACCTGACTCCTGAATGGTTGGTCATTCTGGTTAATCATGGGTCAGTGACGACAGGTAACAGGTTGGATAACAGATTTAAATTGCATTATTTAAATTGATTGACAGTGTGGTGTTATGTACTAGAAAGCATTTTTAGACACTTTTTAGTTTGATTCAGCATTTTCTCAGCACATGTTTCTCAACACTTTACCTACAGCAAGTGCAACTTTTATCAAATAAATAATAATACATTTTTAATTTCCTGAGCACTACATGAGATCTCACCTTGAATATTTGCTGGTTATTGGGTGGTAATAAAATAAATAAAATATTTTGAAAACTCATCTCTGTTATCCCATATGACATTTGTGACTCATACTATTCTAAATTAAAATAGATAAAATACAATACAATAAATTTCAGAAATAACTAAATCTAATTCTAATGAAGGTAAATATATATAATTAGTCATTTGTAGTAATTTGATTATCTGATTTCAAAACTCGGTGTGGGTAAGTATTGTTTACTACATCCCAGGTATGGTGCCCTAACATATCGTTTTGGTCATCTTTGTCCTCTCATTGCAGGATTCTATTTGGCGAGAGACCATTTTGGTGGGTTGAAGAATCCCGTCTGTTTGTGGAAAACCCACCCCAAGTCCAACAGTTCCCCCCCACCTGTGAAACGGGTCCAGGTAGGTCAGAAAATAAAATTCCATTAGAAAGTAATTAATTCCTGTATAACAGTAACAAACACAGCCAAATTCACAACAAACAGGGCTAAGGAAACCCAAGAACATTTGCTCTATTGCGACTCGTTCACGGTCACATAAAATAGGCTACACAATATATTAACGACAGATTTACTGAGACTATGACTAATTATGCAGTCGAATAAATGAAACGCGAGAACATTGTGACAAAATTATTTTAGGTAGGCCTATAGTAAAACGAACAGTAGGCTATGGATGTCAATAAAAGATCGGATGATGAGGCAGCGTCCCTTTTTTACGAAGGAACGTGGTGGTTCAGCCGAGGACAAATTATTGATTAAGTACGGACGGAATAGACACAAGTTAACTTGTAATGGAAGAAGGTAAAACTGTATTCACAATTGGTTATTTACCCTAATGAACTCGTATACAGAAGTTTAAATTCAAAGCTGCGTTTCATAGCTACGAACTGCTGATTTCAGCGCTTAAAATAAAATGGGAATTAATGCGCAATTAATGCCTGCTCGTCCACGCTGGTTTAGCGCCTTTGCTCCAGGTATATGCATGAACATATTTAACGCGAACATTTTCCCACTCTAGTGATTGTGGCAGGCTTTGTTTCTGAATAACTTTTCTTCCTTGAATTTTGAACTAGGTCATCAATATGGGTTTTAAAAGTGGGGGACTCAACTTGACTCAATTTGACTTCCATTAAGTGTATTAATCAGGAGGTCACAATCAATCTCCCTGGCTCTGGAGAACAGCGTGCATTTAGTTATATTAGCATTTAATGCAATACACCACAAAAAAGATGCCCACAGATGCTCACCCCTTACAAACATGAAATTATGTATCATTTTACCTAACCGAACACATATAGAACACACAGAAACATACAGAATTCAGACTAATCACACACAATTCAGGTATGACTTCATATAGCTGCACAATGCTGTGGGTCAATATCCAACACACTTGAACACACCAGAAACATCTGTTCATTGTTCATGCAGTGCACATAGGGCTACTTCCTTTAAGAAATGCAGAGTAAGTAATGGATTTCCCTCTTCAGCAAAAATGTCTAAACGTCTAAAGCACCAGAATGATCTATAGCACGCTGTTCTAGAAACCTTTGTTAATAACAGGATATATCTATGTGCTGAGTCAGAGTAAAAATGAACATTTCATGAAAAACAGGACATGCTAAGGTAACAAACCTCCCTGTCTGTAAGAAGACTGGTACAAACGAAGATATGCTGGATTATTTTACTCCTGACTCTTTTATTCGTAACAAATGGTGACAAGAACATAATTTAATGTAAAATGGCAGGATGTTAAAATAAATAAATCATTTTATTTTTATAATAATACATTTAAAATGCAATTTCTAAAAATCCAAATGATGTGGCAAGAAGGCCCCAAGTTAAATAAATATAGGAAAGCATATGCAACATAACTTGATAAATTGCTTATTTGATAAAAGTTTAATACAAATGTTTATCAATAGTTTGGTATGCAGAAACATCTTTTTGAACCGTGCATTTATGTTGAAACGCATGTGCACACAAAATTCAGACCACTGTAGTGGTTACCATTAGGGTAAGGAGTACACAGCTTAGCTTTGCTGATGAGATTAATAAAAAAGCTGACATCCTCGTACCTTGTGCGATCTTGCAGCTGACCTCGAAAACCGAACATCACAAGACAGTCAAAAGTATTTCAGATTGAGGCCAACCGAACCATTCAGGGATGATTTCTCAAGTCATGCCTCCCAAAAGATGCATTTCTGTGCACATTTAGTTGAATTTGGGTGCCAGGGCCACTGATCTCTGGCAGTGCTGAAGTGAGTCATTACCACTCCTCTTCAGGGATTGCTGAGGTGCACAGCTGGTGTGTATTTCATTTGACTGTACCCAAGGGTTCAGAGAGCCTTCTTGTCTCTTCGCTGGGAGCCGGGTAGAGAAGAGTTTTGAGGCTGAGAAACTATATTTGAGAACGTGTGGACAAAAATAATTTGATTTAGTTCATGAAGATTTAAATGGTTAACGTTTACAAAAAAATACCAACCGACATTTTTTCTGAAGCTGAAATTGTAAGCTCTGTTTCAACTAAATACGCTTTCGTCACTAGTGGCAACACGCACACATTGGTTGGTTGGACAATTGAAAGAAAGATTATAGCTGCATATAACTTCCTGTCTGGCTATTTACATTCTGAACTAGCAATCGACAAGCTTGTTCTTTCACGCAATCTTTGGCTATTTCAGCCTACCATCTGTATGCCGGAGCAGAAATCGAGATTCATTAGACCAGGCTACGTTTTTCCAGTCTTCATTTATGCAGTTTTGGTGAGCCCATGCCCACTGCAGCCTCAGCTTTCTGTTCTTGGCTGACAGAAGTGGAACCTGACCTGCTGTTTTAGCCCATCAGCGTCAAGTTTCAACGTTTTGTGCATTCTGAGATGCTTTTCTGCTCACCACCTTTGTACAGAGTGGTTATCTGAGTTAATGTAGCCTTTCTGTCGGCTCGAACCAGTCTGGCCATTCTCCGTTGACCTCTCTCATCAACAAGGCGTTTCTGCCCACAGCACTGCCGGCTCACTGGATGTTTTTAGTTTTTTGCACCATGAGATCTAATTTTTTTTCCCCATTCTGATGGTTGATTATCTGAAGCTCCTTACCTGTATCTGCGTGATTTTATGCATTGCACTGCTGCCACACAATTGGTTGATTAGATAGTTGCATGATTAAGTTGGTGTACAGGTGTTCCTAATAAAGTGCACAGTGAGTATATATAGGCCTGTATAATGTTGGCCAGAGCTAGCTTACCTACATAGTCCTATGTAGTCCCCTATCTGAAATTATTAATTATCCCTATCTGAAATCGAAAAAACTTTTTTTTTCTTTTTTAAAAGTTTGTTGGGATAAAAGCAAGATCTTTAGTCCAGTAACCTGTTATTATCCATCGGATATTGAAAGCTAAAAGTCCCTGCCTAAAATTAACTACATTGATTGTGAAATAACCACAATTGCCCTGTGGCAGATAAAATCAAATGCATTGGTAAAGTGTACTGTTACATCAAAATATTAACCAAATTGTTTAGAATGCCAACCTGTAGTGGTACATTAGTCCCGTCGCCTATGGTATCTATACAAAATTTTTAGATTTACACCATTTTCCAGAAGCCACAGGGGAGAGGGATGAAAACATGAAGAATTATAACGTATACATTTATGTATAATTACAATGTTGACATTTAAATTGAACTATTTAAGATAAAAATATAATAAATTTGAAAATGCAATTACATTTTTCAATTACACAAAAGCTACCGTATGGTTTGATTTATTTTACCGTTATTTTTACTCCAATCCTGTGAGGTGAAAGGAGAAGACATTTTGTTTATTTGTATCCCTGCTCTGCTTTATGAAATAAAACACTAGTGCAATCCGGAGTTTCCATATCTCCCTGCGCCCGGCTCGTCTTTCCTCTCCGGGGTGTGTTACAGCGTGTGACAAGTACCTTGACCTGGGGGCATAATCATGTGTCTGGCTGTTCTCTGGGTCTCGGTAACATTTCTGTTAACGCTAATGAGTCCTGGAATAGGGGTGACTTTGGTTCACCCACCAATGACAAATGAACTCTCTCGTTGCTTTTCCCCCGGCCCCAGGTAGCCCTTCTGGACATGCCATGGTGACGTCTGCCGTGTGGTGGGTGATGGTATCTGCGGCTGCCTCTTTCCTGCACTCCTGTACACGCAGGTCAGTCCAGAATTCAGGCATTGCACTGACAACACCGCAGCACACCTTGTCCAATCTCTCTGCGCGCTTGTTCGTTTTTTTAAAGATTGGCCCTGTGCCCGTCAGCTCAAGCCAAGTCTTGCCACCTTCTGCATTTCCTTCGATTGGAAATGTTTAAACACATTTCTTGAGTTTTTCCCCCTGTACAGCCACTGTAGAGCTGCATCAGTTTTAGCAAGTGTGGCCTGTTGAACTCTCTCTATCTCTGGCAGCCGGCTGTTGATGGCAGTGCCCTACCTGCTGTATGTGCTATTCCTGGTGGCAGTGGGCCTCTCCAGGATCTTCATTTTGGCACACTTCCCTCATCAGGTCATTGCTGGCACCCTGACAGGTCAGTATGGACACAAGGATAGGTCTATGGATTATCTGTTTCACCTGATAATGTGTCACATGGCATTATAACCACTTAGCACATGCTCTTACCCTGTGACATGCAGAAGCAAGACCTAGCAATTCCATTTTACCATAACACCCTCTGTACCATGTTGTGTGTTTTTTTTTTTTTGTATAAGCCCAGGAAAGGTACTGTTGATTCAGCAGATAGTTAGTAAAGCTTATGTTTGATATTTGAAGAATGAATGCAGGGTGTACCAATTAAGACGTGTTCATATGGTCATAAAGAACTGGCTAAATTAAGGATAAAGTGAATCTTGATTTCAGCTTGTGTTTAACAATGTTGTATTGTAGGTGTGACACTAAGTGCACATAAGTGCAAGGGGAATGGGGGGTTTTTACAGGACAACTTTTCTCAGAGTACAGTCTATTTACATTGTGCACATTCACTATGTAGGATTTTACCTGGAGCTCCTGAGGGTGACAGTCTTGTTCAAGGGTACCAGTGTTAGTATCATACCATAGATTCGAGCTGCTCTCTGATGAAATCTTTCATTAAGTTGCCTGATGGAGCATACTTTAAGGTTGCAGATACAGTTGGTGATGCCTGTAATACCTGAACCAGCAGTATTCCCTCTCTTTGTGGCAGGCTTTGCGCTCGGAGTGGTTCTGAACCGCACAGTTCCAGAGAGGCGTCCTCTGCTGTTCTTCTTACAGACCTGCATGGGCCTCTTTCTGGGGGCTCTGCTACTACATTCTGGCTTGGAACACTTTGGGGTTGACCTGTCCTGGTGAGTCGGGTCTCACTACAGACCATACTCTCAATCCATGGGCATATAGCTGTTGTAACTGAAAAGCTTGATTGGTGTACCATAGGGGTGCTACACCAAGGGCAGATCCACTTCAGGATTTTGTTGCAACTTCAGCTCCTAATTATTTAATTAGCTAATTAATGTCTTGATCAAACATGTATATGCACCAGCTGCAGACTGCTAGAGTATCCTAAACATTGTGCTGTGTTCAAGTACAGGAGTGAACCAGCATCATTTTTAGACCTGTCAGAAACATTAATTAAGGTAATTGGTTGGAACAAAAACCAGCTCGCAGGACTGGAGTTGTGCACCCCTGGTTTAGCAGTTTTGAAAACATTTCACATTTATGGTCTCAGTGAGTAGAGCCTCTGTACGAAATCCACATACTATTCTTTCAACTGTGTGTCTTGCACCTAAATGGTAAGGTTGTACAATGATCAATAAGCAACCTGCAAGGATGAACATAGGTTTAAAATGTCTGAGTAATATGGAAGTTGTGACTTAGGTATAGCCAACTCTATTTTAAAGCTATGGTCATAGTTGTAGGTTGCTTTGCTTACCGTTGTACGGTCTTATTTTTTGAAAAGTTGAAAGAATAGTAAGTGCATTTCAAACAGATGTGCAGATGAGTGTTAATGTGAGAGATGGGGAATCCTGTTAAACACTCATAGTATTATTCCAGGGGGTTATCAAAGATACATGTAACAAAAGGATGTTCTCAGCACAAATACTATTATGGCAAAGTTCTCAAAATATTTTAGATTTAAGTATTAAATGAATCTGTGCTCTCCAGTTTGTTTCCTGTTTTCTTTACAGTGACTCTTGTAAGGCCTGTACATGATGAGCCTGGCAGTGGAGCACCTATTCCTCTTAACGATAGCTGGTGCTACTTTTACTCACAAAGTAAAAGTAGCACTGGAGCTAGCCGATTACTCTGTCGAGCTCATGTAACTGGCTCTGTTCTCCAGGTCCATTACGCTGGCGAAGCGTTGGTGCTCTCAGAAGGACTGGATCCGCATGGACTCCAGGCCGTTCTCCTCCCTGACCCGGGACTGCGGCGCCATGCTGGGCCTGGGGCTGGCGCAGTTCTGGAAGCCTGGAGGGTGGCCCCTGCCCTGGGTCCCCCGGACACTGTGCCTGGCGCTCTCCTCCTTGGCCCTGTACCACATCAACAGAATGCCCCTGCCCTCCTCCCCGCCTGTGCTGTTCTACATCCTGTACTTCATCAGGTTCACGGTCATGCCCCAGGTGGTCATGGTGCTGGTTCCAGGGTTTGTCCACCTCCTCACCGCCAAGAATAAGCAGGAGTGATGGCGTATTACGACGAGGGGGCGATTTTAGGTATTCAATGAAAAGCCAAAAAAGGGGTGTGTCTTTATGTATCAGGGAAAAGAAGGGTGTGTACCCTAAAAGTCCAGCCACATTTCAGCAAAGGTGTGGAATATTCCTTCCTGAATCTTTCCACCGAATGCCCCATGGCAGAGACTGCATTATGGAGCATTTAAGAGTTGAAATGTGTTTTAGTAATTAAAGAAAGTCACAAAATAAATTAAACATCAGAATTTGTGAGAAAATGTCCATGTTGACAGTGTGATGTGTACACAATTGCACACAAATTGCAATTATTCCTTGAGAGGAATGATGATCAGAAATGAGAAATCATTCTTTTTTGCCATCAGTTACTCCTGTACCTGTTTAATTTGGGAAGTTAATTAATAATGGGCATTAAACTGGTCTTGGCAGAAACAATATAATTTATTTACACAAAGACAAATGTTATAACATGATACAAAATACTTTGAAACATGAAGAGATATAACAAAGACTGATAAAAGATAACAAGATTTCTTTTTTCCCCGCATTGTTTTCCCTCCAGAGAAAAAGTAAAAAAAAAAAAAAAGTGACAAAATTATACATTTTCTACAACACATTACTGGTCATCAACCACTGTAAGGACACACTTGAACTTAAAAGAACACTCAACCATTTGCTGTGTCCACCAAAAGTGTTCTTGAATACAAAAACAACTTGGAAATGAAGTCAAGAACACATTTTTTCCAAACGGCAAGAAAGAAACAAATCACCAGCACTGGTTAATTTGAAATGGGTATAATTTTAACAATGCGTCATTGAGAAAAATGTTATAAAGTGCCATCTCTGTTTGTCTTGTGCCAAAGAAAAAAACATGCTTGAACTTGTCCAAGACACAATGCGTGTTCCCGCCTCACTACAGCTTGAAACCTTTCACCAAAACTACGGAGACAAAAAAATATCGTCACACGGTCAGTAGTGACAACTGACAGTGACATACAGGAAACTGGTACACGCTTCACCCCAACCCCGACAGTTCGTATTCAAACAGGCACAACAGTAACCACCTTCTCAATGGCTGTTAGGGAGGGTTAGGACCACATTCTCGCGCTATTGCGGCTACTCCCACATCCAGATTGTACTACGTCAATATGGCTGACAACCTGTCGGAATGGGGGCTATAAAGGGACTGGGGGGGAAAGTGCTAACTGTGGCATACCATTACCATCGTCCTTATCCTTACTTAAATTACTTAAATGCCTAGTATCATCTGGATGTCTGTAGTAACCCAAGCCATGTCAAAACAGTTGAAACAAGCTGAATCCAGGCAGGGCTTAGGCATTGTATTGCTCACCATAGGCACATCAAAAGAGAATGTATTTGGGACATGGGAGCAAAGCGAGCTTGCCCATGTCGCTGCCGCACCCTACAATTGTGCTTCTTGTAAATGTGGCTGTGAGTTTGTGTGCCTATGTGTGTGTTGTATATGTATATACACAAATAATACAGTAGATCAGAGTAGTTCTACTGTATTCTACTGTAGCTTCAAGTGATCTACTGTAAGCCCATGAACTTACACACACGTAGGTTAGAAGACAGTGGTGATTACACAGATGTGTTTGCCCATCTGGACCATATTGTGAGAGTCCCTGTCTATATATTACAGCCAAGCAGAATAAATCTTCAGTAGCAAAATGGATACAACTCCATCAACATTCTACATTATTATGGCTGTCACTTTGGATTATACTGCAGAAATTCATTTATTTAAAGGACCTGGAAAGTTTCAGACCAAATGGATGAGAAAACTTCTGACACAATTCATGTGAATCCCTAGGTAGTTTATCCAAAAATGTCCCGAATCCTGTTTACTGCTGAATGAAATCTGACAAAAAAATGGGGGTGGGATACATCAACCTGAAGTGTGATGACAGAACATGATATTTGACCATTTATGGGCAACGGAAAGATTTTGTTTTCTGACAACACAGCACAAGAAGCAGCACTGGGTTCAAACAGAGGTTTGGGTTATCTGGGGGTACGATATAAATCAGGGCTAAGCCAATGGACAGGATGCTAGCTCAGTAAGGTTTGTAATTGAATTCCAACACATGCCAGGCACTGGCTGCCCTTTTCCCAGAGGAAGTGGTCTCTGGTACCAGGTATTACTGGGTAAAAATAGCTCCCTCAGTGACACTGGATTCTGCAGGATGAAAATTAGATAAAAATAAGAAAACAAGTACAATACTAGCCAATTTCATGGGGGGATTTCTTACAGGACCAAAATGCAGTATACCAAATGTATTAGCACTATAAAAAGGGGTGGTTTGAGGTACCAATGAACCTGCCAATGTGACCCACTGCTATGCTACCATAACCTACGTCATGTCATATGCTTAACACGGACTGTCCTGCCAATATAATAGGTTTCAGTGTCCAGAGTAAATTAACTTTCACCAACAACGCATAATCAATCCCCCAGATCATAACCTCCACAGTATCAGGATATCAACATAAAACTGGAAACGTGTATCGGGCAATGAAATTAAACACGATGTGAGCAAGAAGCTAATAAGCTGAACAATATTGCCAGAACTGTAAAAATAATCCCTGTTGAAAGTGGGATTTGCAATAGCATCACTGCATTAGTCTGCAGAAATCCGCACCCTTTCCCTGCAAATTTGACTTAAGACCCCCAAACCCTTGTACATCCTGGTGACAACAGACAATAGGAGAAATCCTGGGCATTCTCTCATTTGACTTCCATCACATGAGCACTGGGCAGGCGTTGCCCCCAAATGACCCTTCACATAACCTGGAAGAGCTGCAGGCTCTGTGCAACGTAACAGTGAATTTGTGTGAAGGGGAACAAAACTACAGGCCCAATGTTTAAAAAAAGGTGTAACAATGTTACAATGAGTATAGTAAAAAATAATAATAATAATTTGAAAATGTACACATACATACCCTGAAATAAAACGCCAAGGAGAGTCAACGTTCCCTTTTTAAGATTCTTACTGCAACTGGACCGTTTCATCACAGAGTGGAACAGTACACAATGCAACCATCAAAATGACATAAAAGGAGAAAATAAAAAGGGACCATGATTTTTTTTTTTTCTCATCAAGAATATTCACAGTTACAGATTACTAAAATAGTGTGCAATGCAATACATATACATAACTGTTTATATACAATGTGTATATAAATGTATGTATATGTACGTCTATTATTTTCAACAGGAAAGCATTTGAAAGAACACAGACATTAAGGAATGTGCTTTGATAATCTCAAATGTCTGCATTTCAATATAACCGAGACATTTCATATATTCCAAATATATGTTAAAAGATGGTCATGTAATTCAAAATCCAACCACAGTGTATGGAGATTCAAACACCAGGACATTAGAAGGACACATGTGAAACAGACCTCTCTTTCCAAAGTCAAAAAATATACAATTACTCTTTAAATCTCAACAATTATAGATCACCAAATACCAGTATACACAACATATGAAATATCAATAAATATACATATTTACCGAATAGCAAAATAGTGTGGGCACGACATTAAAGCTATTTTTATGGTAATTGACGGATGTTATACACCTTCTATCGTAAGAAGACTTTTTTTTTTTATTGTGGCTCTTTTGTGCTATGGCTGGTTAAATGCAAGAAAAAAAGTCTTTAAAATCTTGTTTTTAAAAATTATTTGCTCAAATTGACCTATAAACAGGCCTTTAAAACCACCTGCCAAACAAAATTACATCAGAGTTGTAAGAAACTCACAACAGGTAATTTAAATGCATTACTCATTAAAAAAAGCCAGTCCTACATTAACAATTATGACAAGACTATCTGTTGCACAAAAAAGTAATGGAGGTGAAAAATGCATACATCGCATGCCCGCAGATCTTAATGGTCAATAATTTAGGTCAGCTTAATGGTGGTGCATGTTACCTGTACAAATACAGTGGCTATAAATAAATCTGTATGAAACCGATTTAATCCTCCATTTTGTATTTGCAGAGGAAAAGGTCTAGAGTTATGTTCTATGGCCAAAGCCTCTTCATGCTAGCAGGCACGTGTGCTCCGGTTCCTGCCCTCCCCTTAAACATCCCAAAGGAGACGAAGACAGTGACAAACGGCACGTTGTATAACTTTCAACTGGAGCTTTTTGAGTCAAAGTAGCTTCAAAGTAGCTTCTGGACAGAGATTTTGGCACTACCGCGTTTTTTTACTTTTTATGTTCAGTAAAAGCAAACCGATTGCTTTACGTACACACTGCCACGAACCGACTGTTTTACGTACAGATTGCATTATCACTACATAAAATGTCCTGGCTGGAAAGAACATTGTGGATGAAAGGCAAGAATGACAGAGGATAGACACACTTGTGCATCTCATAGTCCAGCAGTGTAACTAAATTAGCTAAACCTGGATCCAAAGATATACAAGAAAAGCTGCTTGGGGAACATTATCAAGGTGCACCTTATACAACCAAATGTCAGTTATGTTCCACTATATATTTTTCATAATACAGTTTACAGTATACAGTTTACGACAGTCCTCAATATGTCAGTGTTAAGAGTTGTAAATCAAAACTGAAAAGAACAATGGAATTCAGAAAAAAAACTATACTCAATAAAATATTTGATCATATTGCGAAGATTAAAATCTTTTTAGGCCAGGTTGATGTAGTGTACAATTTTCCAGCTTTGGCGTTAAGAAAATTCTGAAATATCATTACTTTCTCAATTTCATGAGTGACATCAGGTGATTTTGCTATCACCTTAAAACAACTCCCCTTTACTCAAATGAACAGCTTTAGATGTAAAAAAGAAAAAGAAAAAAGAAAACACTTTATCTCACTCTTTTTCATTAAATAATACTTTTATATTAAAAGTCTATATGGTTGGATTTATGATAGCCTGTTACATTGTTATTGAGAAAGAACTGCCAATATGGCATCATTCCTCTAAAAATCAACAAAAAAGTGATTTCAGCTAAGAATAAAAGGTGAACACATTATATACACATGACAAGAGACGTGAAATAGTTGGTCGCAAATTGTATCGCAAATGTCCTAATAATTACACAACCTGCCGTTTAGGGCACAGTACGAATAAATAAAGAGGAAGAGGACAGGCTTGAGGTCATGGACCAGCAGGTGTCCCAAAATGACCTTTGACCTTATGCCTCATACACTCCCAGCACTCCTCTACTGGCAACGGTAAACGACAGTGTGGGAGAAACAGAAAGAGTGGACAGGAAGAAAGAATCCGACAATCGTAGTTAGAACGTCTGTAGAATTGGTGCACTTTTTAAGGAAATTAAGGCATTTTTCCATAAAAATGAGAGTAATGATTGTGTGGATTTTTTGTTGTTTTTTATTACGTTTTCGAAAAGGCACCGAGTTCCTCTTGAAACTTTCCAACGCTCATCTCACCTGCTGCCCTCCACACTCGAGGACAAACGAGGAAGGCCCTCCTCTCATCTTAGCGTTCAGTGGCCATCCTGAAGTTCCACAGGGGGCGCTGTGGGGCTGCTTTTGCCTCGGGTGTGACTGCGGGACGTGTCTGGGGAGGGGGGTGTTATGTAGTCCAAGGAAAAGTTTGGCTGCGGCAAAGAAAGTTGTGTTTCGGCAGCCCTTAGTGAAAATACAAAAGCACCCCCCCCCCGCTCTGTGATTCCCATTCCAGTCAACTACTTAAGAGAACAAAACGACAACACAAATATACATACAGTATACATATGCAGGAATATGCATACAAACACACAAAAGCGCATACTGGTGTGTGTGTGCGCATGTGCATGTAGATGTACGTGTGTATACACAGACACGCACATGCACATTTGTATACATACATCGAACATGTAAAATTGTGCTTCAAGCCACCTTATTGAATTGAACAGAGAAATATACCAACAAAGACAAAGAGAGCAACCGCACACGCTGACAAGAAATAAAGCGATCCAATCAACGTTTCGTATTTGTGAAAATGGTTTCACTTCTCATTCAGTAACTCGTCTGTTTTAAGAGTCAGTCCCGTTCGTTGGCTTTTCCATATGCAAAATAAAAACTGCACTTTTAGAGACACCTCTCTTCAAAAGAAAACCCACTGAGGTGGTTGTCACCGCCAGTAACCAAACTGGTGTCTCCACCCTGCAATGTCCTGCTTTTCCCTGCACGTGTACCTCTCCTCTCCTCCTCCTGTGCATCCACCTGCCTCGTCAGCCATTTTGTCTGTCCGTCGACCCCTCCTCAGGGGCAGTTTGCCGGTTAAAGGCGGTGGGGGAGGGTTGGGATGGGTGGGCTCTAGCGTGTGTCCGTCAGGTGGAGAAAAATGCCCCGGGTTCGGTGGGGGGTTTCAAAGGTGGAGACCGTGGGGGCATGGGGGTGAGGTGTGGGGAGCGGGGGGTCTCTCCGGGTGTGTCGGTGTGAGGTTTCGGCAGCGCCCTACAACACTGGCTCCTCCTCCATGGGCTCTTCTGCAGGCCTGCGGGCCCAACACAACACCAGTCAATCAAACACCGTCCAATCACGGAACAACAATCCAAAGGAGCTCCATCTTTTGGGCTAAACTCCATCGGTCATAAACGTCTGGATTGGAATTTGGAGGATTTGGTGAGAACTGGCATGCTTTAGGGTGTTGAGGAGATGGGAGTGTGAAATTAACCACTTCAGCAGCAGGTTTTCTGATAGCAGTTTACAGTGCAGCAAAAGCAGCCTGAATTTATTCCTTTGTGATAGTTGCCACTGTTACATTGGGTTTATACTAGTATTTACTACGATTACTAAAGTTCACTAAAGCAACTTTGAGGTGGGTCTCTGGTGTATCCATCCCAAACCAACCCAATAAGTGACCAAATTATTCTCAAATATATATATATACACAAATAGTGTTGGGTTGATGGAGGGGGAAAATCAAAGGCTTATAAAAATTGTACCAAGAACACCAGAGCCTAGGTGATTCTTGCAGATAGGAGGGGTTGAGAATCATATTTTCCAGAGGAACTTAGCATATAACAATAAATAATATTTTTAAAAACAATATCAATATCAAAAACAATATCTAACTACACCAAGGTGCAGAATTAAATTTTATAAAGAGAATGTTAATTTCATACAGAGAAACACAGCTAAGTAGAGCTCTCACAGTTATGCCCCAAAGTCTGAAAGACTTAATCATAGTAATAGTCATATTAATGGTAATGGTCATGTACGTAGTGCCAGGGCGTGTACATAGTGTCAGGGCAGGTACGTAGCGGCCGTGTGTACGTAGCGGCCGTGTGTACGTAGCGGCCGTGTGTACGTAGCGGCCGTGTGTACGTAGCGCCCGTGTGTACGTAGCGGCCGTGTGTACGTAGCGGCCGTGTGTACGTAGCGGCCGTGTGTACGTAGCGGCCGTGTGTACGTAGCGGCCGTGTGTACGTAGCGGCCGTGTGTACGTAGCGCCTATGTGTACCTGCTGGATGGCTGACTGGCGCCTGGCTCGGTGTCCACGGTCAGGGAGGCCATGGCGTTGACCGTGTCGGCCTCGTCCTTCTCTCTCCGCTGAGCCTCCATCAGGGACTGGCCCACGGTGGGGGCGAAGCGCTGCACCGAGCTCCAGTGCTTACCTGCAGGGCACAGAGCGCGTTTCAGCCATGGGGTACGAGCTTGCGGTATACTGCACTTGTGGACGAGCTCTGAGGTTAATTGCAAACACTTGTGGGATATATCCCACCTGGCAAAGCATATATACATACTGCCTTCAAAATTGTCCAAATGAAGGCACCTTAGGAGGCATCATTTTTTGGAATTGGATGGCACTCGATGCCTTAGACTACTGCCTAAGATGGCAGCCTTTTTGACGTTTGAGATGCAGCCATTTATTCCAAGAGACCAGGCGAGGCTAGTCGAATGCAGAAAAGAGTACCATTTGAACCCAGGTCTGTAAAAGAAATGAGTGGAGACTCACTCTGAATCTCGATGACCTTCTCCAGGGAGGCGGCCGCTTTGGGACAGGGCTCCTGCTGCAGGACGGCCTGAGGCAGGGGGTCCAGCTGTGAGACAGAGAATAAACACCCCTTTACACCTGGTCCTTTCATGTGACTTGTATCTAGATAGTGTCCGGATGTGATTTGACCACATTGCATTTACACTTGGCGGTCAGATGTGTATCCGGTAAACCGGATTTCGGAATTATCTGGGTCTTCTGGGTCTATCTGGGTCTTCCCCAGCTTATCTGCAAAAAATCATCAGACCCTACACCCCTGCCAGACCGCTTCGTTCAGCCTCCACAGGCCGCTTGGCACCTTCCCCTCTCAGAACCTCCACCTCACGCTCACGACTACTGTCTGTTCTGGCTCCACGGTGGTGGAACGAACTCCCCGTTGAGGTCAGAACTATAGAATCTCTCCCCACCTTCAAGCGCAAGCTGAAGACACACCTCTTCTAGCAGCACCTCTCCCCATTCCTCCCTACCTCCCTGTGAACCTTAATTGTTGTCTCTGTGACTTGCTTTGTGTATCGGTATTTTTAGTTGGCCAGGTAAGCAGTGTTTGGATAGTTAACTTTGGTCACTTTTGCTCTGTTTGTTTGTTTGTTTAAAAAAAAAAAAAAAAGGCCCTTGTCCTTCTCTTTGTTGTACAGGTAGCAGTTGAAATTGTACTTCCCTCTAGGGTCTTTCAGCGAACTTATCCCTGGTTATGGGTATGCACTTTGTTGTACGTCGCTCTGGATAAGAGCGTCTGCCAAATGCCAATAATGTAATGTAATGTAATGTAATCTGTCTGTATTGCTAGTGAGCGTTTAATTTGGCTCAAACACCAAACCTGTGTGTCCTCTGTGCGTTTTGTGCTTGTGTAGATACATGTGTTCTGGTTTGGAGGACGGCTAAGGTGCGTGACGTTATACTTCGGGAGGTCATTCACTTTGGTTGTCATATGCGTCTTGGAGAGACGGATGCAATTGATTCTCAAACCACCTCCTGAAGTGCTCATGCTCCCACCCCATTGGCTGCCAAGGCCGTCTGTCATACCTCTTCCCCCAGTAAAGCGGAGACGCAGGACTCGGAGGCGTCGCAGATGGCAGTGAGGTCGTGACCCCCCTCGAGCGCCAAGACCACACGGCCGCCAGCCAGCGTCATCAGCTGCTTGGTCAGGTGACCGAAACCTGGGGACGTAAAGCGTGATCAGCCTTTGCTGCCTGTTTTACGGGGAAATGAAACCAGACAGCTTCAGTGGGTATTGCTGACCAACTCAAACAACCGGTCAACCTAAGTCACGCCATATCGGTGAGACTTAAATTACAATGGCAATTCAAAGGAATGGAACAAATATTCTGTAAATATGGTTTTACTCCTTTCATGTGTTATTCATTCTGGGCTGCTCCTGCCATGTCACAGGGGTGTAGTACCACTATACACCAGCAGAGGGAACTAGTGTCAAGAATGAAGGTGTGAAAGGCAATGGAGAACCTCACCAGTGGATGAGGACTTGGGATGTGATGCAATGAATTATGGGGCGTTAATTATCGGCACAACAATTATGGCACAATTGTTCAGTCTCACTGTTAGCAGTTGAATGTTTGAATGTGATTGAGAAACTTAGATGCAATTAAAAATGTGAAATTTGTGAAAATCTTAGCAGCTGTACACAAATATAGATAGCGAGGTCATTACATTACATTACATTAATGGCATTTGGCAGACGCTCTTATCCAGAGCGACATACAGTTGATTAGACTAAGCAGGAGACAATCCTCCCCTGGAGCAATGCAGGGTTAAGGGCCTTGCTCAAGGGCCCAATGGCTGTGCGGATCTTATTGTGACTACTCCGGGGATCGAACCACCGATCTTGCGGGTCGCAGTCATGTACCTTAACCACTACACTACACGCCGCCCTCATCACTGGAGCACACAGCTGTGAGGTAGGCCTTCTGTCAGTATTTGAAAATTGTTCTATACACTCTTTCTCTGCCCACAGAATGTTATAATGTGATGAGGACAAAGATTAGATAAAGATATATCACTGCATTTATATAACGCTTTTCTCAACATTCAAAGTGCTGTACAGAGATGTGTAGCTCCAATGTGGGTGATTCACAGCAGCCATTTTGTGCCAGAATGCTCACCACAAACCAGCAGAGGTGGTGAGGGAGAGAACTATTTTAGCCAATGAAATCAGGGGATGATTAGGTGGCAGGTAGAAAAGGGCAGTTTGGGAATTTAGCCAGGACACCAGGGAACACCCTACTCTTTGCGTTGAGTGTCATGGGGTCTTTTTTTACGACCACAGAGAGTCAGGACCTCGGTTTAAAGTCTCAGCCCAAGACCAAAGATTGGCTCCATCAGTGAAGATACATGCTCTACGACGGTAAGTTGCTGGGCTGGAAACTGAGACTTACATTTGGCCGTTACGCGGTAGCCGCCCAGAGGAGACTGGTGACCCTCCACGGCATCAAACCCTGCCGATACCAGCACCACATCTGGGGAGAACTCGTTGGCGATGGGCATCACCACGGTCCTGTAAAGAGGCAGAGAAATGGAGGTGAGGTAAAAATCACTACACAGCTACAGTACACTGATCAAAGCGGGCTGCAGAAATGATGGAGCTCTCGACCTGGGTCAAATATGGCATTGTTTGGATTCAAATAATTTCCTGTGCTCAATAGATGTTGAGCCAACCAAGAGGACCAGAAGGTGGGGTTTGCAGTTTTTGAGAGTATTCCAATACACCAGACAAGTTCAGTAAAGCATAGAAAAGTAATTGAATCAAAAACAATTACATATTTGACCCAAGTCTGTGGGACTCTAGCTTCCAACAGGGAACCCTCGGACCTAACAGGACCCAATTCCATCATATGGGGCGACATGGCTCAGACAGTAAGAGCAGTCGTCTGGCAGTCGGAGGGTTGCCGGTTCGATCCCCCGCCCGGGCTGTGTCAAAGTGTCCCTGAACAAGACACCTAACCCCCAAATGCTCCTGACGAGCTGGTCGGGGCCTTGCATGGCAGCCAATCACCGTCGGTGTGTGAGTGTGTGTATGAATGGGTGAATGGAGAAGCATCGATTGTACAGCGCTTTGGATAAAGGCGCTATATAAATGCCTGCCATTTACCATTTTACCATTTGCCATCAATAACCTACCCAATGTCTACGCATTACGATCAAGCACCATTGTAATTTTGCAATTGGATCTAGGAAAGTCAGCCCCAGAGTGCTGGTCACCGTCACTATTAATAACTGGTTCCTGTTTCCCTGTAGCTGCCCTTCTCCTGGAGACTGGTGTGAAATACCTGAAGGCGGTCAGATACTCCACGTCCCCCATGGGCGGCTCCACGCCCCCCGTCCACGCGATGTTCACGTTGTACCCCGTACCTGCGCCGGCCCCCACCTGCGGACACACAGAGGCGGGCTGCTGTGAGTGCTAGTCCCCTTCCCGCGAGTGACGACAAACTGGGGAAAATTCATGCTTTTGTTCCCACGCTCCATTGCACCTCCAAGAACGCAAAGAGCTGCTTCTCTGAAAACGGATCAGCGCTTTTACCTTGAAATATTTTAACCATTTTCTCTCCAATCTCAGCTGTCCGAAGCAAATGGACCTTGCAATAACAAGTTATTCAAAACATACCCATAATATATTAAATTATTAAACTTACATTAACATTTACATACATATGCAAATTATTTTACACAATGACATAGTAAATATGTACATTAACGTACTATGTTGTCAACCCCTAGTTCCCAAAATTTCACAGATAACTCCTCAAGGACATTACACGTGATGTATGACACTGACGTTCCTGTAATTCAATACTGTGCAAAGGAAAGGCGTAGCTATACTGCCTGTAGACTATACTGACTTTTATTGAATGTCAGCCTCTACAAATCATTCACCTTTTCTGAGCTGAATCATTTATAGTAATTCGGTATCAACTGAATGTAGTATTTAGATTTTGTTAAGATGAACTGCTAACACGTAACATAAATAATAATTAATTTAATTATGAATTGAAATTAGCTACTTTCCTGTGGTTTATTTAATAAATATAGCAGATATAATATTTTAATACTTAACATTAAGAAATATGTTCTGTTGTTTTGAGTTGGAGGTTGCAATGGCTTGTCAGTCCAGAAACTTCATTTTAGTCAAATCAGACATGGACAGTTGTGGGGCTTTTATTCTCAAAAACACAGCTTGATGACAGTTATGATTTAAATGAGCATAGCTTGCTGGAGTAGAAAGATATTATTAATATGACAAGTAAGCTGAGATTCTCCTCTTCACAGTCATATAAATCACAAACGGTGTTTCTAGATCAGAATTATTCAAAAATAATGGAGGCCTGCTATGCTTTACCCCAAATATTAGCCGGATGGCATTTTTAAATCAGTGGGATAATCAGTTGGGTACCTGAATTAACCCTGGCAGAACAATTCCAGGAAAACCCCAGACTACCCCAGGAGCCAATGATCACTGTATACCATACAGGCCTCACAGTACAACAGCAGAGAGTATGTGCTGACCAGGCATACATATATACCACACTCCAATTATCCTACAGCATGTGTTTGGACTGTGGGAGGAAACCGGGGTATTGGGAGGAAACCCACTCGAACACGGGGAGCACATTCAAACTCCACACAGAAGGGCTCTGGCCATGATTCAAACCGGGGACCTTCTTGTCCTATATAAAGAAATCTTGCCATGGATATTACCCAGAATATCCAGAGAGAGGCTGACAATCAGACAGACACACGGACAGACAGACCTCTTCTGGGGCGCCGCTGCCAGGGAAGAAGTTTCCGTCGTCGTAGCGATGCAGAGAGATGTACAGCACATTGGGGTCGCTGTAGAAGGCTTGCTGGCTGCCGTTGCCGTGGTGGATATCCTGCAGGGGGGACGGGGCCGCCGTAAGGAGATAGCAGGGTTTACACAGGCCCTAAAGCTCACATGACACCCACTGAACCCAAAGGGCCTCCTGACTCACCCAGTCAACAATCAGGATCTTCCCCACATTGAGCTTCTGCTGAAGGAGCTTGGCTGTGATGGCCACCGAGTTAAAGAAGCAGAAGCCCCTGCAGACACGAAAACACAAAATGTAGTTACATTTCATATGGGCACGCCATAGAACAACAGAGGGGAAGGAGAAATACTAGCCCTTAGGGCTGCGAGCTATAGGTACATCAATAAGAACAGTAAGAGCTATCTCTGAGTGGTGGTGATCGGTTTCGCTCCTTCTTTGGTCTTTACTCATACTTGATACGGTAACACCTCCAAACTTCAGTGAAATGTCTCCAGGGGAGAAAAAAAAAACTGAACTTGTCTCTATTCAATGTTGGTTAACTAACCAATTAGTTTATCCTTGAAGTCATGTTTTTATCTACCACATGGAAATAACATGGTCCTGTTGCTGTCATATCAACATTGAAAAGTTTGTGACCCCCCCCCCCCCCCCCCGGAAGCATTTCACTTTGGCTCAGAGAACTGGAGGTGGGCTACCACATCAGGTATGATTAAATAAAAAAGACTGGAAGAAATCTAACACCGCATGCTGGAGAGAGTTGTTACTGCACTTACAAAAAGTATACTGCGATGGCTATATCGCCCTGCCCTGCGAGCCCCAAATTCATTCTTTAACCAGCACCCTCAGCCCATTCGAAATGTCCCAGGAATCAGTGGGGTACATACATAGCAGTGGACTCCTCTGCGTGATGGCCTGGAGGACGAACCACAGCGAAGCCATTCTGCATGGGGAGAGGAGACACAGAGGGGTTGAGTCCTTCAAGGGGAGTGACTCAGTGTTGTTCTATATCTCCAAAAGGTGCACAATTTGTTTGTTCCGGAGGTGTTTTCAGCGACAGGACACGGTATTCCCGCCGGTCTGTGTGCCCATGCAGTTACCTTGAGCTCTCCGGCAGCCACCTTGAACGCCAGCTCGATGACGCAGCCCACGGCCGTCCGCACAGCGCTGGAGGAGTGCATTTCATTCCAGACGGTGTCACTGTCCACCTGCAGTGGGCAGCAGGGAGGCACAGCTGGTGGTCAGCAATGTACACACACACAAAGTATACACAAACACATGCAGAGGTACATACACAGACACAAACAAACAAACACATGCACATTGCATCTCACACTGGTGTACCACTGCCACACATTCAGCACTGGGGACAGTTTAGAAATGCATCCCCATGTTGAAAATATGGGGAACGTGTTGTAATAAACATAGTCCATGCTAGTTTTATGGAAAGAAACAAAATTTAGCACTGCTCTCCACTGCCAGCCCAGAAAACGTTTTTAAGAGGAGAAAGTATGTTAACCCGTTATGGATATAGGCGCCCTCAAGAAAACCCATAGAAAGACCTAAGAATCAGTGTTAAGGGAGATGTAAGGTGCATCTGGCCATAAGGGGTTACATGCAGTCAGGTCCATAAATATTGGGACATCGACACAATTCTCATCTTTTTGGCTCTATACACCACCACAATGGATTTGAAATGAAACGAACAAGATGTGCTTTAACGGCAGACTTTCAGCTTTACTTTGGGGGAATTTACATCCAAATCAGGGGAACGGTGTAGGAATTACAACAGTTTGTATATGTGGCTCACACTTTTTAAGGGATCAAAAGTAATGGGACAAACTAACAATCTTAAATCAAACTTTCACTTTTTAATACTTGGTTGCAAATCCTTTGCAGTCAATTACAGCCTGAAGTCTGGAACGCATAGACATCACCAGACACTGGGTTTCATCCCTGGTGATGCTCTGCCAGGCCTCTACTGCAACTGTCTTCAGTTCCTGCTTGTTCTTGGGGCATTTTCCCTTCAGTTTTGTCTTCAGCAAGTGAAATGCATGTTCAATGAGATTCAATTCAGAATTCATCCTGCTGCTTTTGTCAGCAGTCACATCATCAATAACTACAAGGGAACCAGTTCCATTGGCAGCCATACATGCCCACGCCATGACACTACCACCACCATGCTTCACTGATGAGGTGGTATGTTTTGGATCATGAGCAGTTCCTTTCCTTCTCCATGCTCTTCTCTTCCCATCATTCTGGTACAAGTTGATCTTTGTCTCATCTGTCCATAGGATGTTGTTCCAGAACTGTAAAGACTTTTTGGCAAAGGCTTTTTCTCTAATCTGGTCTTCCTGTTTTTGAGGCTCACCAATGGTTTACATCTTGTGGTGAACCCTCTGTATTCACTCTGGTGAAGTCTTCTCTTGATTGTTGACTTTGACACACATACACCTACCTCCTGGAGAGTGTTCTTGATCTGGCCAACTGTTGTGAAGGGGTTTTTCTTCACCAGAGAAATAATTCTTCTGTCATCCACCACAGTTTTTTTCCGTGGTCTTCCGGGTCTTTTGGTGTTGCTGAGCTGCGTTCTTTCTTTTTAAGAATGTTCCAAACAGTTGATTTGGCCACACGTAATGTTTTTGCTATCTCTCTGATGGGTTTGTTTTGATTTTTCAGCCTAATGATGGCTTGCTTCACTGATAGTGACAGCTCTTTGGATCTCATATTGAGAGTTGACAGCAACAGATTCCAAATGCAAATAGCACACTTGAAATGAACTCTAGACCTTTTATCTGCTCCTTGTAAATGAGATAATGAGGGAATCCCTCCTGATTTCCCCTGCCCCTCCTTTCTGATATCCCTATCCTTGTCTAACACACCCCCCCAAAAAAAAAAAAATGCACTTATGATGACAACCATTTAGAACAGCATTTCATGTGTATTTTGCTAGTTTCTGGATGTGATGCTTTGACTTATGGTAGAACCTATGCACTTGTAAGTCGCTTTGGATTAAAAGCGTCTGCCAAATGACTAAAATGTAAATGTAAAATGTAAATAACACACACCTGGCCATGGAACAGCTGAGCAGCCAATTGTCCCATTACTTTTGGTCCCTTAAAAAATGGGAGGCACATATAGAAACTGTTGTAATTCCTACACCGTTTACCTGATTTGGATGTAAATACCCTGAAAAAGTGAAAAGTCTGCAGTTAAAGCATATCTTGTTAGTTTCATTTCAAATCCATTGTGGTGGTGTATAGAGCCAAAAAGAGGAGAATTGTGTCGATGTTCAAATATTTATGGACCTGACTGTATGTTAACTCAGTGTGACCCTACACATTTCAGCTGTAAAGCCATGGTCAAGGTACATGCTTCCATTGTTTTCTTAGGAGACATCTCTCAACCCATGCTGGAAACAGCATTTAATGCCCTCATTATGATATGAACTGGGAGTCTATGGTAAATCACAACTTCAATAGTTAACAGTGCATTGTTTCCATTTTGCTTCGACTGCTCTATACTGTATCAAGGATGAAATAACTTTCTCCACAACACCTCTCCCACACACTCAGACTTGGCTATTATTTGTAGACATGCATGCATTAAAAACATACAGTGCCCTCCATAATGTCTGGGACAAAGATCCATCATTTATTTAGTTGCCTATGGACTCCACAATTTGAGATTTGTAATAAAAAAAATTGCATGTGCACATTGTCAGATTTTAATAAAGGGCATTTCATACTATTTATAGTCTGATTTATTATTATTATTATTATTATTATTATTATTATTATCATATAATTATTATACTTTGGGAGAAATTACAGCAGTGTTCATACATAGTCTATACATTTCAGCGCACTATAATGTTTGGGACACAGTATGTTATGTAAATGAAAGTGGTCGTGTTTAGTATTTTCTTGCATATCCTTTCCATGCAATGACTGCTTTGGGTCTGCGAGTGATGGACATCACCAGTTGTTGGGTGTCTTCTTTGGTGATGCTCTCTATTGCAGCCAACTTTAGCTCATGCTTGTTTCGGGCGTTAGTCTCCTTTCTCGTTTTCTCTTGAGCATATGAAAGGCATGCTCAATCGGGTTCAGATCAGGTGATTGACTTGGCCACTCAGGAATCCACCATTTTTTTGCATTGAAAAATGACTTTGCTGCTTCACCAGTATGTTTGGGATCATTGTCGTGCTGTAGAATGTGCTCTCTTTCTTCTTAATTATGTTCCAAACAGTTGATTTTGGTAAACCTAAGGTTTGGCTGATGTCTCTAAAGGTTTTATTCTTGCTTCTCAGTCTCATAATGGCATCTTGACTTCCACTGGCAAAAGTTTGATCCTTGATAAACAGCAATAATTGTTTCCAAAGATGATCGAAAGATCTAGGTGCTGCGAGCTCTTTTATACCTGTGAAGACAAGTGTCCTAAACATTATGGTGGCCTGAAATGGGGGGACTATGTATTCACAATGCTGTAATTTCAACATGGTGAAAACAATATGTATAGAAATACCCTTTAATAAAATCTGAGAATGTGCACTTTAACCACATGGCCAATCAGGGGCAAATCAAGACATAATTGGTCTATGTCACAAACATTATGGAGGGCACTCATTATCACTTTGGTTTGGCTTAGCTTTAATCCGAAGGGCTATAACAATATTAAATGGCAAACCAAACGCATGGACTTCAATTCAATCCATGTGCCTTGCAGTTTGGCCTTAACTTTGAAAAACAAATGTAAACATTTTTCAAATACTAACACAGCCAGTTTCTTTACTCATGAAATTAAACTCAATGTAAAAATAGCTACAAACATAACCGAGTCAAATGACGCATTAATTCCTTGTAAACAAAACATGCTGGATAGAGAGCAGGACATCCCAGATACTACACGACGGGTACGTAATCTTGTGAGTTAATATATTACAGAATCTGGGTGCTTGGTTGACATTCTTAACTAATCCATATGAACCATTTATACATATATATATATAAAAGCTGATGGAAATGCACTGAAGCATTGATCAGCCTTCTGATTAAGGCCGCACGATATATCAAAAGACAGTATTTCTATGCACAATAAGATTAACGTCCGCCATGGGTCTTATGGGTGATCTTTAGTCTTTTTAATCACACAGTATCTGATGCAGTAGTAAAAAAAACAACAACAAAAATATGTGAAATGCTTTTGGGAAAAAACATAACTGATAATAAGACAGGGTGGTAATAAGACAGCCGATTGGCAGCAAGGTCGTACAACTTCTATTTGATCATGTGATTTGTTTTTTCAATCACATGGAAGCTGCAAGGCATTTCTGCTGATTGGCTGCCTTATCAGCACCCAATAGATATCAGTAATGTTTTTTTCTCCGCAAACATTTGACATGGCTTCTTGCATTTTGTTCACTACCGTTTCAGGTATGATTTAAGGAAAAAGATGAAAGATAGGCTATAAGCCTGGAGGCAGTTGTTCTCAATACATTTTGAAAAACCATGATCCGAAGATTGAGCAGGCCTACTCTAACTGGGCATCCCCCGAGCCGGGATTTTTTTCTTGCCACTGCTTGAGGGATTTTGCCTCATGTGCTACCAGGGGGCTTAGGGCTAGTATTTGCCCCTCCCCTCTGTTGTACTGGGGGGAGTCTATACAAATCCATGTGATGTCACAACAGCAAAGAACTTACTTCTGGGCGGATAATGGCTCTGGCTCTGCTGCCTACTGATGTTGAGGAATATGTATAGCAGGCAGTGTTTTCCATGTCATTTAACCAAGTCAAAGCTGGAGTATGAAAATAATTTGTGAAAATTGAACAAATTTGTTTTACTTATGATGTATATGATGCGGTCTAGTTAGCTAATGTAACATTAATGTTAGCTGTCAGCAGCCCCCTAACATTGTAACTAATGTTAGTTAGCCAACATCATTAACATGAATATCCAGTGCAAACTAGCTAGCTAGCGTTATGGGAAATCCTATTACTGTAACGTTACCATCAAAACTAGCTAGTTAACTCGTTTTACAACAGGCAAGGTTGGATTTAACGTTTCACATTTGTAAAGTTATCATCCCAGTCTTTCTCTATACGGCCGCCGATGAGCGTCTGGTGTTTATTAGCTAATGTTATCTGCCAACAACATTTGTGAAGGACATGAGCAATACAATCAGTTCCGGTTTTGTTTTTCCCCCCATTTTTCTGATAGTTTGAAACTTATATTGGGCGTCTCTGTGTCAACTGTCATTGACTGTGCCAAGCACTTGTCAAAACTGAGACAGCCCTGTAAACGGACTGCAGTATCTGGGTTATGCTCTTTTAAGAATTGGAAAAAGCCCAATCCCCTGTGTGCCGCATTACAGTCCCAAACACAAGATGATTTTGGCATTGTTAACAAACTGTTTCTACACAGGTCTGGTTTGATCGATTTTGAAGTGATGTTACTTCGTTCCACCGCTGAGTGGCCACCTGGAAGTATCTTAGCGACCTCTGTTCACAAACATTCAGATTTGTCCTATATGAAATTTACCTACATTGAATTTATATTGAATTTATGGTCTTTTTATTTATTCACTAGTTATTTATACTATTGAATTTGTCTTTAAAAATATTATTTGTTTTATACATTCATAGATTTTTATTTGATTTTAAGTATTGTGTTGTCTTATGACATTGTGTCTATTTTTATGGTATTTGTTTTTCACTGCTGCAAAATACTTTGTGCTGTATGCTCGAAAAGTGCTACACAAATAAACATATTATTATTATTAGCAGAGTGCAAATATCGACCAATCAGCAAAGGCGTTGGGAGACGTGTGCCAGAGCCCAAGCTCTTCTCCTGCTAGAAGGATCCCAGACATCCACAGATCACTCACCCCGATGCCTCCACAGGGCAGGACCGCATACATCTTCTGGCTGATTGGACCTGAAAGAGACCAATCAAATGAGATGAAGGTCAGGGGCTGAAATAAGTCACACTCCACCCGTATGCAGCCTGTCTCTCAGCCCCACCCGCACACCCCTACTGACTAGATTAGAAATCATCAAATCTGACCCTCAAATCCAAATCTGACTTGGTGACTGGCAGCAGCTGGATCAGACACTGTGCCTGGAGAAAAAGAAATCCAGCGATGATTCAGAGATGGAGGAGGTGGTCTGGGCTGTTGCGTCTTCAAGGGCTAAAAATACACCCAGCCATCAGAGGAGATAACCCTTAAGAAATGCATCTGTTTGTAGTTGAATTCTTAACCGAGGGGTGACATTTCAGAGAAGATCCAGGGGGAATTCCAATTTGCCAAACACTGTGTGCTCTCTAACACACACACAACCATACCATAACCATACCACACACACACGCACGCACGCACACACGCACGGACGCACACACACAAGCATATGTGTGCGGACACACACACACACACACAAGCAAGCAAGCAAAGTGGAGTACCTAAAAGCTTCTTGCTGTCCAGCTTCTGCCTGTTGTGGGGACTGGTGCCGTAGAGCAGTGTGTGATGCTCGGAATGGACCGTCTGGATCTCATCGAGCGTGGCTTTCCTGCCCCGGATTCTCTGCTCAGACACAAACAGGGTCTTTCACTGGGGTCTCGGTTCAAAAGAAAAACAGAAGGAAAAGCGAAAGCGCTTTGGTCCTCCCGCCAGCAGGAGGCGCCTCACCTCGCAGCGGTTGAGTAACCCAGTCTCCTGCAGTCGGGACCAGATGCTCTGTATCCGGCCAGCGTGCTCCGGGTGTATGTGAGTGTTCCCACACATGCACTGGTGCTTCTGCATGAAGGTGTCGTACACCACACCTGTTAGGAGTAGAGAGGCTCACCAACAAGGAAAAGGGGAAATCGCAGCACGGATCTAATGCTACTGCTCTACTACTCTCTCATAAAACACCTGTGTCCCACAGACCTGGGTCAAATACTAAACTGTTTTGGATTCAAATACTTTCCTGTGCTCGACTGATCTTGCCTGGCGTAACTGAGCCAACCGAGAGGACCAGAAGGTAGGGTTTGCACTTTTTGAGAGTGTTTAATAGGTTTCAGTACAACAGACAAGATCAGTAAAGTGCAGAAATAATTAGAATCCAACAAAACAGTTACGTAATTGACCCAGGGTTGGTGTTCTGTAATATTTAGTGCATAGAAATTACTCGAAAAAAGACTAAGGCCCATTAGTGATGTATCTGAACGGTCCTCTGTCTACAGATTCAGATGATTCTTTGACTTTTTTGGTGAGTAATGAATAGCTTTGAATAAAAGCCATGAATTTTAGTCGCGAGCCAGTCATACAGACGGCACAGGAGTGGGGTGCATACAAATATCTGGCGCCATGTTCTTTCAGCCTAAATATTTTGACAGAACTTATTCTCAACTTAGTATTTTGCAGCACATCAATGCCATCTCCTGAGTCTGTTTTCTGCTGTGATTGCTTTTTTCTGTGCACAGATAAAATTAACCCAAACCCTTTTGGGCATTCCTCCCTCCATAGTTGCTCTTGGCAGCTGAAATGAGTATACTGTAGAAGGTGATTATAATATTTTTAACAATATTGGCCAGTGCACCTGTTCATTTCCCAGAGGACCTGTTTAGAAATAGGTGTATTTATTCATGTCATATTTTGCTATAATTTAGGCCAGCATTTAATTCAAGCAGGCAACATCAATATTTTCTCAAAATATGATACACTGGGGGTCACTGAGATGCAGCCATTGAGCAATGTGCTATAATAATGCTTTGAAATCTGCACTCCATTACCCATTCCTGCATCCCCTCAGTAATGCTGGCTGTATCATTCTACAGCCACTTCTTCCAAGTGCAAACAAAACATGACCATTAAGAAGACAAATTTTTAACATTCTTCACCAAACCTGCCTCTATTTCCACTCAATTAGATAGCTATTATTTTTGCATTATTATTATTATTTTTTTTTTTTTTTACTTCTACTCCTGCAGCCTATCCACTTAAGAGTTATGATGTGTTGTGTGTTCAGAGATGCTCTTCTGCATACCACTGTTGTGATGTGTGGGTATCTGGGTTACTGGGTTACTGTCACCTTCCTGTCTCCTCTAACGTTTCTCATTAACAAGGCATTTCTGTCTACAGAACTGCTGCTCACTGGATTCTTTTTTGCACCATTCTTTGCAAACTGCTGTGCGTGAAAATCCCATGAGACCAGCAGTTTCTGAGATATTCATACCACCTTGTCTGCCACCAACAAATATTCCATGGTGAAAGATCGTATTTTTCCCCCATTCAGATGGTTGATGTGAACATTAACTGAAGCTCCTGTCCTGTATCTACATGAGTGTATGCATTGCTCTGCTGCCACACAATTGGCTGATTAGATAATCGCATGAATAAGTAGGTGTAATAAAGTAAAAATGTTCCTAATAAAGTGCTCGGTGAATGTATGTGTAATGCCTCTATGATGTAAAGTAAAATAATGGTGCGTGTTAATATATGTTAATAATACATTATATAATATATGGTTCATCAATACGGCTAACTCATTATGAATCTCATCTGCGATTGTAGTTACTCAATAGGCATTAATTCATTAGAGTACCATTCTACCAGAGTGCCTGCTGGTACGCCCATACCTGTGGTGAAGAGGTGCTTGATGGGTGCTTCTCCAATAGGGGTGCCTTTGAGGCTGGCGGTGGCCGGGGAGGACTGGGCCCTTCCCAGAGGCCTGTGGGGCATGCCTGTGATTGACATGGAGGCCTGGAACAGGTTGAGCTGCTGCAAGTGCTGCTGGTCCGTAAACTGTTGGGAAAGAAGGGCGGACTGCTTAACTGCGACCACCCCGTTACATCTCCCATAACAGACGGGTGTGACCTGTGCGTTACATCTCCCATAACAGATGGGTGTGACCTGCGCGTTACATCTCCCATAACAGATGGGTGTGACCTGCGCGTTACATCTCCCATAACAGATGGGTGTGACCTGCGCGTTACATCTCCCATAACAGATGGGTGTGACCTGCGCGTTACATCTCCCATAACAGACGGATGTGACCTGTGCGTTGCACCTCCCTTAACAGATGGATGTGACCTGCACATTACATCGCCCATAACAGACCGTTCTTCAAGACATATGACCGTTCAAATGCATTGTGATTCCAAGGCCTTTCTATGGGTTTTCTATAGAGCGGCTTAGTTCATAATGGGCTGAAACAACATGCCACAAACATGGCGCAGACAGCAGCATTGCGAACCTCACAAACACCTGAGTGACAAGTTTGGGTTTTTGTAGATGGCCGTAAATGAATATAACCCAGAGGTGGAAACGGTTTCATTCCAGCTCTGAGCAGACTAAACTTGGGCCTTTCTGAGGAAACGGACTGAGCGCATGCAGGCCTCTACACAGGGCCAAAGCCCAGAGGATGTCCCCCAGCCAACATCTCCTTCCCAGGAGACACTGTAAACACGCAAGCCACAGAGGAGGATCTGCTATCCGTCAAGATGCAAACAGCAAATACCAGGGGCAGCAGGGCATTCTGGGAATAAATAACGGCAGATATTTGTAGAGGCATCTTCTAGCTCGGGCTTCAATTGGCATCAAATAACTAGCATTTTTTTCCCGTATCTGAAATGGTGGTAGCATAAAGCTCTGGTTGTGGGTGGAGCGTTGTTTCGCTACTTCTGAATGGGAATTGAGTGGGAGGGACCACAAGTATGCCAACTCCTCTGTGCCCCCCTCCAATAAGCTGCGGGCCTGTATCCTCCATGAGCTCGTCTATATCCTGGGTGATAGATGAGAGGAGAAACACTAAAGAGGAAACAGAGGTGGGGAGAGGTTGAAGAAAAAGGGGGGTTTACGTTCCAGGCTGTACCACGATTTTTGAAAAAGCCGTCTATTTATTCACACTCCCTAAAGGCATGGCCCAGAGGGGGACAGGGCGGGGGAGGGGGGGCAGTGGGCACACAATGAGTCATGCAGAGATGAGTCACAAACATGAGCCCATTCACAGGTCTCTGCTCACTCAGATGCGAAAAGGCAGAGAAGAGAGGCGTGTGTGTGTCGAAAATTCATCCTCTCACTGCAAACACCACAGCTCGGCCAAAATGAAATGTTCAGATGGACACATTTTCCAATCCTTAGAAAAATGTAAGGAGCAGCCTGCAGCGTTCCTGAGATCCCGGGCACTCATTCATTAATTAGGTACAGAACCCACAACAGGAAGGAGAAAAAGCACTCCCCGAAGACGTCCACAAACCACAACAAGTGACTGTTTGTCCGTTTTACCCCCCGCAACACTCCCGAATGGCGAGGATGACTCATTCGAGGAGGAGGGATCTAAAATGTTTTCTATTTGGCTGCGCATATTAAGCAGTCGCTGGCACTTTGCACAGTGCGCAATTAGGAAAGCCTCACAGTCCGCCCGCCTCACAAACCTTCCAGCCTTCCAACCCACTCCAGTGACAAAGCATTGCGAGTGTTTGTTCCCAAGGACAAATTTACACGGTCAAGTCCTCTTGCGCTTGATTGCACGTAATATAAGATTATGTTTTTTGTTAAGTTTGTTTTTTTGGGTGGGTGGGGGGTAACACCAATTGCAAGCAGCTCAATGACCTTTTTCAAAATTATACGAATTGAGTCAACCTTTCTGTACTCCCAAAATACCCCCAAAAGACACAGGACTTCTTTTTTTATCCTGCTCCCACTGGAGTGCGTTTACAGGGTCCTGATTGGTTGCTGTGCAAACTTAATTTGCAGTAGAAGAAGGAAGAGTGATTTTACCAAAGATTACAGCCTTCCTTGGACAGGCTGTGATTTGGTTTTAAAGGAGTAACATCGTGGTTCAGTGTGACACTTGCCAGCTGTCTTTAGTCAATAACAAAACAAATATGCATAATTTTTTGATTATTCAGTCATTTAAATGTTGATCAACTTTTAACAACAAAATAAAAATCCCGGCAAACCTATCAAATTGTACATTGGATAGCTGCTTGTAAAGAGGAAAGAGCGTCTGTCTTTACCAGTGTGTAAGGCAGGCCCTGCTCGTCAGACTCCTTTAACTCGATGGCCTCATCCTCATCCTCCTCTTCCTCCACCTCACTCTCCGGGTTCTCGTCCTTCACCGTGACCAGCCGTTCGGGGGCGGGGGCCGCCTCCCCGGACCCCTCCTGCTGCGGCTCCTGCTCAAGGGACCCGTCCCCCAGCTCTGGGCTCTCCCCCCGGTCCTCCTGCATCTCCGCCGTCTCCGTCAGCTCCTCCTCTGTCTCCTCCGGGTGGCTGGGCGGCTGGCGAGGAAGCTCGGGGCCCTTGGACAGCATCTGAGGATGGGGGAGGGTGGACGTCCGAGTTCTGTTATGCTAAAGGAAGCTACCTGCTGAAGGGGTTATAGCTCGAGGGCTACCGCGGCTGAAACTTTAGCATCCGTTAGCTAAGGCCAAAATTCACTGTGGCAATGTGAGAGGTAGAAATACGTCTCCAGAATACGAAACTGTCACGGAATCTCCGAAGCACAATTACACGCATGAACTTACAGTAAATAACTCAAAGGAATATTATTATGCTTCAGGTGGGTGCCAGCAACCCAAGGTACTTTCCTTCCCTCAGTGATGACTGGAAGATTTTGACTACTAATAGTGACAAATTAGCAAGCTAGCTAGCGACAGATAAAAATACAAAAAAGAGGTAGGCGCACATCTGTGGTTGGCTGAGCTGAAGCCGTGGGCGGACCTACTGTCGCACACTTGGAGGCAGCGGCTGCCTTCCAGTCGTCACTGGGGGGAGGAAAGTACCTTGGGCGCGCTGGCGGGCAGAACGCAACTCTCTAGCACCCCCTACCTTGTTGAGCTGCATGTGCTGCTGGTACTGTTTCTGCTTCTCCAGGAAGTGCTGGTGCTGCTGCTGCATGACCAGCTGCTGCAGGGCCTGGGGGCTCTGGGGCAGCGGGGCCGACTGGGTGCGGCTGAGGGGCCGGTGACGGGGCAGCTTGTTGTTGACGGTGCGCATGCCCCCTGAAACACGCTCGCCCGTCACCAGTGGCGACTGCCCGTAGATTGGCACTGAGTGAGGAGAGAGGGGGAGGGGCAGTCAGCCTACTGAACTCCTTTTCCACTGCCAGCTGCAGCACCAATGTAGGCCTGCTCATGTGTGCAAGACAGACGTGTGTTCAATGTGTACAGTCAAATATTTCCTTTGTGTGCGCATGTATCTGCGTGTGTGTGTGTGTGGTGTGTGTATACCAATATGTGGTGTGTGCGTGTCTGTGAGTGAGAGTGGATGCCAGTGCAATGTATGTGTGCGTATGTGTGTGTGTGTGTCGGAGTAGATACAAGTGTGTGTGTGTGGGTGTGTGAGTAGATACCAGTGTGTGCATGTGAGTGAATACCAGTGTGTGTGTGTGTGTGTGTGTGTGTGTGGGTACCAGTGTGTGTGTGTGTGTGTGTGTGTGTGAGTGGATATCAGTGTGTGTGTGTGTGTGAGAGTGGATACCAGTGTGTGTGTGTGTGTGTGTGTGTGTGAGAGAGTGGATACCAGTGTGTGTGTGTGTGTGTGTGAGAGTGGATACCAGTGTGTGTGTGTGTGAGAGAGAGTGGATACCAGTGTGTGTGTGTGTGTGTGTGTGAGAGAGAGTGGATACCAGTGTGTGTGTGTGTGTGTGTGTGAGAGAGAGTGGATACCAGTGTGTGTGTGTGTGTGTGTGTGTGTGTGTGTGAGAATGGATACCAGTGTGCGTGTGTGTGTGTGTGTGTGTGAGAGAGTGGATACCAGTGTGTGTGTGTGTGTGTGTGTGAGTGGATACCAGTGTGTGTGTGTGTGTGTGTGAGAGAGAGTGGATACCAGTGTGTGTGTGTGTGTGTGTGTGTGTGTGTGAGTGTGAGAGAGTGGATACCAGTGTGTGTGTGTGTGTGTGTGTGTGAGTGTGAGTGTGAGAGAGTGGATACCAGTGTGTGTGTGTGTGTGTGTGTGTGTGAGTGTGAGAGAGTGGATACCAGTGTGTGTGTGTGTGTGTGTGAGAGCAGGTTGCTGAGGGCTACCTGCGAGCAGCGCACTCTGCTGGCGGGCCTGCTCTAACAGCAGGACGTGCTGCAGCAGGGAGGAGTGGCTGTGGCTGTTGGGGGCCGGAGGCTCCGTGTCATGGGCCAGCCCGGCGGTCAGGCAGGCTGGCAGGGAGGAGGTGCTGACGAACTTCCCCGTGAGAGCGCCACCCTGCCGCAGGGTCTGGATGGCCTGTCGCTCCGCCTCCTGCTGTGCAGACAGCTTCTGAGGAGCCTGGGGAAGAGGGGGAGAGGGGGAGGGAGGGAGGGAGGGAGGGGGAGGGAGAGGGGGAGGGAGAGGGAGAGGGAGAGAGAGAGAGAGAGCGAGAGAGAGAGCGAGAGAGAGAGAGAAATTAGAGATTAGCACGTGCTAATACTCCAACACTTTCCTATAAGGTTACATGAATTGGCATGAACTTGTCCAGTTGTTAGCAAACTAAGTACTGAGAAGTTGGTTAGTCTGTATAGCTTTTAATACATGTTAACAACTACATTAGTTAATGCCAATTCACACAGGAATTAAAATAATCTTCATTTATTTGTTAAGGGTTAACAAATTCTAAATTTATTCTATGGTTTGCTCATAAGATGAGAACTTACCCATGGGGTAATTTGTCCTCTGCATTTCAGCCACCTTAGTTACTTAGGAGCAGTGGGCAGCCACAGTGCAAATAGAGAACATGCATACTCCACACAGATAAGATCTAGCCGGCTGGGATTTGAACCCAGAACACTTGTGTATGTGTTAACTTCATGCTTAATGAAGACATTTGTGCATCGATGAAGTGACGTTACTCCATTAGTTAATGCCTATTTCTGTGCCCTTATTGAAAGTGTGACTTGTGCGTGGGACCTGGGCCGGCAGGAGGGTGGTACTCACGGCGATGTGCGAGTTGGCGGCAGTCACAGTGGCGGGCAGGCCCAGGGAGATGTTGGGGAGCGAGGGGGAGGTGTACAGGCTCAGCAGGCTGGCCGTGCGGTCCACGCCCATGGCCTGCTGCTGGCAGCGCAGGTGCTGTAGGCCGGGAGAGGAGACCTGCCTCAGGGCGTCGTCTAGGGCCGCGCAATACAGCTATCGCCGAACAGCCAATCGTTTTTTAGGTTTCGCTCCTTCTTTTCGTCTTTAATCATACTTGATACGGTAACACACCTCCAAACTTAGGTGAAATGCTTCCGGGGGGAGAAATTACATGACATCTATTCTACGTTGGTTAACTGACCTATTTATTTATTTTTATTTTTAAACACATCCCTTGTGTTTTCGATGTTTATCCTTGTAGTCATGTTTTTATCTACCACATGGAAACTGCATGGCTTTGTTGCTGCCATATCAATGTTGAAAAGATACAAGTGACGTTTTTTCCCCCCCGGAAGCATTTCACTTTGGCTCAGAAAATTGGAGGTGTGCTATCAGAACAGTGATTAAAAAAAACAAAAAAATTGAAAGAAATCTAACACCGCATGCCAGGAATAGTTGTTACCGTGCAAACAAAACATCTTTTTTGATACTGCGATGGCTATATCGCCCAGCCCTAGTGTCGTCCTTAAAACCTCGACTAGCGCCCGCGGGCGTTTCTGCTGGAAAATTCCTTGCTGCTAGCTCCACAGCCATTCTAATCTCTTCCCTGTTACACGTGCGTTTGATTTATTTTCCTTGTGACACAGGTATTTTATCTCTTCCGTTGCAAAGGTGTTTGATTTATTTTCCTCGTTACACAGGTGTTTGACCCCGCCCTTTTTTCATAAGCATCGCGTTTTCTTTAACCAAAAAAACAACACAGACGACTCCACAGCTGAGATCAGTGCTTCAGCTGCATGTGAGGATTAGTACTGATTTTAAGATTGTTTCACTTGTTGTTAAAGCATACATACAGCTATTATATCAGCCATGGTGTCCTGAGATAAACTCCCTTACTAAGTAGGGAGGCTTCCTTAAGTTTTTATACACATTATCAAATTAATGCTAAACGCTAAAACTATCCAAGCATATTTTAAGAAGCAACAATATGTTAATTTTCTTTCACTGCATTCACTCGGGTTGTGAATCCACAGGACAGCTTTTGTGTAGAAGCTCGTGTATATAATAATATGATTATTACACAGGAGCCGACACCGTGCCCAAAGCTACACTACATCTCATTGACTGGCAGAATGATATTTAGCTCATGAGTCAATGAAAAGGGCCACCTTTGAATACAAATCCACACAAATCTAAACGCAGACTGACGCATTCACAAATAAGCTCCTTCCCCGCTGCCCTCCAGTGAGACAGCACCCGGCTCCCCTCCCAAGACCTATAAACTACCCCACAAATCAAGAGGGGGAACTTCCACACAAAGCCTGATAACAACACCCAAATAATAGTCATGGGAGCTATTTTCGGCGGGAACACAGCCAATTACCGAGGCACGGTTTGGTTACAGCATCGGTGTTATTTCTGTGTTCCAAATCTACGGCTGTGTTTAAGTGGTCGGCTGGCAGGCGGTGGGGCAAAGAATCATTTCCTTGGAGATTGCAAAACGCAGATTATTAGTATTGTTTCCTCTGCCAAACGTTTTTTTTATTTAGCGGTTGTCGAACAGGAGCTTGGGACGGCGACGATTAACAGTAAATAGTCCGCCAGGCCAATCTCAAACAGGTTGAAACAACCCATCTGGACGATTATGAAAAACGAGATCGAGATTGTAGGCAATTGCTAACAATGGGTCTGAAAATGGGTCTTAAAAGTGTTTGTTCTAGCTGAATGGCGGAGGGCTCTGACGCACTTGCTGTCTTGCAGTGCTCGGAAAAGACATGAAATTTCACCTTAAAATACCAACTTAATCACAGACTCATTTAGCCTCAGAACACGTCAGAGCGCAAGCACTCCTGTCCAACACCAACTCATTTCTCCATGAGGAACGGTGCTTTCACTGCCAGTTACCCCATACTGCCACGCAATATGAAAGGGGCTGGCTGAAAAACATATTTCTGGACAAAATGACACATGATAATAAAATTAAAACTGCACCACTGTGTCTTTGGGTGGCTGGATTTGAAGGCTTGGGTACAGAGCTCTGAGGGGAGCAGAGCAACACTATAGTAGTATGCCCCTTCAGCCTCTCCTGAAGTCGGAAGAGGATGAGAACAGGAAAAACTGGGAAAAGGCTTATAAAAGCTTATAAAACAAAGAGGAGGAGGAGGAGGAGGAGGAGGAAGGTGACCTAAAATGTTGACCAGGGAATGTGGGGGCTGCATGACTCAGACTGTTCCAAGATGCCAGGGTGTTTTTTTATTTATAAATGCTTTCTTATGCTGGTCAGGGAGGCGAGTGGGAGAAAATGCGCCAGCTCTCTCCCTCTCCCTCTCCCTCTCCCTCTTTCTCTCTCTCTCTCTCTCTCTCTCTCTCTCCCCCTCTCTCCTGCTCTCTCCTGCTCCCGCTCCCTCTCTCCCGCCCTCCAGGTCAAGATGCTCCCTGAAAGCATACTGCCATTCAGAGCCAGGCGCTGTGGGCGACCCTCCCCTTTCCCCTCCTTAGATTTTATATCAATGTTCAAGGTTCTTTATTTGTCACATGCACAGAGATAAGATGTAAAACATGCAGTGAAATGGAGGATGGGCTCAGTCACTGAGTGAGAAACAGTAAATGAATAAAATAGAATAGAGTAAAATAAAATAAAATTTAAAAGAGATGCACTTTCCCTACTTCCCTGAAGAAAAGCGCAGAATGTGGGCAGATTGTGTGAGCTATAGGTGTGAGCGACTCTTACCTTGGCATGGATGTTGGGGACAGAGCCACTGGACCCGTTCTCAGCGATGGCACAGTTGGAGCTATTGGGAGAACTGGGCCCGGAGCCAGGAGCGCTGCTACACATGGAGGATACTGCAATGACACGGGCACACAGATTAGAGCCCTCTCCACAGCCCGTCGCACGGTATGTCCACCTGGTCAAAACCTGCAACCCGTCAAGAGAAAATACCAGCATGTGGGGCAGTATGCCAGACGAGACCTGACCACACTCAATCGCGAAAAAGTAAAGAAATGCTAAGGCTAATGCTAAACGCAAATGCTAAACAGGAGGATGTTCGCTGCCCTCACAATGATTACGGCCGCCAAGAGATATAGATGGTTAATATGTCTCTCTCTCAGACACACACACACACAGAAAGGAAACAGCGAACAAGCAAGCCACTAGATTTAAAGTGCTTCCCCCAGCCCTTAAAGGGAGGGAGGCAGTTTATTAAGGGGCTTTTTCAGAAAAGGGAAATGCAGATCCATGCATTGGCGGGATGTCTATCTGGCCAGACAGCCGGTCACTTCGGGGGAAGTGGTAAAGCGGCGGCCCGATCCCGCTTCCTCCAGCAGACGTCACCCAAAGCCACAACGCTCGCCATCCTGAAAGCCCCCCCTTCACCGCGGGGCTTACCCAACTAATCCTCCCTGTCCTCCACCAAAATGAAAAATGTAAACCATCTGCTTATTCGCCGGGAGCACAACAAACACAGCTCTGAGGCTCGGCCACTCTTGCGAGTCTGGAATAAGTCTTCCTATTTTTAGCCTAGCCCTCTGGCTTCATTAGGGAGAGGGAAAAAGAGACAAACATTGCACATGAAACCTTTGCTGTTGGGTCTGTTTGAGAACAACCTGCAGAACCTACACAGCCTCAGGCACAGGCGACGTGTGCAGATGGTGGGCTCAGAAATGAATGGTATTTAGTGCTTCACGGGTGTATTAAATAATGTGCGCTGGGGCAGAACATCCAGGGATTGATCCCGACACACTCAGCTGGCCGACGGAAGAACAGCCGTCTGCGACCGCATTCTGGGGAGTGAGGAAAAATCGACATGGCCCGTCATTTTGAGTGGGGACTCCTCTCGGCCTGGCTAGCTGTCGTGAAAACCAAAAAACAGTCGCCCTGTTTTGGGCGTTTCAAGACAGGCCAGGGCTAGATGTTCATATCCTGACTTTGAATAAAGTAACTGAATAATCATAATGTGAGGCAAAGAAATTCTTTTTAGATGTCAAATTGATCTATTGATATAAAAATGATTACATCTAAGCTTTCATCGATAGGTTTCGCAGAAACTAAAGCTGGATCCCAAAGCAATGTTACCCATGTCTTCCAATTTCACCGTACAGACAACATAGTGAAAACGTTTTCCAATTAGCCTTGCTATGTGCATTGAGCAATATTCTGGTTTTGTAAAATGGCAGTGATTTGTTGAGTAGCTGGGCACAGATTACTAGCTGATTACTAGCTATTCTTGTAACCATAACAATATGTAGAAAGCTACAGTCGCTAGCTGGTGGATAACCATGACAATTAGCAAAACAATTTGTAATAAATATTGTCTCCTTTTATACATTTTGTCTACTGTTTTGCACTACCATCACGTAAAAGCCTAACATGTCCAAAGCTTCAAATGGAAACACAGGGCGGTCATGTTTACACAAATACTTCAACGGCACAAACCAGGGACTTAAAATAGCACAATGGCTGGCCATGACCCTGTGGGATTTTTTTAGAGCAGCCATTCACTGCTCCTTTTGTGATGGACTTTTCCAATTCCAGCGAAAAAAAGAGAAAGCCAGGCGGTCGTCCTCTAAAGATCCATCGCGGCACAAAGCCGGACCCCCTGCCAGCGGAGGGCTACGGTGCGAGAGGAGGTTCACCTGTGATTTCGATGGCTCTCTTCTTGAAGGTGCTGATCACCGTGCCGTCCTTGCGCCTCAGCAGGGGGCTGCTCCGCCTCTCCGCCACCTTCTGTTTTAACCGCGAGCGCACCTTCAGGTTGGGCTCAGACACTGGGGACAGGGAGAGCCAGGAAGGAGGGGGGAGAGAACAAAGAGGAGGAACAGCGTGAGTGGCAGAGTTATGTTCCTGTCTGCCATGTACATTTCCACACTTGAGACAGCTCTGAGCAAAATGCAAGAGCCACTGGCACCCGGAAGACCGTTTGAACCGAACTGAGTCACTGCTCTCCGCCGCTTGGACTGTCATTGGAAATCAGTCAGTCTTTGTTTAAACCGAATGACATCACTGTCCATAGCTTGCCACTGTTAAAGGCCATCAGCAGAGCTCAAAGAAGGGGCAGGCTCCTTCCAAACCGCATAGAGTACCAGAAGGCCGAACGTCAAACAGTGCTAAACACAAGCACATAGTCTACCTCTGTACATAAATGTCACTCTCCGGGGTGAAGATGGACGTTGCTGATATTATTTGATTTTGTAAAAGTCCCCGTGCTTCTACTGTGCCAGCATGAAAAGGAAAGCAACTCATTATTACAATACTGCATTTGTTTCTGAGCTCTTATTTATTAAAACAATAACAATAACAATGGGATATACAATAGAACTATATAAAAATATAAAATAAAAAGAAAACTCTTTTGTTCATTGCTATTGAATAATCTTTGGTTGAAAAGTATTAAACCAGCAATATTCTATGGTGTCCAGATAAGTATCTGCAAAACAGGAGAAGCAATGTCTGCAAAAGAACTCATCTTGCGTGAAAGGAAACAAGGATTTCTATGAAAACTTGGGCTGGACGCACACAGATATTCATCAATTGCAAAACCTAGACCTCGGACCTCCAACTAAATTGCCAACTATGATTACAAAAAAGTTTTACAAAAAAACACATTAACAATAACTTTAACATTAATTAACCGACCTGACCAACCAGGATGGAATGCAAACTTTTTTACTAGACTTTTACTTGTCCTGTATATGTTTTTTATTGAGATTTGCTACTGGAGTCTATCCCAGCATACATTGGGCGAAAGGCAGGAATCCAGTCCATCGCAGGGCACACACACCATTCACTCACACACTCATACCTACGAGCAATTTAGACTCTCCAATCAGCCTAACCTGCATGTCTTTGGACTGTGGGAGGAAACCGGAGTACCCACGCAGACACGGGGAGAACATGCAAACTCCACACAAGGAGGCCCCGGCCGATGGGGATTCGAACCCAGGCCCTCCTCGCTGTGAGGCCTACTTGCTTGCTGTACATGTTATATGTCCTGTTATATATGTTATGTTTTGTCTGTGTGCCGACCCCAGGGAGAGTAGCTGCTATGTAAACAGTCTACCCTTGCCACTACTGTCTGTCTGCCTGGAACAGCCAGGCATATGGAGAACATCACATCACACAGAAGACCGCCATTGACCTGCACACACCTGCTAGCACAGATGGGGGGGCGCAGAGCTGAGAGCATCGATTCGGCTTAATTTATCACCCGCATTCCTGACTATTTATGGGAAATGCTATTGACCTGATGATCAATGTTTTCTTAGAAAAGCAAGCCAGCGCCAAAGCCAAATTCCTGGAATCAACAGTGACGCATGATTCATATCGCACGTCACGGTGACGCTTTATTCACATCAGAAAATCTGAACTAAAAAATATCACTGACTCGCTTCAGCGGAGGGCAAGATGCACCCGAGGTGTGCTAGAGCCACTTCCACCAAAAATTGGAACTCCACGCCACTGCTACATGCAGATGGAAAAGAGGCAGGACAGCAGGTTTATGCAAAGTAAGCTTATCCTGTAAATGGCGTTGGACAACCACCTTTTTTCAACCTAGCATGTGTGGTTCACCCCCGCACGGTTCAATCTCAAAAACATTTAGCCTCATTCTGTTCTCAAATTCTGCACATAATCAATTTCCCTCCCCAAATTTCTGTTGTGGTTTTTCAAAAAATTGGAATATCAATAGAACAGGCATCATTAATTATTCCTGTGTTGGAAGCTAGTGAGCGACTGCGCACATTTCTCAGTCACTCATAGAGAGGCCAGGCAAAATGTGACGGTGGCAGCCAAAGGTCCTTCAGGGTCAGCACCCCTACATTGTGATTTAAATACAAACTTCAATGTCGGGGTGCATCAAAATGACACAGCAAGAGGGGGTGTGGGGGCAGGAGGTTGGGCCAAATCAGCATTAGCCAGACTGAGGCAAATTAATCTTCAATGCTTAAAAATGTGCCTGCACCAAACTTCGTCAAAGTCATGTTACTATTCACATGAAAGGAATGCATAGTCTTTGGCTTTCACAAAAGCTGACTCACTAGATTAACACTGTAACGGCGTGTTCCTATTAGTACAGAACCTGTTTAATAAACTCAGTTATGTGGTTTTGGTGCCAAGGTGAATTATAATGACTGTTTAAAAAAAGATTCTGAAGCCATTCTCAGAATTGCATGCAAGCCTCGCTTAATTCTGCACAATTGGCTACTGTTTAGACAACTGGAGTGTGACGTTTTTGTTATTTTTGTTATGTCTAAATCACGTCAGCCTGGTAATGTAGAACAGAGGCAATTAAGCCAAATACAATTAATGGCTTTCACACAGACGTAATTTCCAAAAGAAAGCATGCAGGAACTTCTGGGACCTTGGAGGAGAGCCATGACATTCTGGATTAGGATCAAAAAATTTAACGACGGTGGACCGTCGCAGGAGCCTGACAGCTCCTCATCCACATCTTTTGTTCTGGAAATGTTTTGACAGGACGTCAAACTTCAGATGCGTAACAAAAGGAGCAATGCGGACCTGCGGAACCTGTTTACACTCATTGAGTGAACTGTCAGGTCGAAGGTCGGCTGTTTTTGGGGAGCTGGGGAGAGAAGATGGAAGGAAGGCAGTTGTAGGAATTGAGAGAGGAGAAAGAAGTCAGAAGCTTAGGGAAGAAAAAAGGAAAAGGAGATGGAGGTAGTCCGTACTACGCTGGTAGGCAGACAGCACTCCCACCTGCCTGTGCTGGTGACTAAGGCTGACTCACACCTGCAGACAGAACAGAATCCTCAAAAGGCATTCAGCCGTACTTCATAACTTCTCTCCTGGTCTCACTCTTTTCTCTCCCTCTCACCTCTTTAGTCTCTGAACTGTCTGTACAGTCTCTCCAAAAGGCTCTCTCGGGTCCAAGTAGCACTCACCCATTTCCGTCACCTTTAACAAAAGTCTTACGTCTGTACCCAACTAAGATCTAAGAACAGTAAGAACAGAAGTAAGAACAGCCTACTTTGATTATTTTAAGATGCCTAGTCTTGGTGCTTCACGCCACGTCGACAAAATGTGTGAATGTACCATCTCTTACACGAGGTCTTTAAAATGCATAACTGAAAGCCCATAACCACAGGAGGAGGGGGTCTTTTAAATAACCACTTCAGCAGAATACAGTCGCTAGCCCAAATGAGCTGTGCCCACTCATTGGCAGTGGCAGCAGAAGACACAAAATCCAGGAATGGAAAAGAAAGAATGAGAAGGGATACCAACTTGTCTTGCGTAAGGGGAAGTCGTCTTTGCTGTCGTAGGAGCCGAGCAGAGGGGAGAGTTTGTAGGAAGGAGGTGTCCCGGGAGTGTTGTTCTGTGGAGGGCAGCTCTGGTCCAGAGAGGTTTGGAGGACCCCCCTGTGGTTCCAAAAATGACATCTATTACTTTCTCAACAATTACATTTGTCATGTTAACATGCTTGGGCTTGCGAGTCCATTTTCTCCATACTCAATGAAAACCGTTTGGTAAAGTCCCACGTTCAATTACAACCTCACAGTGACACTTCCCGAGTGCCAGACCGTTAAACCTTCACACTCACCAGCATTTTGAGGGAAAGGAATGGTTCAGTCCGCCAGGCATGGGTTCTTTTTTGTTAAGGAGGAACTCCTGGAGTTTCAGCCTGACCTCTGTGCTGGCGATTGCACCTGTTGGGACAGAAAGACAAAATGTCCGCCTGTCCAGAAATGTCAGTCGAGCATTTTGGTATATTTGCTAGGGACGGCTTGACTAGTATGAAATTAGATTGTCGTAATCTAGTGACTAACTAAATACAAACAAAACTAATGTCAGTTAAATAGATAGCTGGATAGCTAAAGCTGCCAACAGCTAGCCAGAATGAAATATTTTCTTATAGGAGGGCAAGCTTCGTCATCTTGGGGGTATAGGTGGGGTTGAGAACGGGGGGTAAACGTTTTTTTTTTATGTAAGCACAGGAGGGAGGAAAGGAAAGAAATACCGCATAGTCTGCCTTTACATTTTTACAGTCATTCTGACACAGGCGCACATACGACGCATTCTGCCCAGGAAACATGTGTCTTATATAAGAAACTGCCGCACGGAGCAGAAACTGCAGAATGCATGCCATCTAGATGAGCAAGATGTGCTTCTCTCCTTAATGCAGATACATTTAAGGTTATAGATATTATAAGTGTGGCTAATTATGTATTCCGTCAAATTTACTGAAGTTAACAACGGTCGATTTGCGGGTGAAATTTGTCTGCCTCAAAAGAGCAGGCATAAACCGAGGTGCAAGCGAGACAGCAAAAGTTATTATCTTGAAATAACTTTGCACTGAATTTAAATCACACCAGTTCAATTCCAAGAAATCATCAAACAGTTTTTTTTATATTAAATACTAATTCATGACTGCAACTAAGCAATAATTATGGCTGGGTGTTTGTCACAGAAAATATTTACAAAATAATTAATTCAATTAACCAATATCTCATGCGAAGCAGTGGGAAATGACTGATATAACATGCACAAAAATAGTGACAGTAACAAGTATTAGTTGCCGCTAGTAAAAAAAAATAAAAATAATAATGAGTGGGCTGAATGCATTGATATTCTGCTTTTAATTGCTTTTGTCCATTGTGGAAACGCATTTTGCCTTTAACAGAACCTTGTTAGAAACAGAGCATGCTCATCTGGCATTGCTAAAATAGTAAAAACAGGGTTGTGTGTTTGTTTTGATTAGTTATCCTCCTAAATAATCACAGAAAAGGAACGGGAAAAGACTTCTGTGACCAGCAACCAGCCATACAAATAATTGTGCTTCAGGGAGAAAAACAATACGACCTCCCAGACAACGTTCCAATTCCTGGCAATAATCAAGCTCAATGCAACGGCACATCTCACATTTGGGAATAATATGTAGCTGGAATACGTACACATTTTGTCCTGTGCTGGATATGCTTTTATGTGGCAGCAGATACATGGATATCACCACATGCAGTAAAGATATGATTGCGTAACGAGCTGTAGCCTTCGTAAATAAGACTTTAATTTGGGAGGTGTGGAGTCTCACTCTCTTTGCCCTTCTCCTTGTTCCTCAGCATGATGAGCTGCTGCTCCAGCCTCTGTTTCTCCAGCTCGTCCTGTCTCTGCTGCTCCAGCTTCCTCTTCTGCTCCAGCTCCTGCTGCCGCTTGGCCGCTAAGATCTCCTGCTGCTGCTGCCGGAGCAACGCGCCAACACTTAACCTTTACATTACATTTACAACTTTAAATAAGAGCATGTTACATCACATTAATGGCATTTTGGCAGACACTCTTATCCAGAGCGACGTACAGTTGATTAGACTAAGCAGGAGACAATCCTCCCCTGGAGCAATGCAGGGTTAAGGGCCTTGCTCAAGGGCCCAACGACTGTGCAGATCTTATTGTGGCTACACTGGGGATCTGACCAGCGAGCTTGCGGGTCCCAGTCATGTACCTTAACCACTGCGCTACAGGCTGCCCGTTTACACGCAGCACCCCCTGGCACCGCCACTAACCCAGAGCAAAGCTGCTGGCTAACGCCGCCGCAAACGGGGCGGTCAGCCAGAGGTGTGGACCGCAGGCCTGGGTCAAATATGCTTTGGATTCAGATACTTTTCTGTGCTTGAATGATCTTGACAGGTAGAATTGAGCCAACCGAGAGGACCAGATCCAATACACCGGAGAAGCTCAGTAAAGCGTAGAAAAACCACAACCCCGTATTCAAATGATCAAATTAAATTATCTGGCCAAACTTGGCTTAACTGGGCATACCCAGACCTCCATCCAAAAGGCCAGTGTGTTGCAAATGTGTGGCATCAGGAGTCATATGGGTTTCATATTTTATTGCTCCTTCCGAAAAACTAAGCTGTTCTTCCAATGAGTCTTTGGTCAACAATTTCAATTTTAAGTATTTATTTATACCCCAGAGATAGATTTATACCCCAGATTTTGGTCATGACATTCAGTCTATTCAAATGGATACTTTAATGAAGCAATTCTAGTTAAATACCTTTCTTAAAGGTACAACAGCAGTGCCCCACAAGGGAATCAAATATACAACCTGTGAACAGAGAGCCCAATTCCCTAACCATTCCGTGACCCTTCTGGGTCACACGATATATAATTAATACAGCTGAATTCAGTGAAATGCGAAAACCAAAGATGGTATTAAAATGGCGCTGGGGGGACGGGACGCCCACCTTGAGGTGCTCCTGAAGCTGGACCTCGTGCTGGCGGGTCAGCACCTCGTGCTGCTTCTGGAACTCGGCGAAGAGCAGCTGCTTCTGCAGCTCCTGCTGCTGCTTGAGGAGCAGCAGCTCCTGCTGCAGCTGCTGCTCCCTCAGGAGGGGGTCCACAGAGGCCAGGGCCAGCCGGGGGTCCGTCCGCAGGTCCACAGGGCCGCCCCCGCCCTTATCCCCGCCGCCTCCGCCACTCGGGCTCTGCATCCCCAACGGAAGGGACGTCTTCACCTCCACTGCTGGGGGAAGGGAAAGGCCGGTCACGCCACAGAGCAAACTGGGATGTGAAGGTGTTCGTTTGAGACCGTCCGATTATTTCAATATTCACGAAGTAATATGATTTTGCTCGAAAAGCCTGTTCTGCTGCATAGAAAGAAAGAAAAATTTTGATATTGGCATACCCTTTTCAGGGTACCCTGATGTCATATATAGATGTCAACCAGATATCCAGTTGGAACATTTTTGATGCCCACAACTGCCCCAATTTAACTGCTCATTTTCAAAGTCAGCAAACCAGCTGATAAGGATCAATACAAAACAGAACAGGCACGTGATTGGTTGGAGAATACTTTATGTAAATGAGATGGACAGACCCACTCTACCCATCCCAGAATGCAAATCTGAAAGTATATCAGCTTTTAGAATATCAACTCCACCAACAGTTGAGCCACGTGCCCTTTTTCCAGGTACTCCTAAAATACACACCCAGTTCACATGAAAGACCACCCTTACTGATGGACAGTAACATCGCCCAGTTGCACACACATAACTGTCACTGTGCTAGGCCTCGCATCTCACCAATAATAGCAATGGCTATTGATGGAGAGGGAACATGGTTACGCAACCCACAGGCAGCTGGGTGCTGACCGAGAGGGCACAGAGCCGTGCTAAAGACCCTGCCACTGCACTCTGTTTGGAGCTGATCAGCGGAGGATGAGCTTTGATGACGAAACTGAACAAACGAAAAGACGACGGCTCGCTGTGGACGGGACGGTCACCCTTTGATGCCACAGGCCAAACCTGCCATCACTCGGTTGTGAATCTGATTATGGCTGCTATAGAGTGCTCCTGACCTACGACATGAAATGGATGGTCCCCTCCATTCTCTGGACCAAAAAAAAGGTAGTTGCAGGTCAGGCTCACGGTTGGCTGTAGAAGCTACATCCTGCAGCCAAATGATACATATTCAGTTAAATATATTTAATTGGCGTAAAATGAGAAACCTGCTGCAAAAAAGAACAATACAGTGCCCTTCAGAATGTTTGGGACAAAGACCCATTATCTTTTGCCTCTGATTTGCCACAATTTTAGTTTTGGAATCACACAATTAACATGTGGTTGAAGTTCTCAGACTTGGGACACATGGGTTCACAGGTGCTTGTAATTGCTCAGGTGTGTTTAATTGCCTCCTTAATGCAGGTATAAGAGAGCTCTCAGTAGTCTTTCCTCGAGTCTTTCCATCACAATTGCAAACTATTATTACTGTTTATCAACATGAGGACCAAAGTTGTGCCAATGAAAGTCAAAGAAGCTATTATGAGACTGAGAAACAAGAATAAAACGATTAAAGACATCGGCCAAACCTTAGGCTAACTAAAATCAACTGTTTCGAACATAATTAAGAACAAAGGTAACACTGGTGAGCTTACTAATCACAAAGGGACTATCAGGCCAAGGAAGACCTCCACAGGTGATGAGAGAAGAATCTGGTGTGGATTTGTCAATGACCACTGTCCACACAAGACTCCATGAACAGAAATACAGAAGCTACAATGCAAGATGTAAAACACTGGTTAGCCGCAAAAACAGGATGGCCAGGTAACAGTTTGCCAAGAAGTACCTAAAAGAGGAACCACAATTCTGGAAAAAGGTCTTGTGGAGATGAGACGAAGATTAACTTAAATCAGACTGATGGCAAGAGCAAAGTATGGAGGAAAGAAGGAACTGCCCAAGATCCAAAGCTTACTACCTCATCTGTGAAACACGGTGGTGGGGGTGTTATGGCTGCCAAAGGTACTGGGTCAATTCTCTTCATTGATGATACAACTGCTGATAGTAGTAGAAAAATGAATTCTCAAGTGTATAGACACGTTCCATCTGCTGAAGTTCAAGCGAAGGCTTCAAAACTCATTGGCCGGTGGTTCATTCTACAGCAAGACAATGATCCCAAAACAACAAAGCCACAAGGGATTTTTTCAAAGTTAAAACATTTTAAATTCTTGAGTGGCCAAGTCAATCACCCGATCTGAACCCTATTGAGCATGCCTCATATGCTGAAGAGAAAACGTAAAGAGACTAACCCCCAAAACAAGCATGTGCAAAGGATGGCTGCAATACAGAGCATCACCAGAGAAGACACCCAACAACTGGCGTTTTCCATGAATCGACTTCAAGGAGTCATTGCATGCATATGCAACAAAATACTAAACAAGACTACTTTAATTTACATAACATTGCTGTGTCCCAAACATTATAGTGCCCTGAAATGAGGGACTATGTATAAACTCTGCTGTAATTTCTACATGGTGAAACCAAAATGTATAAAAATGCCCTTTATTAAAATCTGACAATGTGCACTTTAACCACATGTGATTTTTTAAATTACAAATCTCAAACTGTGGCATACAGAGGCAAATAAATAAATGATGGGTCTCTGTCCCAAACATTCTGGAGGGCACAGTACATGTGTGCTTACTGTACATGTGCAGCCAAGTACAGGCTCAATTTTAGATGGATTCTGCTTCCGGATGCTTCCGTGGGCCAAAAGAAAAACATTTCTCCTCCTCTCCGCCTCCACCTCCTCCCTCTGCCTCCCAGAGGATGGAGGGAAGGAAAAAAGGGTATCACATGCTGCAGGTGTGCACAGTGCACGATGAATGAGTGTTACACAGCTCCATACCTGCAATGGGTGCTTACAGAGCAGAACTGCACAAGCAGGGCCACTGTCATTATAACGCAGCTTGGGCGCACAATAAATAATTACATCTGCACTTCTGCTGTGCCGGAGTTTTGCTCAGCCGACATCAGCACAATGCAGTATGCAAGCTCTTAGCTCAAAAGCTATGACCAAGCTGGAGTAATGCTACGGACAAAAGTCTGCTGCACTGATGTTTTTCAGTCAGTCCTGGGCCCATATTTATGAAGCATCTCAGTAGGCTTTTAGATGATAATAGATAAGGTTGTAATATGGACCATGGAAGCCTGATCTTACACTGACTGTAGATCAGCACCTAGTTGGATTTAGTCCCTGGGTGGGGACCACTTCTGCACTTCAGCAATTTAACAGGTTTTCACAATGACAACCGTAAGAATACATTCTTCAGTCAGTCAATCACAGCTAATTGAGTTTCCACGCCCAGTCAGTTTTGGTGAATTTTTATAGGGGTAAACTTATGTTTTAATGTATGCACAATTGTTATATTGTTGCCTAAAGACAACTGGCACGTGTCACATTTAACCACAGTGTTACTCCTTTAAAGAACAGTTCTAGTCACAACCTGTTCTGAACACGATTAAATCACTGCACCCAGCCTTGCAGAAACTGTCATGGTTACACGTGTCAGGTACATGACGGCTCATCATCTTTCAATAACAAGGCAGTACCCTCACTCTTCTCCTGGTGCCAGCAGATGTCATGAGCTTACTCTTATTGACATTACATGCCTTATCCTACACATCTTATACCCACGTTTTTTTTGCCAGGTTATCATAATAATCATAGAGCTTTCGAGCTAATTAGATCAACTGACTCCTAAGACAACCTCTCAAATAAGACGGACCTGGAAGGTTGGGTAGGTTTTGAAGTCTGATGAAATGTTGCCAGTATAATGTTTAGGGTTTTTCCGCAAGTAAATTTCACAAAAATCAGAGCAAACAAATTATTGAAATCTGACTGTCAAGAGCAGTGACATCCATTTTGTGGATAAATACAACGTGAACCACCTGCAGAATCACTAATCGATGGCCTTGAAACAGTGAAGTATAAACTGTGCAATAACAATACTTGTGCAAATTTATGAAGTAAAAGATTAAGACAGGCGCTATTAGGACACACAGTTATTAGATACAAATCAGGATCCTCAGGACCAAAGAGATGTCTGCAGCCTTGTGAAGCCAAATGGACTTACATTGGCTACAGCTAAAAGAGGTCTGTCATTTTTATATTTTATTTTAATTTTAATGTCTTGACCTATGATGTCATTGAGTTTAAATAAAGTATATAATTAGTAATGTCTAAGGAAATGTGTGGTGTAAAAAAAAAAAAGTGCATGTGTTCCATAAAAATTCTCTGAAGGATTCATACATTCGTATGTGAATACTGTCAAAATGTTCTATCCTATCACTATTAGTAATCATAAATATAAGGACACTTTTTATTGAAAAGAAGAAATAAAAACCATATAATTCCAATTTCACCTGGGGCCTTTGTTTTGTAAACCAAACAAACTGTCCTTTCCCCCTTTCCTGTGTGAAAGACCCTTAGCAGCAGAAAACCAAACCACACTGTATACCTTTATTCCTTCTACATACAGTATGTTTACCACACACAGTAACAAAAAGGAAAAGTATCAGTCCATCACAGATTTTTTTCCAGACATGGGATTTAATGTTCCCCCTTATGGGTTTGGAGAGAAAAAATGTTTGGATGGCTCTTCAAAAAGCGGCAAATGAAAGAACACTGTTTAGAGGGGACACTAGGGAGCTGCACTAGAGATACCACAGCTCACCCACAAAACATAATCCAAAAATACATTTGGAGTGCAATGTACTCACATGCACACAAAGCCTATGCAAAGTTTCAAGCAAATTTAGGTTTCCCTAAATTTACTTTGAGTTTAAAGGGAAAACAAACATGCAACTATACCCAAACAAAGTTTTCGTAATCATGCAGGAAGATGAAAAGGTTTGTTGTTTCAAATTCCGTTGTCAACACAATTGAGAGAAAATTTCACAATTGAGGGTTAGGGGTGAATGAATGATATAATTCATCTGAACCATCCAAAATTGTGAGCCGATTCAGGCTTAAGGTCCCTGAGGACAAATCCAAAAACAAACTGCTCCTAATTAAAGCCAGTGAAGCCACAAACTATTTTTATGTTTATTCCAATATAGTGGAGTGCAAGAGTTAACAAGAGAACAGATAAACAACCACCTCTCTGCGTCTATGTGATTACTGAAGACTGGGACATTATATCTATCAGATACAGGCAGTTGAATTACCAGGATCTCTCAGGCTAAACCTGGCTAGGGAATCCAATTACAATATTGCTACATGGCCCTCTGAACTGGCTGCAAACTGATTGCACTTAAGAGATGAATTGTTCCACTGCCCTCATCTTGACCTAACTATCAAGACATCCAGTACAGATAACTCCATTGAGACACTTTGTTCTTGGTACAAAGCATAAATTAAGACAGACGCCAATATTTTAACCCCCACTTCACCAGATTCTAGAACAGAGCTCCTCACGCCCGGTCCTGGAGAGCAACAGGGTGTGCTGGTTTTTGCTTTCACATTAATATCAGCAACCAATTCAGACCCAAGAAACCAGATAAGGGGAGATAACTGTGTAATTAACTGCATTAATCGATTGATTAAGTGCTGAGTAACAACAAAAACCAGCACGCCCTGCAGCTCCCCTGGACCAGGAGTGAGAATCACTGTTCTAGAAGGTCACAGAAACACAACAGGACCAATAACCTACTTTAGGTGAACTCTTCTGGATGCAATTACTTCAGAATTATGCTGGCTTTTATTATTTCAAACAGAAATATAAACCTGGTAGTCCCTTGTCAAACAGATATTAATGGATTACATGACATCAGTGCGTCGTTTCCAGGCAGAGAGGAAAAAAAAAAGAAAAAAGAAAGAGCCAAAGTTGATTCACTGAACAAATTAGAACCAGTAAACTGAGCACGATCAATAAGCGATGATCCTGAGGTAGAAATCCCAATGTTGCAGCTCTTGAGTTTACACATCTCATTATATCCTCCTCCGCAGTGTTATTGCAATGGGCTGGAAAAGTAAGGCTAAAAATATAGCTTTCTCTCTCTCCATCTCTCTCACTCTGTCTCTCTGGCAGCTGTTTGCATAAAAGAGAGTGTAGTGTGGGTGGAGAGGAGGACCGGGAGGGAGGGGTAGAGTGGTACCCATCATGCTTTAGTAATAAAAAAAATCTACATGAGAAGAGTCCAAGAGAACAAAGACAAAATAAAAGCCCCCCGCCCAAAAAAAACATATCTGCCAAGTGACAACAGACAAGGTCCATGTGCATGAACTACTAGTGGCTGAACATGCCGCACTTCATCAGTGGTGGGAAGAGGTGTCCTCTCCGCTGGGCTCTAGTTGTACCGGTTGTACACAGCAAGTGCAGAACGACTGAGGCTTCCGCTAGCAGGCCCCAAAGCGATCTCTCCAAATTTCAGACACCACCGACCTGCGCCCGCCACCGTCCATCTTGCTTACTTAGACAATTGTTCCTTACACTTCCACAGTGCCAGCAGATGGGGAACTGAGGACCGTGTGTGGGACAGGGCAGCCTCCAGGAGGCAGTACCCAAAGGCTTCTGCTCTTAGAAGCAGGGGACAGACATTTTCCAATTAAAACGTTGCCGTCTTCGCGAGTGCAGGAATCCTCTGCCAATTCCTCTAATGTCGCTACTGGTTGGGCACGTTTTACATCCGATCTCCAACCTGTGGCGAGATACGAGTACGTTTTGTTTGCCAAAACACCGTGAAAGAAAATGTTACATTTAGTCAAAGAATCACACTAATCAGGAGACGGCAACATAAGGGGGGAAGTGGGCCCGAGGAACGGCTCTCAGACGGCTAGTGACACGTCCATTTTGTATCGGTTGTTGTGAGGGACACTACTCTCACCCGCACGCATCCCCTCTACTACACGCTGCCGGTTTAGCGAAGCTCCTTTCCCTCCTCGCCACCTCGCACTGCTTGTGAAGATGAAACCCAGTATCTGCCTGTGAAAAAGTGGGTTATAAATAACACTGGATTAATAATGCACACAGCCAGGGAGGGAGGGGGGATGCGGAGCGAACTCAGCTTTTAATGCGTGCATTTCTATTTCTGTTTTCGTACATTGTTAGCCTGATTTTAAGTGCCTCTGACACCTATCCCCTTATCTTCCCACTGCATGTTCTGTGCCACAGTACATTAAAATTACTTGAATTATAAAAAATAAAATTGAAACAAAATAACAGGAATGGTGATTAGCGGCCGTACCAGCTGGCCAGGTTTATACACTTGCCTTGTGAGGGCCAAAATGGAGTGATATCAGGCTCCAATGTATCCATGCTGAAAATCATTAAAAGTTAAACTACTGACCTCGTTTCAGCCCTGGCCATTTAAGGTGTAATAGTAACAAGCAATTCACATCCGATACAAAGTCGCAGGATCTTTTAAGTGACTTGAACATATCGCATTGAACATATCACAGACCTGCGTTTGAGGTTTTGAAGGGAAGGTCTAGTCACTCTGACGGCTAGCCGTCAACGAAAATGGAAGCCCTCCAGACAGCACTTTCATGGAAATCTGCTTTTGTGTAGCAAACAGACACCGTGTGCATGATGCTAATGACACAGCAGGGGGAAGCCCTTATGCAACACGCTGGTGCTTACTGTGTTAGCACGCTGCTCTGCGTGGGCATGTTTAGAGCAAGGCTGCGCGGGGTCTCCTCTCTCTGGAGAAAGGGAGGTGCTGGGGCCGATGAAGGGAGAAAGGGAGGAACAGGACATGGAGCAGAGCAAAAGGGACAGCTCACGCCTTATATGGCAGTAGGCCAGGGGTGCAGAACTCCGGTCCTGGAGGGCTGTTCTGCAAGCTGGTTTTTGTTCCAACCAATTACTTTCATTTTAGTTTTCGGACCGCTCTATAGATTACACTGGTTCATTCCTGTACTGGATCACTTCAGGATACACCTGCAGTCTGTGAGTGTAGCTACTGCTGATACAAATGACCAAAATACGGCATGATTGAGCTAATTAAAGAATTAAGTTGCCGCAAAATCCTGAAATGGTTCGGGCCTTGCTCTGCACCCCTGCTGTAGGCTGTAATGTAAACCATAACATGCCCCGTCGCCCCGTCCTACCCCCCACCCCAAACCACAAACGACAGGTGCCTTCCACAACGTGCACTGGTGTAGGAGGCTGCACGGACCACCCTCCTCTCCCCACCCCCCGATGTACACAAGAGCCACTCTCAATCTTCTAAAAATAACACATCTGCCTCTCCTCTAGTGCAGCAGAAAATGCTCCGGTGGCTGAACATCAGGACAGGTCGATAAGCACTACACAACAATGAAAACGTAACGTCGCCAGCAGAACGTTTGCATGGACGGGCTCCCAAGTCATGCAAGCTGTGGGGTTCTCCAAGCACCTGAGGGTTCTGATTCTGCAGATTAGGGCGGGGCTCCTCCAAACTGACACGAATATCAGGGGTTCTGATGTTCGCTGACTGACTCACAGTCCGGGGAGAGGTGGCCTTGCCTAAAAACTCGCTACGGCTTCGACAGAGATTAAAAACAGAGGAATTAAAAGGCATTTAGTTCGCTGTCTAATCACCAAATGGATTAGGCAGGGAAAGAGCAGGCTAAGCGGCTTGCTGCCCTGTGTAAACAAGCCCTTTTTCCTCCAGCTAGGGCCAGCTATCCAACGCTCGGGGAAACAGAAGGCAACTCCCTGCTGGCCTGTCTCAGCTGCATTTGTGCTATTCTAATGGCATCCAAAATGGTGGTGGCACCATAGCTGATGGGGTCACCTTGATTTCTGATGGAGTGTGGATACTGGCACATTCCTTGCTGAACTTCACTTATATTGCTTTTCCCCAACAATATCAGCAAATTTGTCTTCCTAGCTTATGACAGAAGAGGTTTGCAATGCCTTTCCAATATTTACTTTTGCAACTGCGCATCACGATAAAAGACGTCTGCATTGAATGACACCAGATATATACGGATCTGGTACGCAGGATGGATGGGAAAATCACATGCATGGACACTGACCACATTAAAAAAGACATAACCAAAAAATATAAAAGCATAACCAGCTCATAAGTTCTCTATAAAATATACCTGTACTTCAATGGAGCTAAAATAGGATTCACCGTGATGAACTGACATTCCAAAAAGCCTGTAAAGCAAGAAATGACTCAGCCTAATTAAAATACAACAAATTGCCATCCCCAGAAACAAATACAAATCTTGTGGTTAAGGAGTGTCGCAAATTAAGGACAAAGGTCTATGACACATGGTAAAGGTACATAGTAGAATGGCCAAACATATGATTTTTTATCATTACAGAACTATCCCTTTAAAGCAGAATTAAAATAAAATATGCCCGAGGGGCTGCGAGTATTTTTACATCTGTAGAAAATGTGTCATATTCATTTTAAAGGAATTAACTTAATTAATTAAATGAATCAGTTAAAAAAGTAGATAAGTGGAATAAATAATGTAAAGAATGCTAACTTGGAGGAAGCATTAAAGTTACTTTTTTTGTAAGTGATTTTACTGTATGCCAAAATGTTGTCAACTGTAGCTTGAAGCCCTTTGCCCTTTGCTGTGGATAATGTGGTTAGTGTTCTTCACTCCCCTTCTTAGTCTATCCCCACCCCAGAAACAGCCAGGGCAGACTACATTTCCCAGAGGCTCCTAGACAAGTAGCACAGAAGAAGGAGAGATGCTGGCATGGGAAAGGCTTCCAGTTCAAGTCTGAGCGCAGCGCAGTAAAAAGAAGGAAAGAAAGAGAGTGCAGTTAAGAAAGAGGAACGGTGAAGTTCACTGTTCTTACTCCCTTCAGCATCTTCCCTCACTGGTCTCCATCCCGAGGGAGCCATCCATCCACCCCTATTCCCCTTCTGTGCTGTGCTGTCTCCAAGCCATGATGTAACAAATGGAACAAAGAAACACAACCCAAAAAAAGTTCAGGAGTGACTACAGAAAGCAGCGGGGTTCGACTTCACCGAGTCACTAAACTGCAGAGGTAGCAGCAGCCCAGTTCCCATGGTGCACTGGAAGGTGTGGGACAAAACAGAAGCAAGTGAGGATGTCCATTAACATTCAGCCTCCACTAGCATCCAGCCTGCCAACATCGCCGCTATAAATGCCGCCATTTACCACCCTGCTGTAAAATTGGGGTAAAGGCTCAACTAAACAATAGACTATACTTTATGTTTGACAGACTTGAGAGAACAGCAGCTCCCTTTACTTCCCCTTCACAGATATGTTGTGACAATGGGATTTTGGTACCGTTTACCATTCACACCGAATTAAAACCAATATACTGAAAAGTAAAATTATTTGTCTTCCTTTATTTTTGTGACAGTTCTGCAACACTTACAGCATCATACTGACCTTTTTTTTGGGGGTGTGGGGGGGGGGGGGTAGTCCTGTTCTGGCAGTGGTGTAGAACAGACAGACCACAAGTGGGATGAAAAAAAACATACACTGCTTTCCAGAACTGACGCTTAGCAACATGCGCGAGGCTGCCTTGTGAAGTCGGCTCTGCATTGGCCTTGTTAGCCGCGTGCACGGCGAGGGAAACTGGGCATGGTAACACAAATGGAAGTCAGCGCGACCGGCCAGTTCCTATGAAATGGATCCCAGTGAAAGGGAGAGCGCGATAGCTGTCTGGGCTTCGCCCGGCTAATAAAAGAGACTGCGAATAGCGTGGTGATTTATGTGCCCCCGGAACTCCACCGACCTCTTGCGGGGCAGCTCCTTGTGTTCTGAAAACAAAATCCAGCCGCACTTCAGCGGAGGCCCAGAGAGGAGAACGGGAGACTTGGGGGGAGAATGTGAGAGGGCACGTGCAGCTACCGCCGGGCTGCTGTCCGCACTGAATGCACAGTACACCAGCTTTCAAACCAGTGCTCCCCATAAGCCAGCGCTGCCCATCGCAGCATTGGCTGTTTTAAGGTGCGGCTGGAAAAAGTCACGGCCCATCCACACCAAGAACTAGGCCTACGTATAACTATAACCATAACAATGTGAGTGCCCACACTGATAAACACTAATGTTCTGTAAATAGCCTCTTGGCTATGTCATCTCCCATTTTTAATGTGACGCCCTGTAAATTCAAATGGATTTAAAGAAATACTCTGAAAGTGATCCCAACAATATCGTTTGTCACTGTCGTTGTCGTTATAGTTGTCGTGTGGACTCCACCATCCACTTGAGTGGAACAATAACAATATATTTATACGTATCATTACAGTTATTGGTCTTTCTATTGTGTAGACGTAATTCAAGAGGAACCATGAGGCCTGGTTTTCTGAATGCCAGTTTCAGGAGTAATCCCAAAAGGAAAGGTGGCTTATGACAAGCCAGCCAGCTGAATATCAACCTTAACTGTAACAACGACAGTGACAGACAACATAATCTGAGTTCACTTTCAGAGCAACTGCATGAACAATAAAACACCGACAGCCAATCAAAATACACCAGAATGGCAGATGACATAGCTATGTAAATAGCGACTATTTACAGAACATTATTGTTCAGTAGCATGGATGCACACATCGGTATCGTTATAGTTATGTTTAAAGTTATGGTTTTTGGTGTGGATGGGCCTTAACTGTTGAAAAGCGAACTGGCATTCAATCAGCCCAGTAAAAATCCCACAGCGGCCATTTCCCCCATATGCGATGCATAATTCTGCCATTCACTGCTTCTTTAAGCAACGCAAAGCTGGACTCGGTAACACAACCCGAATCTTCCCTCGCACATATCCCAGGTTGTCCTTCAGAGCATCGCCCGCATTCTGGCGTGACCACTGGCCGTGCTTCTCAAAAATGTACAGCATAAACTATCCCGGAAGGAATGCTAACACTAACACTGGCCGTCTGCTGCAGCGAACACTGGCCTGATCGTCCGCTGCTGTTTACAGTGCTATAAATGTTACTTTACTGACGTCAATCGCTTGCATGAGAGGAATTTTGTTTTCTTTCTGCAACTGGGTAAACCTCTCTGCGTGGTGTGGAATTTATCTTGCCACGTTTTTAGGAAGGGTTGCTAGGATATGCCTGAGCTCAAACAGAAAATACTCCAGTAAATTCAAATGCTCTACAAATAATGCAGAATGCACCTTATTATACTTTAAGCATTATATTGTCTGTTGATGATATGAGAAAAGGTCATTTTGATTAAAATATTTGTCTGAAGTGAACATATTAGATAACGCTACATTCTGGACAGCCACCTGTAAAGTTACAAGAACCATAAATAGAAAATGCTAAAATAAATATAATAGCCTATTCAATGTCCAATTCAAACAAGTGCCAATTCAATGCAAGAAATTCATGTAATTACCATGTGGTTTCATAAAATTATATTCTACTTTGTATTAAGTATTAACACCCCTGGAATGATGAGCAAAAGAAACTGTATAAAATATACAGAGCAGTTACTAGACTCGCAATACTAAAATGATTGCATTTTGTATTGTAATACAATTTTTCAGAAAGAAACATCACTGATCTGTGCTTGTGGACTGCTCTCTTCAAATGAAACTGCAACTTTTCCATCTGATTTAAATCTGGGGACTGAGATGGCCCTTGAAAAAAGCTAAAATTGTGGTCAGTTAAATATTTCTTGGTTGGTCTTGAACAACCTTTATTCAGATCCATGAGCTGACAGGGGCCTGTATGACCTTTACCCTTGAATGTGTGACCTAATGAGGCCTATTCTGCAGGGCTTAAAATCCAGACATAACTAAAGGTCGTCGCTCAATAACAAAGGAGAGTGTATACAAACAAAATAAATCAACGGATGCGAAACCTGGCAGCATGTCTACAGTTTCAGTTCATCGATTAGCACTGAACTGCAGGTGAGCCAATACAATAGATAAAACAAACCATGAGATATGTTAGAAAGTAATCACTATTGACAAGTTCCAAGGTTCAAAATGTCAGAGCTGCTTTCCAAGCATCAAGCAGACGATCATAAGGAAGGTTATGGTCAGGTTGGACATGCAGCTCACAATATTTCAATCATGTTCACATTTTGGGACAGTATGGGGAGAAACAAAGGCAGGACAGCATAATGGCTAATAAAATGTATGTTGCTATGGTGATGTTGGCGATTGTCCTATAATACAGGCAGTTTCCAACATAGATACGAAAAAGGATTGAGCTCGGTAGAGTACTTTAAATTGGGGAAAAAATGAATTTCACATTTTCGATGATGTGTTGTGTAACATCCGGTTTCGAATTCTGTTGAATATAACGGCAAAAAGTTTAATCGTTTTTATCTTCGCCGTTGCCATCAACGGTATTCTTTCAAATCATAATCAAATCACAGTTGTGCTCTCATCCACTGTAATGACATTGGGTTTGCCAGCTACTGTGATCCATGTGAACATAGCATAAAGTTCCCAAAGTTTTGCCGTATTGCCCTGTCAGACAAAAAGTGTCATTCACCCAACAACCTTTCTATACCTTTCACCAATCTGACACCAACTGCATGCAACTAAACAGAGAGGGCTCTCCTATGATACCTCTTCAGCTAGCAACAAATTCCTAACTCGTGACAGCAAATCTAAACAGAAGCACGCACTATTAAAACACGAAGCCCCCGTTCAACAGATACAATACCCCGATTTCCCCCCGCCGAGCGACAGCCTCGCTTGCGGATTCACGCAACTTTGCTTCTGAGTGATAAAAATAACAGCTCTGTGTTTAATGTCAAGCCGTCTCGCGGGCTAAAATGAGCCCCGCTGCAGCGGGATCCTCCCCGTTTCAGCAGCGGCTGATGCTGCAGGGTTGAGTGCCACCGTCTGCACAGGCAGATCTCAATCCCTTCCCACTCAAAGGGCCTCCGGGGAAAACAGAATGGATCAATGTAGCATGCTCCCACATTTGAAGGAGAACCCCATTTAGGCACACCCGGAGTGGAGAAGGTACGTCAGTTAGTAAGTCAGCATTTCGACTGTAGCAGGCTTTTATCAGAATGCCCGTTTTGGGAAATTCAGGCATGAAAATGTGCAACATAAGGACTTGTTTGGTAATGCTGTGTGTATCCTTTCCGTTAGCTCAGGTGTTCCTGTTTGTTTACAGTAAAAGCAGTGTTGTCCTGTGCATCAGATCCACACTGGGACTTGTGAGGAAGTAGGGCCCAGAGAGAGGGGAGCCTGGAAGCTTGATCCCCCTGTGACAGCCCAGCAAGACAACCAGCACAGAAATGATGAATAGACACAGGAAAAGAGACAGGGACTGCTGGGGTGAGCTGGGAGTTTACACATTTTGCTGTGGAGGACCTCTAAAAGTACCCCGAGGTTTTGGGAGAGGTGGGTGGACATTCCGAATTTCATTTCATCAGCACTGACTGTGTGCAAACAAGCATGACATGACTACATTCCAAAAATCTAATTTGCATATACAGTACAAAGGAACTCTGAAGCTCCTGAGGGTGTGTTTCATCAAAGTGACATTGTGCACATGGTTCTCTCAGGAGAGGCACAGAGATTGTCAGTAGCCCTTTAAGATCCGAGACACCACTCACCCCTCCCAACTGACCCACACATCGACACCGGACACTACATATATTTCAAGGGCTGTTTTTGATGAAATAATACTCCAGTTTTCTAAATATACCCCAGCCAGCCAAAACAGCCCTAGACTAATAATGTGTTGGAGGAAGAGGTGAAAAAAGACACCACGCAAGGTATTCTTAGACAGAGCACGCTATGCTAACAGCGCATGCACATCAGCAATGCTGCCACATATTACCATCCATCCATTTTGATAGCAGAAGGGCTTCCATTCACTGATGTTCTTCAAATGTATTACTGCTGTCTTGCAATATGTAATATGCTGTCTTCAGTAGTTTGCCAAAAGGGGGTGTTAAAGAATGATTAGTGGCTAACTGCACTGACCAGTATAGGCCACTGCTGAATTTTAGCAATAACGTTAAAGGTGTTCTCACAGCAGCAGGCCAATATGGTATTCTGGGAGTAGCAGATCTAAAATCTTTAGCAACGGAGTGCATAAGATTTGCATTTGCATAAGATGATCTCATTCTAGCTAATCTTTGGCTTCAAATCATAGATTTGAATGGATACATCAAAAATGCACATTAACACAATGCGTAGTTTGCATCCACAGACACCTAACAAACCCAGCCCATGACATACATAGTCAATGGAATAAAACAGCACCGGATTCACATTGATGCGTATAACAAAGAAAGTCGTGGGATGTGCACTCAAATGATCCTTTTCAGCATTGAGGTTCTGTGTTTAGCTTCTCTCTCTTAAATCCATTCGCCGCATGCAAATAAATGGCAACGGATAATGTCCACCCACGTAATCGTCTCCACTGTAAACCATACGGAAGACAGTTATATCCCACATAAGCTTCTAGACTAAAACTATTGAGTTGCAGGCCACAGTCCCATTAGGAAGGCAGTCTGGGAATGGCACACATTCGCCTCGTAGGAGCTGTCCAGGCAAGAAGTGGCGGTTTAAAATTTCTCAAAGTCTAAAAATAACAACCAGCCACCCCAGCACATCCCCCAGCGGGGGCAGAAGGCACATTTGGACACAGAGGGCAGGTGGGGGCAGGTTTGGGAATGATGTGGTCTCCTGCACTGTCCCATGGCAGCAGATGAGGAATGCCAGTTTAGCTTTTAGGGGGTGGGTTTGCTTTTTAATATTTTAAAGAACATCTTTTTTTAGTAGGCTCCAAAAAAGGAAACCGCCTCGTCAGAATAAACCCTTGAATGTTCCTTTATCCAGAGCTGCTTCTTCCACTTTGGGGCTCTCGGTTCCCTCAAAGTGTCTCTACACCTGCTGTGAACACGGCCACTAGCCTGGCTAATTCTAGCTCTGCGTTTTGTGCCACAACCACTGCCGCCGTTATTTCTGCGATTCTCGTGGCCATTTCCGACGTCAGAGAGAGACCAACGCTCTCGTCACACAGAAGCGGGGATTCCCCGAAGTTAGACGTGGTTTGAAGTTTGGGACCGGAGGGGAAATTACAGTGCGGGACGTCTTGGGGGTTTGGCTGCGGTGCCACCCTGAGCGTGCGGCAGCTGGCCCAGATTAAAGAGCGAACCCCGTTTCTCAGGGATATCGGCATGCCAGATACTCGCATAATTAAAGAGCACTGGACAGAACCATGCAGCTGGTGACGTGCCCCGCTCCGAGGAACTGTCCCAACAGTACCAACATCCCATTCGGAGCATGAGAACATGCATTTTTCAGGCAGTAAAAGTCATGCCAGAGCAAAACGGTTCCCTTTTGCCAACTTCAATGGCAACATCAAACAGCAAAGCATGTAGAAAATACCTGGCTTCAACTAATTTATTGTAGGTACTTCAACCAGTGTCTGCACATCACATATTTTCACCAATATTTCTTGTGATGGCAATGATCTGGAAAGTTCCAGTGGGGATTCTCCAAAATAATCGGTCACTGTTTACTCACTGCTGCGCAGGAAAAAAGGCAGCAGTGCTTAACCCTTACTGAATCCTCCTATGTTAAAAGCACCAGCCAATACATGAAATGACACAATGGAATTACACCGTTTGGCAGCACATGGCCAGAAATGAACCTGCTCCCTAAAACGGAGCACACTGTACCATCACCCCAACGAACACAGCAGATTAATGGCGGTGACCCAGCGGCTGATGACCTTGTCCCAAAACGGGCTCGGTTTCCTTTGATGTCATCACGGATGGTTTGGTGAGCCCATGTCTAATCAATGTCACGATTGGAGCACAGAGGTTTCATGGACGCACAGGACTGGCCAGTGCAGCTGGGGAGCTGATGCAGGAAAGCTCATGCTATTCACCGACATGTTAAAAAGGGCTTCATATGGCAAGTGTTCACATGGCAGGCGGCTGCGCATTACATTAAGCCCAAATAAAAGGGCTCTTGATTTAAGGCCATTTCATGTGAAAAGGTCACAGGATTCCAGCCATGACTGGCTTTAGAATATCATAAAACTAGCAATCCTGGCAGGGCCTCATTGTTCCCGTGTGTCAATCACCTTTGTCCCTGGAATTAGTCCCTGGAAGGTAACAGGAAGACATAATGGTGGTAGAGCAAACACCTACAGCAAAGATCAGTAGAAGGAGATCTGACGGCAGATTCTGACTTTCTCCTCCGTGGTGTGTCAGCTGGAATTGGCCACTGCCTGGTTCCTGTACTTGACAAGCCAGCAAAATGCACTTATAGTCTCCCTTTTGCCACCCAGTAAACACTTCTATCTTTTCTGGAATTGTTTAACAGAGGTAAGCCCGGAATAATCCATGGCTGGTCCTCTTAGTGAGGTCTGCAGCTCATCTGTAATAAATGACAGTCTTATAAAAACATTACATTTTAAAAACTTTCCTATTGTGACTCAGACTTGGGTCAGTTGTCGAAAAACAACTATACAAAGCAAATAAGTTTTTATTTGGCTAATTAATGGCAGTGTCATATCTAGTGTAGCTTACAGGTAGGGAGAGTATTTTTCAGGGGCTAAGGATACATTTCCACACATATTTTCTAGTTTTACAGCCACTGCTACTGTCAGTTCAAAGCCAAATATTTAGGTCCTGACAAAGTAAAACTTGACAAAGGAAAGCAGAACCTTGTACCAAACTGAAACCAAATTAGAACAAATAAGGTGCACGCAAATAAGGTATAAGATATATGCAGTCTTATGTCCACTTGTTGCAAAAGCACTTCTGAAACCACACTCTGTGATGTGATGCACTCTGTGGATGCATCAAAGACTGTCACGTTTTCACTGTGCAATTTTTCTGAAACTAAATAACCTTTTCAGCACACACACAGACAGACATCAATGTGCAAGCACGTTCTCTCTGCATAATGCTACCTGGTCTGCTCTGGCTTCAGCCCTCGTCATACATTAGCAAGCATTAATGATGACAAACATGAGATTTGAAATTATGTCATTCAATCAACTGGAAATGAGCAATCTAAATTATCTCCAATTAATCAAATGACAGGAGCATCTCATGTTGTATAATTAAAAGGTGCTTGTATTTGATTGCAAACCTATTCATCCAACTCCTGATTTAGTGTCTTGTTAGTACTTCCAAATTATCTTCTACTTTAAATTCACTGCTTTTACACTTGGCTTGACAATTCACAAGCAGTGCAACTATCTGCAGAGACTATACACAGAGCGTTTACTATCTGCAGAGACTATCCACAGAGCATTTACTACCAGCAGAGACTATCCACAGAGCATTTACTATCTGCAGAGATTATAGATAGTGTTTACAACCTGCAGAGACTATCCACAGAGCGTTTACTATCTGCAGACTACCCACAGAGCATTTCCTATTTGCAGAAATTATAGACACAGTGTTGACTACCTGCAGAGACTATCCACAGAGCATTTACTAACAGCAGAGACTATCCACCAAGCGTGGACTATCTGCAGGGACTATCCACCATGTGTGGACTGCCTGCAGTGCTCAGCTTAAGTACCAAAATAACAGTTCCAGATGTGTCACGAACAGTGACCATCAATTCACTCCCCCCAGAAAGCCAAGCACCCAGTGAACTGTCTCAAGCTGCACTAAATGGCCCCCGAATGATCTACAGGGGTAAAGAGAAATAAATGCACATGCAGAGGCACCTGTGGTCTCTGTGCACTACTATGCTTCTGTTGCACTACTTTCAAACTCAACCCAAAGCACAGGACAGAATGTATATGGACCTAGATCTAGTATGGATATTCCGGAAATCGATGCTAGAAACAGCAGAAGTGAGATCAGGGATTCATTGCTGTCATTTGCCAATGTGGCTCAATGAAAAAAACTGTTGCTGTTTAGTTTCCTCTAGACAAAGAGGTGCCAAACAACTGTGTGAGCTCATATGTATGTGAAACTGCACTTCCATTAGCCTTATAAGGCCTTACATTCTTATGAGGCTTTCATGGATACCAGCTTTTGTAACGAACGGTCTTCCAAATCCAAAAATCTCGTGGTGAAACCTTGGGGGGGATGAATGTTCCCCCCAAGTGCACATGGAAAACAATGCATGTGGCAATTCACACCATTCTTATTTTGATCTGTGAAGCAGCATTCGTTTCACAAAAAACCTAAACCGTAAACACCTTAAGGATCGACTGAAGACGCACTGGACTTCCCTGCAGGCCACATGGCTCAGCTCACCTTACAGACCTGCACCAACTAATGTGTGCATTTTTTTATACCTGTCTGAAAGGTAACAACATCCAAACGACTTCTTGACGTGAGGGAGCTTCAAGGAATTGAATGTGTTTTTGCTGCTTATCTTGTGTAGCCTTAAGAACACTGCACATGTAATGATCTCTATGTACACAGGGGCAACATGCCAAGAAATACATTTCATTTCAATGGAATCATTCCTTGACAGTATCCTGGTCACTCTTTCACAATACTATGAAAATATGCAGTGTTGTATTTATAAGTCACAGAAGATCTAGGATGAGCCTGCTTTGGCAAGTACGAAGTGGCAAAGTACATCCACACATAACTTGTGCCTCGTAAATTCTATCCACAAGGACAGAGCGTGCATGAGGCAAATTCCTCCATCCTGGTCTACTATATCCTGCATTGCTCCCTCTCTCTCTCCACTCCCTTGTCTTCTTCTCCATCTCCTCCCTATCCCTTCTTCCTCCTCTCCCTGACTCACCGCTGCTGGGGGCCGCGTGCGTCCGGGTCCTGGGGAGCAGCTCCAGGGGCTGCTCCCGGCCGGACACAGTGTCCGAGGAGAAGCAGGACTCCGTCTCGTAAATGGTCTGCAACATCGCGCACAGCCCCGGCACGGTGGGCCTCAAAAGCATGCCAAGTCGAGTTCCCGTCCCGAAGAGTCAGCAGAGAAAACGTGGGACGGTGCGACAGAAAACAAACCGACCGCAAGAAAACCCAAACTCATATAAATAAACAAACGAAGAACGGGAATGGCTGGAGACGATACTTTAAAGCTGTAATTAAATGTCCGGACCACCAGCTGGTTTTTGTTTACATCCGAAGAGGAGCGGATAGTCGAAAAAGTAAACAGGGGCGGTTTTAAGTTCCCAAGACAAGAGGAAATTCACCAGAGCGAAAAGTGATCTGACAATGTTGGACGTCATTAATCTTAAATGCTGGGAGACCGCATCTGGTCCTCAATGTCTCCCGGGATGGCTGATGGGAAAGGGTGGGAGAAGCAGAAAGGCCTGGAGAAGGTCCGGTAGAAAATCAGGGAATCTCAAAAGTGAAACATCCCGATATAAAATCCATGTTCTCCACTTCTTTGCTTGAAAAGTAAACCCAAAAATAGAAAAAGCTCACAGGAAAACTTGCAAAAAACACTCTGAGAGGGGTCCCATCCTGAGGGTCCAAAAAAAAGTGCAAGTTTGCTGCTGCTTCACCTTCTACCTGTGTTCTCCAGGTCTGAGGATATGCTGGTTTAAAAAGAAAAACACCACAGTTGTCCGACTGGAACTCAGTAAAAAAAATAAAAAAAATAAAACCTAAGCAGAAACAGGAGTCTGAGATTAGAGGTGGCTGCAGCCAAACGGCAGCGAGCCACTGTGTGGGGAAGCAGATGAGTGTCAGGAGCGAGAGCAGCCAGACGAGAGGCAGCGCGAGTGAAAGAGCAGGCCGGCCGGTGGCTTCACCGACCTTCCCCTCCCTCCCTCCTCCTCCTCCTCCTCCTCCTCCTCCCTCTCTCAAACAACACGCCGTTCCAGTCGCAAGCCTGCGAAAGAGGAGGCCACTCTCCACAACGGACCTGGCAACCTCTAACGAAGAAAGAAAAAAAAAAAAAAGAAAAAGAAAAAAAAAGTACTGACGACAGACGATGAAAGTGCCGAGGCTTTCTCGAGGTGTTGTTTTGTTTTTGTTTTTTTGTTTCCTTTGGTACCCCCCGTTGCTTTGTGAAGAGCAGATGGATGAGAGAGAGTTCGGTAGTTTACAAACAGACTGGGCTGCTCGGCAAGCCGGGGAGCTGGAAATAGATGAGGAATGGCAGAGGACAGGGGAGGGGCCTGGCTAAAAATAGAACAGAGCGCCAAGCGCTGATAGTGCGACTGGGAGGGAGGCTCGGTCTCGCAAACGGCGCTAGCCAATCAGGTGCTTCCTCACAGCCAGAAGGAACAGCAAGACCTATCTGAATTGGTGCAGGCGCTGGAACCAGGCAAACAGACACGCATATATCACAGAGGAACACACATTAGACAAAGACACCCACAAACACATAAATCAGAGGTACACACATCAGACAAACACACACACATCACAGTGGAAGTTACATTACATAAACACATGCACACCACACACATCTCAGTGGTAACTACCTTACTCTGTTTTATCCATCATCTCTTTTATTAAACACAGCATTGTTAACACTAGATCTCACAACATAATATTAAATGTTTGGCAATTCTGGATTTAGATTTTATGCTCCATCTAAATGGAATAACCTGCAACAGCCTCTGAAATTGGATACAATCATTTCATTTAATGATTTTAAATGTACAATTTATTACTTTTATTTTCTTCGTGATGCATGTACGTTTTATTTGACTTCCTTGATGTTTTCTGTCTGTGCTTGACATTATGGGTAATGTGTGATTGTGATGAGCAGCTTTCTTTTATTTTTTTAATAACAGGTCACTCTTGAAAAAGTGATCTTGATCTGAATGAGACTGACTGCCCTTGCCATGGCAGACTCACCACTATGTTTGAAAGTTGGCACTGTGGGTTGAAGGCTTTCCTTTGGAGAGATCCAAACATAAACCCATGCAGATGTAGGAGTAGGCAGTCCAAATAGCTCTTCCCATTTCTCAGGGGTCCAGGTTTGTCTTCTTTACACCTCCCCTTGGATACAATTGGCTTGTAAATGGCAGCCCTGCCATAAATACTAGCTTTGTGAAGCTCAACAACCAGTTTTTGTTCACAGTGGGTCATAGGTGTTAATTCAATTCGATTCTAGGTGAGGCTGTAGTTTTGGGGTGTTTTGCAGATCGTTATGCATCTGTCTCCACAATATCCATATATACACTTTATTAGGTATTTAGTTGTTACATACATATTTTTTTACATACATATACGGATTTTTGGTCTGCTGCTGCAACCTATCCACTTAGAGGTTTGATGCATTGTGTGTTCACAGATGCTCTTCAGCATACCACTTTTGTAATCCGTGGTTATTTGCATTACCGTCACCTTTCTGTCAGCTTTGACCAGTCTGGCTCTTCTCCTCCTTCCTCTCTCATTAACAGTGTGTATTTACCTCTTGACCACATCTGCATGCTTGTATAGTTGCTGCCATATGATTGGCTGATTAAATATTTGCATTAACAAGTGAGTGTATATTCATACCCTTCATATTTTACGCACTCACATTTTTACTTACAGCAAATACCACTGTTTAAATACACGCTCCAAAATTATTAAAGTGAAAAGAATATGCATAAAACTTATTAAGTGATGGTTTACCTGGACACTGCCAAAAAAAATGTTTTACATACATACAGAATGTACACAGAGATATATTTGTATCATACTGTGTGCTACCCAGTAGTTTCAACAACAGCATGGGAGCGGGTGAGTCAGTGTTGTCTTTAGTTTGTATACATCTGCATGTGTGTGCAGTGTGTGAGTGTGTGAGTTAGTTCTGAGCAGGTCTTTCCAGGGAAGAGAGCAACGGGCAGACGCATTTCTAGCACAAACTCAAACGTACAGACTGACTCTGAAAACGCCTGGCACAGCACAGGGTTGGCAGGACAAGACTGTACAGCAACTCCCACCAGCGGCTCCCGCGTCAGAGGATTCCTCCGCTCACATCACACCCGTCACATTTCATAGAGCAGTAAAAGAGTCAGTGTACAGAGAAATGATCTCGCCTCCCCTACGTGAAGGAAAACAAACAATGTGAAACCACCGGCATGTTTACGTGAAACTGATTTACAAGACGTTTTTGTTGACTTTGTTGAATGGGCAGGGCGTTTTGCAGAGGAGAGCTCAGCTCAAAAGCAGCGCTGCTGGAACATTTCAGCAACAATGTGAGACATGCAGTGTCTGCAGGGTGGCTCAGCGTGTAAAGGCCCGGGGGTGGGCCCCACGACGGAGCGAATACAGTGGCAATATTTATTATTCATTAGTTTTGCCCACGTCACGAGTCGTGAAACTTTTGTGTTTTGTGTATAGCAAAACTACAAATCCTGTCTTGCAAATGTCAAACTACAAATCTCAAGTTGTGGACACACAAATATAAAAAACATTTGGCACTATTTTTCCATGTATGATACAGAAAAAAAAAGAAACACAAATGTATTAATCAAAATTGTACTTACAGCCAATCGGGGGAAGAATAGCTCATAGCCAATCAGTATATGAGCTGAAACATGGTTAGACATGCAGGAGTTTCCCCCTCATCACTGTAAAGTGCTTTGAGTATAAGAAAAGCGGTATATAAATGCAAATAATAATCATATTTTATTCATGTATTCATGCCAAACATAGATTACAAACATAAACATCTTTCATTAGTCACTTGCAAAAAAGATAACATTATAATGGTTAATTGTTGGTAGAGAAATGACCAACTTTATGCAAGCTATCTATGATTTGATTTATATGAAAGGCAGACTAACAACTAATAAACTCGAACATCACAACTGCTTACACATTTATCTAGCAAATGGCTTTGCATTGTTTGCAGCTAAAAATACTCTGGAGCATGGACATGATGAAACATTCAGTGTTAACCTATTTGGAATTTGTGTTCTATAGCATTAATACAAAATGTATTTGTTTGCAAATATCATATATGAAGTCAATCTCCTATCATGCATTGGTGTTTAACTGTGTTTCCTGGTCCAGATGCCCCTTTTAGCTTGTATTTAAAGGGCTTAAACAGTCACATTATTAAGAATTACATTCTCGCTCTGGTTTATAGTGCTAAATGACCGGCTATGCATAAAGTATGAAAACTGGAAGCAAATTCTCTTTCCATAGCTGCATTATACACTCACCAAGCACTTTATTTATTAGGCATTTATGAGATTTATTAAGCCTTCTGCTGCAGTAGGCAATCCAATTAGAGGTTTGATGCATTGTGAGATTCAGAGATGCTCTTCTGCATACCACCGTTGCTATGTATAGTTATTTGCGTTACTGTCACCTTCCTGTCAGCTTTGACCAGTCTGGCCCTTCTCCATTGACAAGTGGTTTCCGTCCGCAGAACCAGATTTTTTTGTCTGAACACAACAGCAGATTGCACTGACAACCTTGTGCAGACAACCGTGGTTCTCCACCAAAACACATGGTCACCGGATAATGATGAAACACGGACCACTAACTGGCTGGACCTTCCGAACTCAACGCAACCGCCAATCAGGCAGTGGAGCGACCTGCCTCATCCATACAGACAGCCCTGGCATGGCCTGGCACGGTCTGGCACGGTCTGGCACGGTCTGGCACGGTCTGGCACGGTCTGGCACGGTCTGGCACGGTCTGGCACGGTCTGGCTTCGATCAGAGGCCGCAGGGTTCATCCTCGTCCATCCAACAACATGGTGCGTTAACTGAATGCTCCGGTCAGAGCCAGCTGCACTATATTGCTGTTACTTTAATGTTTCTCTAGTAATGTTGCAGAACTGGGTTTTTTTTGCCTGTCAAAATCAAAGGATAAGCAAAAGGATGCAAAAGCCAGAAAGACTCTTTTGTCCCTTTAAAAAGCAACAGCCCCCCTCGCTACTTTTAAAACCCCAGCCACAAAGAATGATGGGGGGGGGGGGGTGCAGGTGCCATGCTGTGACAGAACCACAGTGTGCTGTTTTTCTTTCCCTTTTATTTTTGTCTCACCCCTACCCCTCCTTTCTCCCTCTCCCTTCGGCGCTGCTTTACTCCAGTTATTTATAGGTGGATGTACTTCTCTCGCAGTCTGACGTGGGTCGGGTTTATATTTAGGGTCGCAGAGGGGGGTGGGGTGGGGTTTGGTGGGGTGTACAGCTTGTTTTGCATGGATGAACTCATCTAGTTAATGTCAAGGACTTCAGCCCGGCAGAATAAAAAAGAAAAAGAAAAGAGAGGGAATGAACCGGGTGACAGTTCTGACACTGGTTCCTCCCCTGGCTCCCGCCGGCCCCGTGAAGCCACGGCCCACCTTGCCCCAGCTGCAGCATACCCACCGTCCCCAGGGTCTGCGGCGCGGTGCTGAAGGTGCGCGTAGTGAGCCTGGGGTCCAGCGTGGGAAGACGTGCGCGGACGGACACTAGCGGCGGTTACCGCCTGTTCCTCGGCAGGTTAGGGCGCGACTCAAACACACCGCCCCGGGGAACGCTCAACCAGCGGCAGTCATGGTGACCGCAGGGCTGCGTCCGGTGCGGGAGAGGCTAGAGCGCATCGCTACCCCGCTGTGTGCAACCGCTCAGCAAGGTCATGGTAAATGATCTGCCTCCGTATAGCGCCTGTCCAACTTGCTGCACAATTGATGCTTCTCATTCACCCATTCACACACACATTCACACACCAACGACGATGGGAAGGCAGCAACCAGCTCGTCGTGAGCAATTGAGGGTTAGGTGTCTTGCTCAGGGACACTTCGCAGGGCGGGATTGAACTGGTGACCCTCCGACTGCCAGACGACTGCTCTTACCTCCAATCGCCCCTGACTGGCTCCTGTGAAATGTTGGCAGCATAGGCAAAGTGAAATTTTTCTGCTGAAGTAGGACTGACAAGGCCATCGTTGCAGAGCACCAATGGTGACCCCTTCAAACTTTACAGTGGGGTGGGGGGTAGAGAGAGTAAATTAAAGGGGAGGGTGCGGTGGCAGTAGTCTTACTTCCGGGATCAGAAACAGACCGGACTACGAGCGAAGGCAGTGAAAAAGAAGGCTCTTTGATTAGTGCCTCTACCTGGAGCCTCCTGCAGTGAGAAGAGCGGTGGGTGTGCCTCCTCAGAAGTTGGAAAAGCCCGACATTCGATTGACGCATAATAAGGAGACCTGTCTGGCGTCCTTATTATTAGCTTATTATTAGCTTCAAACGTTCCACAAACACACTTGCGTGCAGACGTCACCACTTTGCTGTCAGACAACTGACATTTTTTCATTCAAAAATTCCCCTTAGAATTTCCATAGCTTACGCAACTAACAGCTAGGGTTTGTCTGAAACAAAATGCCTTGGTCACTTTCCAGTCACGTCAAAATTATTTTCCTCACTCAATTAAGTCTGACAAGGATTCACCCCATTGGTGGTCCTTCTCTTTTGAGACCGCCACATTTCTCAGTGTCCTTGAATCCAATTGGCTGTACAACTCTCCGGGGTCATGAGGGCCAAATGATCAAAGTCAGACGCGGTCTGATAATATGAAAACACGAATCACAGAGACAGCTTTACATTTTAACCGCCGGCTTGGCTGGCTGGCCGATATCTGGTATTGCCTGGTCACACGTAACCTGTCAGTCACATTCACAAACGGACACGAGCCTCTCAGCAGGCAGCCGAGTCCTCCATGGAACAATCCGCTCCAGCATGACCCATATCAAACCAGACAGTAGCCCGCTGATCCGTGAGAGGTCCTCGCTCAAAGTACGAGAGCGGCTACCTCCGAAATCCCACAGGGCAGGAGCAAAAACACTCACTGCCCTGCGGAGGAGATCGAGGAGGAAGGGAGGGCATGTTCCCTATATGCTTTCCGGAATTTTCTTCTCCCCCCCCAGGCTTGGTAGACAGACTCTCGGCTTGCCATTTTTCAGGGACCACGCAATGACAACAGATGATCCGGATCTAAATATAGTCACCATCGCACCAAGGCCAAGCGACTACACAGAAAACGCGGCAAGCGAGAAATGAAGGGAGTGAGACAAAAGCAAAAGCCTTCTCCTCCTTTTAAAAAAGGAACTTCCGATGCTTCTCTCCTAATTACCTAAAGGTGGCAGATTGCAGCTAGTCAAAAGGAGCCTCAAATCCCTGCTTTCCATCACAGAATAGACTCCCGTATTTCAAGACAAACAGAATATCAGAGAGGTTACTTCATTGCACCTCATTAAAGATACATGTGTCGATGACCGACTTCTCTCCTGAGCTACCATCATCCAGGACAACTGACAGAATGCATTGAAAAGGTCCAAATCCATAAATACAGCTGTATATTTAGCAATTTCAAGCATGAAATAGCAGAATCCCTTCAGGTAAGGAGGTAAGCTCCTTGATACAGAAATGTTGGCGTTCGAAGCCCACTCCCGTTTCCGCATTCACACCCCTGCTGCACAACATCAGCTAAAATGGCCTTCCCCTCAGAACAGGATCTGCAAAACCTCCATCAAAACATAAACAAACATATTTTACCGACAAATATATCTGACAATAACAGTCTGTTAATTTCATATTAAAGAGTGGAACCACTAAGTGAACATAAATGCAATAGGACCAAGTCAATGAACTTTATGAAGATAGCAGTACGTGCATACGTGGGCACGAACAAAACCACACTTTTAGAACTGAAAATGCACTTTCCTCAAACACGGCATGGGGATGACTCAGTCTCCCCTGCGCACCAATAACAATTTTTGCCCTGGCATTTAAGTTCTTGCGCTTCCGAAAAATATATCCCAGGATCATGTCAATCACTTGGGCGAGGAAGTGGAGTCTAGTGTTTCTAGTTCTTTCTCCAAGCAACACGCTTCCCAAAAATGTTTAGAAGCATTATTGGGTCTTAAAAATCAGTTAATTGGAAATCTGGTCCTTTTCCATTCCAGAAACGTAACAAAAAAAAATCCACACAAAGGCATTCCTTTCTTTCAACAAACAATTAATTTGTTTTTTTATATTATCTTCTTTTCATATGCTGCCATGCATTGAGCCCCATGTGCCGATAACTAAAAATAATCTTTAAAAACAACTTGTGGACCCCATGGTAACCGTAACATTGGACAACACAAAGGAGAAGAAGGTGGGTGTATTACAAAAGGGCAGATGCTGCTCTTGAATGAATATTTAATTAACTGACAATTACCTTTACACACAGAAAGGGTAAGATGTCACACAACACAAAGCATTGCTTACAAGCACATTTTCAAGATGTCAACATGACCTGCATTGAGAAACTCTTTTGCTCAGCCAAACAGAGCTTCTGTACCTAGCTACATTATTTCCACTTTCAAAAGAAACACCAATAAACAGCACTACCGTTCTATGTCTGCAATATTTGTATATTTACATTCATGAAAATGTAAGGAGCACTGACAACTCAGTCAGATTCAATTCCTTCCACACTCTTCAAATTGTAAGATTTTAAACCAAGCTAATCACAGAACACCAGTAGAGGCCATTAAACTGAACACACCTCAGAAATTGCAGCCATTTCCTTGTGCAAAGGGCAGTTTACCCAAATGTGAACAAAATATTTTTTACATTACATTAATGCCATTTGGAAGACACTCTTTTCCAGAGCGATGTACAGTTGATTAGATTAAGCAGGAGACAATCCTCCCATGAAGCAATGCAGGGTTAAGGGCCTTGCTCAAGGGCCCAACGGCTGAGCGGATGTTATTATGGCTACACTGGGGATCCAACCACCGACCTTGCGTGTCCCAGTCATGTAGAACAATGTAACCAACATAACCAACATTTTAAGATCTGGATTAACACACCTGCACTGAAAAGCACAGGTCAGATCAGGGGAAATTACACAAACATACACTCTTTGTTCTGTTGCTAAACTGAATGGTTACAAACAGGCCAATCCAACTGGAGTTCCGCACATTACACGCACTCAGTCATTATGGGGGAAAGTGTTTTTAAGGTGAGACTTCATTTTGTGCCAGTGACTGCACAGTGAATGAGCTGTTCTATATCCTTATGAAATATGAAATGTGACTGGCCTTGCATTCTTCCTCAGTACGGGAATCTCTGTTGGATTACGCGAAACCCAAGACCCTAGTTTTTTGTTGATCTTTATTTTGGACTGTATTAGCCAGTTAACTGGAACTCAAGAACCTTGTGGTTGAGTGGAGGGTGGTAAACCGCTGCTGAGGCTGTGAAGATGTCCGCACAGTGAACTTGTAGCCTATTCATGCGACAACAGACAGCATGGCATCCAAACTATGAGAGGGATAGGTGGGTGTTGTTCAGCAGCAGTTAAAAACCAGGTATGTGGGAGAGCAATCACAGTCAGCTTAATGACGGCAACTCGGGTTTCTCTGCGCACAAGTTAGAACCGCGCTGAATGTGGAATGGCGGTCAGAGACAGGAACAGGTAACACATTCCGGATAACCTCGCGTTCAAGAACACACCGACCACAACAGATATTTACAGAAACCATCCAAAAGGGTTACAAATGCAAAAAAGGTCCAGAATTAAAAACTTAAACGTGGACGGTAGATAGAAAAGGTTTACTGCCTGGGTTTTCATGTCTGAATGAGTCTTGGTACAGGGCAGGGATATCATGAATTTCATTATTATTCGCGATTTGCTTCTCTAAGTTGAAACGGCAAAACATCTTCTCAAATGGCATAGAAAAGCAAGGCAGAAAATTCCAGGAGCCGACACCGTCGGCGATGTTTAAACGATGCAAACGGCTCTGTGAGCACTGACTGACAACCCCCCAGGCTTTCAGATCAGGAATGTAAAACAGCACGCAGGTTTCCACAGCACCCAATGACATTCAAAGACGTCATTGAGGGAGAAGAGGTTAGTAAAGGTCTGGGTGGTCGTCATCAGGTCTAATTATAAACCCAAGAGACCGGAGAGTGGCAGAGCGAGCAAGAGACAGAGAGAGGTAAAAGGAGAAGGGGAGAGAAAGAGAAAGGAGGGAGAAATAGGCTGCTTCCTGTGATAAAAACATGCTCTGCATCTCAAAAATGGTCCTTTGCTCTGGTCAACAGGTTGGAGCTGAGATCACTTTTTTCCAACAGGCAAAATTTTCTGAAGTAAAATAATTTTTTCATGAACATGGCTTTTTAACTCATTTTTCAACTACAATAAAAATCAGGTGGCTAACATTAGCAATACAAGAAATAGTGATAGACAATGAGTTACTCATCTTGCTTTATGGAACCACAATTTGAAAAGTGTTTGGACCCTGGATTAAGATTTTTGTTTCTCATACAATACGCCCTATAGGAAAGCAAACCACCACACAAAAAAGCTGAATACAATACAAAAGTCACATAGGTGTCATGTAAAGCAGAGGTCTACTATTCCAAGAAATGCTATTAATGTCATCATGAAATGTGATCTATACCAAATTTAAACATACAAAGAACAGGCACAACAACAATAACACCGACCTATGCCCAGTCTAATTATGGCCAGTTTAACCATTAAGGCTAAGGAAAATAAGCAAAAATCCACATCTAACCACCACAACAACCTCAGTCATTTAGATACTGATTTAAATGTGTGTGCGCGCATGTCATCACCATCCCAGTAGTTCAAGAGAAAATCTAAACTGAATTTAAAAAAATAAATGTCTATTTTTAAATTGTGTGTAAAAATAAAGGCCTAACCTAAAAAACATTTGTGATCAAGAACAGGGACAATACAAAGGATACAAGGATTTTTTTTTTTTTTTTTCAAAAGATGACCTTTAAATAATTCGATTATGTATAAAAGGTTAAAAAAGCACTCCTACAAATCAATCTACAACAGGATACACCCAAGACTGAAACGAATAGAAACTCGGCCACTTCAACAGGTTTGTTGCTTCTGCATTGCGTAAACACTGAAATCGAAATTCTACCTCGATCACAGGCAGCACAGAGGAGCAGGGTCGTCTGGCTCAGCATAAACAGACAAAAGGAACAGAGAAACAAAACAGCACATGCAGTCTGACCCAACTGCCGAGGGACACGGCTGCTACGCAACGCACAGCCCAATATCCCAGCTGAGATACCCGGCGATACCTTAAAGCCAGGCTGCAAACAAAACACTGCAACGTGACAAGAACCCAACAAAACATGTTCCTCTCACCGCTGAACAGGAATCACTTTACACAAGGCTAACTTGCAAGCAGTTCAATCACAAAGGGCTGCCCTGCTTTTATCAGAGTTAAATTAAAAACACTAAGAAAAATAAATCAGACAATTTTCTAGTTGAAAAAAAGATAAGCATTTCTAAACAGAAGGTAGAGCAGGCTTGTAGGAAAAGATTTCAAGGTTGTGTAGTAAGAGTTTGAAAACATCTCCAAGCCTTACCGGGAGTGTTTGGTGAGCTCATGGGTTAGAACTTGGCCGGGCGGGTGTACTGATGTCCTCGCTGCCCGAGAGCTCTCTCAGGTGTGCTGTGCTCGAGCAGAAGGATCCACTTTAAGGCGAGGTGTTCGTGTGCGCTGCCGGGGGAGACTGCAGAACGGATGGACAGTGGAACACACGCTCTAAAGCGGATCTTCTGCCTCAGCCATGTCTTCCGCCAGCTCCCAGCAGGTGGATAAGGGGGGGTGAGGATCCCACTGGAACAACCACAAAGAAAAAATCATTTGAGACCCGCAAACGTGGACGGTTACTGTCGACGATGTGCGCCCCCTGCCCGAGGATGCCTGCTGCTGCTTTAAAGGCACGTCCGACCGGGCTTCCGGAAGAACTGGGTTTGCGGTTCTGTGGCCGTCTCACTCTCTCTGACTGCTGCTCGATCTCTGAAGGGCCAGCCTCGGGCGATATTCAGCCCGGAAAACGCCCTCTGTCATCTAGTGGCGCATCACAATGGTAAAACAGAGAAGAAAGGGCATGACAAACATAAGCACTTGGGGAAGAGAAGTCCTTGGTTGTGGCCAAAGCGGGTCTCCCACCCCCTCTGGTAGTACTGCACAGCCCATCTCATGCCCCTTGCTGTAATTGGCATTGTAAATTGTAATTGTAAATGGCATTGGTGATTGGTCGCCTCAGCAGATGACTAGAAGAACATACACTTTCCAGCAGCAATTACATTACATTACATTACATTATTGGCATTAGGCAGACGCTCTTATCCAGAGCGACTTACAGTTAATTCTAGACGAAGCAGGAGACAATCCTCCCCTGGAGCAATGCAGGGTTAAGGGCCTTGCTCAAGGGCCCAACAGCTGTGCGGATCTTATTATGGCTACACCGGGATTAGAACCACCGACCTTGCGTGTCCCAGTCATTTACCTTAACCACTACGCTACAGGCCACCCAATTAACCACAAATTATCAACATATCAACAAAAAGAGCACACTATGCACTAGACTGCAAATTTGAATTTGTAGGTTGAGGAGAGGTGACTCCAGGGAGTGTTATAGCAGGGAGAAAGTCAACAAGGATGAGCTAGACACACTGTAAGCATTCAACAAAACTTTCATTTCCACAATTAAGAACATTTGAATCGTCTACAAAGCAACAAATGAATGGTAACCGGAGCAACACGGAGAGTCAAACGCATATCTGCGCTGATGCAGATATTATTAACTGTTATTATTAAAGTTATTCACATTTTCACTGTGGTGGCCTATTCAGACTGGGGCTTAGGTTTATCTCTTTATAGGACCTTTTAAAGTTCCTTCGATCTAATTGTGATCCATTTAGGTTACTTGTCTTTGCCATCTGGCAAAGCTTTAGACTGGTAAGTCCACAGAAATAAGTGCTTTCGGTGCATCTGTATACAAGTGGCAATTCCAAAATGAAACTTTCATTGCTATCAATGAAACACCATGCAAGTACAATGTCTATGATCAAAATAGCGAATGTCTTTCAGACCTGTATGTTTCTGCAAATATTACTAGCACTTACCTACCCTGTCTGTGCCCATAGCACTTCTCAGAAAGGAAAGAAGGAGCACATCCAGTGGTGGCTAAAACAGTATCTATGGGGGGGGGGGCAGGAAGACATAATTGCTTTGCTTCAGTCAGAGCATTTATTTGCTTGTTAAATCAGTGACTCATTCATCCTCCCCACTGTTCTGCAGAACCTGGGGGACGCGCTGCAGGTACGCTACACTGCTCTGCCCACGCTGCCAAAAGCACAATCACACCCACCCCCGATCCTGTCCCTCCTCAGGCCAGACTTCCTGGAAATACAGGAATACATTCTAAAGCTTGCTTTATTTCCAACATGCACATGTGTCCTATTTGGGACCACATTTATTGTATCACCTTTTCAACATAGCTTGTCCAAAAAGTGGGTCGGTACACAGCATACACTTTTTAATGAATTAGTGATTCATTAATAGACCCTGCATTAAAGTGTATATTGTGCAGAGTATATACTATGATCTCGTTCATATAGGCCTACTGTATGTCATGCTGGATAAAAGTGCTGAAGCAGATATACAGTATAGGCTACAGTAGATGTACGTGTATGGGCCTACACATTATTATCAATATTTGTCCAAAAGTAATTGACCAATTAAACAAAGTCAAGGCAAACAGCTGTGCATTCACTGTCACTCAATGAGAGTGCCACCCACAAATCATTTTTATTCTCACTGTGGGAATAAAAAGTCATAATATTGTATATAATATATACAAGGGGTATGAATGGTAAAACGGTTAACTGGTTAACTGAAACTGATTTGTAACCGGTTACAAAAAATGTATAACCGATAACCGTAAGCTCAGCTTAAAATAAATGCATGTTCATCACTAGGCATATTATTGCAGTTTTAAACTATTCTAAACTGGCAATTGACAAGGAATCTGGCCATTTCAGGGGGTTTAAAATTCAAACACCACATGAAGTGAATGCTACAGTATTAGAGTTATCAAATAATTTCTGTAGCTGTTGTTTGACGTATGGCTTATTGCAACGCTATGTGGTTTCTTAAGGTCCATGTTTATTCATTGACATGCAAATACAAACTACCCGCAAACTGAACGTAGCTTTACATTATGCGGTATCGACATAAAAATAAATAAAGCAATACATTATCATTAGGCTATTTATCCATCGGAAATTGAAAGTGAAAATTCCCTGCTTTCAAGGAAAATTGACACGTTAATCTCACCACCACGATTGTCCCACGCTATATAAAATGCATTGGAATACAAAATGCAAGTTTACTGTTACATAAAAATATATCAAACTGTACAGAGACCCATATTGGCAGGAAATTAAAATCAGTAGACCAGTCGCCTATGATGGACCCGGTGTCATATTCTATCAGCCAAATAATGCAGTGCACAACCCGGTCTGTAACAAAGTTGTTCACAGCAGCATATTTACATTACATGCCAGTCTATCAGGCAGAAGCCATAGGGATGAGGGATGAAAACATGAAGAATTATTATTTAAACTGATGCATTTAAAAAAATAAGACACCTAAACTACAGGGATTTCTGCAACTGTGAGGTTGTACTGCACAATGTCAATCCAAATATTTAATTTGGCAATTAGGCTGACTTACCATTACTATTGAGATGGCCCAAAATAAATGTAAAATGCAATAAGATTTCTCAGTAATTCAGTATAAAATATATATATATAAATAAAAATAAAAATAAAAATAAACGACCCCAAGCATAAGCAGTATAGGTCAACTGGTTAACCGTTTAAAAAGTGGATGCTAACCGGTTACAAAAACTGATGATTTGTCACTTCCCTAATATATACAGTTTATTTTATCTGTTGAATTTATCAAAATAATAATATGCTCTTGTTAATCCTATGCAAATAATTTGGTATAAATTTGGTTGTTCTGCCCAAAGTGAATACAGGGCTGTAGCATGTTGTCAAAAGATCTGTGCTGATACCTTGATGGAGAGCAGGCTGATGATGACGTTAGGAATGATCAATTTAATAACCTGTCTTTTCAGGCTTTCAGCAAATGAAAATATTTCACTTAAAACATCGTTTTTTGTGATTCATTTCCTTAGTTTTTACACTGGGAGGTTCCATTAACACATGATAGGAAATTATGAAATAAAACCCTTAGCTGAGAACTATGAGGGAGTGGGGGCAGGAGACTAGTGAACGGGATGGGATCACAAAGTTATTTAGAATGTCACGAAAAGAGGATAACCACTGATACAATCTAGCAACCCCTCACGAATGTGTGAGGCTACTAGAGGAGAGGGGGAAAAAAAACTGAAAACTCCCTGACGAAATGCCAACCGCAAAAAACGGTCGAACCAAGTGTCTCACGTTTCGGCGTCGCCAACAGAAAATCAACCTGAGAGAAAACGCAGGTCAGAAAACAAAAACAAGATTCCTCGACCCAAGAGTCTCAACAAGGCTATCTAAGGGTTCTTCCAGAGACATGGAAGGAACCCCAGAGGCGAACTCCGCCTCTCGCTCCTCTAATGTGAAGAGGGCTAAAGAAACAAAAAATCAGGAAAAGAAAAGCTGAACTACCAGTCCCTATGCTAAAATTCATTCTAAGGAGGCTCCTGAATGCCTTTCAAGACTAAAAGGAATTCAGTTCTCCAGCTACCTCTGTACCAGCTCATATCAGAATGAAACACCAAAGGCCTGAGCAGTGCCAGGAAAAGACTTAAATAGCTCTCCACGCAGCTGGCCGCGATTGGCAATGATTACATCCGCATTCCGTGTGCGGAAGGTAATTGATGAACGTGGCCGGCACGCCCTCTCGTGGTCTTGAGAGGTAAAACCCGGAATTTCCGTATGTAGGCTGGGGAAACCATGACAGGAACATGGCTTAAAGAATGTACTCGACCCACTAGCTAACGGTTTTTCTGTAACTGTCCCCATTTCTTATGCAGATGTCATCTACTGGCTAGCTAGTATGCATAATAATGTATGACTTAAAAGTATAGTTAGCATCATTCTTTTTCATTTATTTCAATTCTGCCATCTTAAACGCATTTCTTCAGTCAAATCTTAAGGGGCTGCCAACCGTCTGCCTTCAATGCAGTATTTGCATATTCAGTTACCTTCCCTAGCGAGATTGTATATTTCTCATGTGTAATGAGAAATATACCAGATCAGCCAGTCAGCTAGCTAGCTAGCCAGCAGGGTACACATACTTTTAAAAGCGTAACTACAGGCTAGCTAGCTAGTTAATTAGCTGCAACTAACACTGTCACTGCCATTTTAGTGTAGCTAGAGCCAGCTGGCTAGCCTAATGATGGCTAGCCTAATGGTGTTTATTACTAGCCAAATAAAATTTTGGCCACCCTCGCTTTACTGTATCTGGCACTTTCCCACAAATTGAATGCTTGCCACTTTGGACTGGCTGCCGCTAGCTAGGTGTGATATGTAATGTTATCTAGCTACTACCTGCACAAGATAACGTTGGCGAACATAACGATATCATGTTTATTTGGAACTTTAAATAAGAGCATGTTAGCATTGTCTCCCCCCATGTTAATTAATCGTATTAACTCATCGTAATAAAATGTACAGTCATGGAATTAGGAAAAAGCACACATGCTTCTGAATTAAGGACATAATTGTGTAAAAAAAAAAAAAAAAGTCTTAATTTATGCTTCTTTTTAATTCCGCAACGTAGCAATACAAAAATGTGTAATTGGTAAGCCTGTTGCATTGTAGTAGACCTGTGAATGGCATTGAGATTGGTTTGGAAACGGGTAAGATATTGAGGTTCAAAATATACTAAGCCATTTTGAATGGAATTGCCAACCAATGTAAATATATAGTGAGCGTGCTCGGTATAATAAACAGAAATCAACCAGCAAGACTGCATCTGCATGCAAAAGCATGGAACCAACAGGTGAGGTAAGCATGGAACCAACAGGTGGACACAGTGGCAGCCTCAGAGAGGGGTTCATTTTGTCATGCTTCAGATAACTGTCCTAACTTGGTCAAATGGCATTGCAGTCCAAACCTGCGTCAATGACGTATTTCTTTAGGATTCATGATTCAGGGCTCTGCTGATCTTGCCTGGCACAACTGAGCCAACCAAGTGGATGAGAAGGAAGATTTTGTACTTTTTGAGAGTATTTCATAGGTTCCAATACACCAGACAAGCTCAGTAAAAGCGTATAAAAATATGTGAATCCAAAACAAGGGTACAAGACACACAGTTTGAGAAAAACTGTGCCGTAAAGGTCAGCTTCTGCCATTTTTTAATAATGGTCAGCAACCTTGTTATCTTCACAGTGTCAAGTGGTCATTGACTGACAACCACAGTGCAATGGACTGGCACCAGGTCGAATCTCCAAAGGTGAGGTTGTATAGGCCTATCTGTCCCCCAGTCACTTTGGAACTTTGTGCCGTCTCACCCAGCTGAAAAAAAACCATGGACAATGACATCTCTGGACACATTAAATGGGATGGGCTGACCAGCCTGCACATGAAAGGCCTTCTAGATGTGGCCTGAGATGCACAGGGTATTCTGCTTCTCCACCCATCCTTCTGCTTGGGAAAAACCAGTCAGTAACAGTTCCTTCAAAGCCTACCAATGGTTTCAGGGCTGTGAGCACACAACTATAATTGACTCAATGCATAACAGTCAACCACCACCCCACCCCACCCCACCCGACCTGACCCCACTGAAAAGGCCAGCCCTGTGGCATCACCTTCTGGTGAGAAAGAGCAATTGCAAGGCAAAAGCTCTTAACATTCAGTTACAGCACAACTTGTCCCTGCCAGACAGGAAAAACAAAACCTATTCTAGTTTGCTGTTATTTTAATCGTGTAAACATCACATTAAAGAACAAACCTCAATCTCCCCAAAGGCAAAGAGATCACTGGTGATGCAATACTGATCTGACATTTCTAATTATCCTCTGCGAGTTTGTGTGGACACGGAGCCAGTGATGGTGGTTCCTGGAAAGCCCCACATGGAGGAAAGGGTACACGCGCTGCACTGAACGCAGCCATTAAGTCCCCGTGGGAGTCTTCCCCTTCAAATCAGCTCAGGATCCACAGCAACAAGCTGCCGCAATTGACTTGTGGCAAGTCCGAGCCGTCCTGTGCTTACTGTGTTCACAGTAAAGAGACTTCTACCAAAGTTCACCAGTAAGGTAAGGATCCTGTAAGGTAGGGATCAGGGATCATGAACTCTGGGCCTTAAATCCAGATCCAAACCTGATTTTCTTTTCTCCCGAGTAGGATAATTAGTGCTACCTATTGGCCAGACTGTCTTGAAAGCAGACTCCCAGGTAAAGGGAGGGTGAAAAATGAAAAGGACCAGGAGTTGCTGATGCTTGCTGTAAGGGGACATCTGAGGATCACCACTAGTTCCACTGATACGCCATTCCTCTATCGCCATTATCCACCTCCGCCATCTGTGAACGGCCGCACCGTTTATGAAAAATGCACTGCGCTCATAAGTTAATTGATATGAGAGTTCTGATGTCCCAGAGGTCCTAGCTCTAATGGTAGACAAACTATTAATCCATATGGTAGTCCTCTGGGCAACCAAGCATCTAAATATGGTTGCCGGGTGCAATGTTTACAAAGTATATATATAGGTGATTTTGCAATGGTATGGTATGAGTTAATTATGCTGAAGGTTTCAACAAGAGAAGTCTATGTATGCTGGTATATATTTCTCTTTTTCTTGAGACAGTATGAGATATAGAATTCCTTGAGCTTCATACTCAATTTCATTTTCCCAGTAGAGCCATTTAAAATTTGCTGGGTGTTGGCACAAAATATGATATTTAGAGGTCCATAACTTTGTAAAGAAAAGCCATAAATCTTTGTAAATTTGAAGATCTGAAGATTTGTATTTTCATATCTCACCTCACCATACACCAGGGACCAATTTTGGGCAGTCATATCTCCAGAAGTAAAGATACCTTTATTACAATCTTATTTTGTAAATAAGTCTGAGAGCACTTAACCATAGTGTAAAGATAAATTACATCCTTAATTAACATTTCTAGAAAGAATTTGCTTCAGTACTAAGTGGGTTTTGTTTATGCAACACTTCCAACTAATTATTTATCGAAAAGTTTATTAATTAATTATGTAATATGTAATATATGTAATTATGTCATTTCAACATATTCAAAGTAGAGGGTCAGGTAAAATTTCTGACACTGGTTTTCGGGCGGATATAAATGGCCAAATTGAATATTCTATTGGCCATATCCAAGCTAATGTCATTAGTAACATGTTTATCTTTACACAATGGGAAGGTATCTCAGACTCTAATTCACAAATTGTGACAAGAGTTCCTTATGTGACCCCCTAAAATAGGTCCCTGGTGAATAATAAATAAAAAAAAGTGCATGTTATGGCCAAATATGTCCAAAACAAAAGTTGATGCATGTTTTCTGAGGTGAGATATGAATACTACATAAAAAATATCATTAGCAAATTTCATTGCGACACCCGGCAAACTTTAAATGGCTGGGAAAACAAAATGGAGTATGAAGCTGAAGTTCAGGAATTTTATCTCATATAATTGTCGCCCAACACACAGAAACAGAGAAATATTCTAGAGGTGCTGTGGGATTTGGTGTGGAATTACCCAGCTATTTACTAAAAAACAAACAGGTCTCACTTGCTACTTCACAAATGTAAATTTTTTTAAACACTGCATTAAAAACAAAAATGTATTATAATGAACTGAACATTACACTGTTCACAATGCAGAACTGAGGCAGTAAATGAGAAGTCTGCCATCAATATCTGCGCCAAGGCAGCCTACTAAGCTGTTATCACAAGAGCAATTCTATCAGCCATTGGCAAGGTAGGCCTATACTGTAAACAATGCAAGTTAGCCAGATAACATTATCTTGAAAAAGTAATTAGAAAAACTAGATGAGTAACATTTCATTTGGATTCCAAAAAGAATAGTTTTTTTAATAGCAGAATAGCACATTTATCATAATAAAACCAACTGCATATCCAGCTCGCATTGGCAAAGATATTCATATTCATCAGGGCAAACTAAATTGATTAATATGGACTCTCCTACCTCAATGCTAGGCATAATCATTTTGTAGGCTACACCAAGCGAGAAGGTTGTACTGTATGATGGGAATACAGCTGGCATAACTGAGCTAACGTTAGCAAAGAAGGGCGATGTCAAAATGGCAATCAGTGCGTTGTGACGTCAGGAACTCCCACCTACTAATCTCATCAAGGGAGAGCCAACTGAAGGTCACCTAACAGAAATGAAATGACAGCCAATCATTTTTTTTCTAAACCGTGTTCATCCACAGCGAGGAGTATTTACTGGCTGTCCCGTGGGTTTTGATATTTCACATGTGGTAGTTTAAGACAGAAATAATTGTTGTCAATGGCATCTAGACCACTGGTTTTCCCACTCCTGCTGTGTTCCAGTGTTTCAAGTGAAATAGGGCAGAATGCCTGGAAGTATGCCTGGATTAGCACAGAACAACAAAATTTCAAATGACAAAAATATGACATTACTAGAAGACAGGTCAGAAAGACCTTTGAGGGTCATATTAAGCAGAATGCTGGGTTCCCAAGACATCGATCAGAGTGGCCACAGACATCGTTGGCTTACAGTTATCTCTCATCACTGGTACATTTACAAGATGCCAAATGCAAGGGGTTCATGGATGAAATATTCCGTACAGACCCTATCCAATTGTCAGGCATGTAATGCAAATATTTAATCAGCCAATCATATGGCAGCAACTAAATGCATAAAAGCATGCAGATGTGGTCAAGAGGTTCAGCTGTTTTTCAGATCAAATGTCAAAATGGGGAAGAAATGTGATCCAAGTGACTTTGACTGTGGAATGATTGTTGGTGCCAGACAGGTTGGTTTGAGTATCTCAGAAACTGCTGATCTCCTGGGATTTTCACACACAAGAGTCTCCAGAGTTTGCAGAGAATGGTGCAAAAAACTAAAAACATCCAGTGAGCAGCAGTTCAGCACGCATAAAGGCATTGTAAATTAGAGAGGTCAGAGGAGAATGGCCAAACTGGACAAAGCTGACAGGAAGATGACAGAAATGCAAATAACCACAATGCAAATACAGTGGTATGCAGAAGATCATTTCTGAACACACAACATGTCAAAACCTCCAAGTGGATAGGCTACAGCAGCAGAAGACTCAAGTCTAAAAAATAAGTCTAATAAATACCGAATAATGTGCTCACAGTGTATATACCAATGAGCCAAAACATTATGGCAGCAATGGCAAATATACTGTTGGTCCTCTGTGTGCCGCCAAAATGGCTCTGACCCAACGAGGCATGGACTCTACAAGACCTCTGAAGGTGCCCTGCGGTATCTGGTACCAAGACATTAGCAGCAGATCCTTTAAGTCCTGTAAGTTGTGAGGTGGAGCTGCTGTATTCCAGCACATCTCACAGATGCTGTGGATTGAGATCTGGGGAATGTGGAGGCCAGGGTAACACCCTGAACTCTTCCTCAGGTTCCTCAAACCATTGTAGAACAATGTATGCAGTGTGGCATGTCACTGACATCCACATGAATGATGGGATCAAGGGTTTCCCGGCAGAACACTTACTTGGCCATCCACATGATGTAAAAGAAAACAGGATTCATCGGACCAGGCAACCTTCTTCCATTGCTCCACGGTCTAGTTCAGATGCCTGCTTGCTCGTTGTAGGCACTTTCGACGGTGGACAGGGGTCAGCATGTGCACTCTGAGCGGTCTGTGGCTACGCAGCCCTATATGCAGCAGGGTGCGATGCACTGTATGTTATGACACATTTCTCCCGTGCCCATCGTTAAAATTTCCTGCAACTAGTGCCACAGTAGCCCTTCTGTCGGTTCAGACCAGACGGGATAGCCTGCATTGCCCTCGCATATCGATGAGCCTTCGGCGCCCAACACCTTGTCGCTGGTTTGTGGTTTGTACCTTCTTGGTAAATACTCACCAATGCACCCCACAAGCCTTGCCGTTTCAGAGATGCTCCGACCCAGTTGTCTGGCCATAATGATTTGGCCCTTTTCAAAGTCGCTCAGGTCTTTACGCCTGCCCATTTCTGTGCGTTTGCCTACAGTCTAATATTTCCGAGAACTCGACATACGCCATTGTTATGAGATAATCAACATTATTCGCCTCATCTGTGAGTGGTCATAATGTTTTGGCTCATCACTTTCAGTGTCTCTTATTATAAGTACTAACTGAACAAGCTAGGTTGCCATTGCCATATCAACCTTTAATCTATCCTACTGCTTTAATGTTGCCCTTTTGACTCACGCAACTAATTGCTTCACGATGGCTCTGCTGAGCTTCAGTGGGATTTGCATGTTGCCGTTTGGAGTACCTTGTTTTAGGGAGCAATGCTGCAGCCCTGGCACTGAACTGCAATGGAGATGACAGCCCTGCAAAGATACAGTTCTGGGGAGAGCCGTCTATTACATGCACCGTCACCCTACCTGACTGTGGCCTTCACTGCAGCTCTGAAGGAGAATTCAGTATCCCTGGTAAAGGCACACAACCAGCAACTGTAATGTTGCTGCTATTAGTTAAGATCGTCTCCCATTAACAAGTGTGTTAAAGTACATAAGCTGCTCTACGCTGTAATGCTTTAGACAATATGAAAAGAGCAAGCTATGCCCCAAAGGTCTAGTCCCAACCAATGAACTGGAGCCCACAAAAGGTCAGCAAATGATTATTATTACTTTTTTAACTCTGCCTGTCCACCTCAGATGATGTGTGCTGAGAATTCTGTCACAAAATGGCTGCTGTTGCATAACCCAGGTGGGTGCTCCACATTGGTGGTGGTTGAGGTTAGTTTCCCCCCTCATCACTGTAAAGCGCTTCGAATGTGAGAAAAGCACTATACAAATGCAACCATCTATCAATTCCTCCCATACTAGGATTATGAAACAAAATTAGGCCATGAGCACAAAACAAATGTTTCCAATACTGCAGCCACAGATGCACTCACAAGAGCAGAAAACAGGCTGGGCGATGGAGGCTGAATAAGATGCAAGACCGAAACTCCAATCAACCGTGAGAGAAAGAGCTGTACCACCTGGAGGGCTTTGTAGTCAACGTGCAGCAATGCTAAGCTCCACACATTTTAACATGGAAGACAATACACCACTGGACTGTATTTTCATGCACTGCAATGTATAATCCTTTAAGCAATTAGAGAAGAATGCTGTCTGAGCACTGCAACAGATGGTACAATGAGGATGAGCAAGTTCATTTATCAACTATGGTGCACATAACACTCAGGTGAATCAGCTTTCAATATTTTGTCCCCCCTCATTCAGCTGAGTACTATGTACACCACTGTTGATCAAGCTATCACTGTACCACCAGTACCAGTACCAGCACCAGCACCAGTCCAATGCAATTGCCCATAAGCCCCCACCCCGCAGGACTGAGCAAAGATGTTTTCTGTGCTTTTCAATTATTTTTTACTTGTTTCTAAATTTGCAAACAAATCATTCATTTTATCAATACCTACCTTGGAAATAGATTAACCCTTTGTATATTGGATTATCTAACCCAGAGCAAGCATAGAAGTATGGATTTAACAGCAAATTTAAGCAGGTGAGAATTTAAATGCCAAACTTTGCTCTGAAGGTTTCCTCCAAATCTAGTGCATTTCACTTTAAGTGCAGGCAGATTTTAAAGTGTTAAAGCAAAAACAGTTTAAAGGCACAACAGGCTTAAACGTGTGATGAAGGTAAGCCTATCCCCAGCTGTAGAGTAATTCAATAGGAAATCAAATCAAACTGTCAAAATGGATTACAATATTACATTCAATTCTATTTGATTTACGTACTTCCCCAATTTTAGAAAAAGCAAGCATGTATTGTCCAAAATAGGATGACTGTCAGACTCCTGTTGTTGTATGAGTAATAGTCTCAACATTACCTCTTCTTTTATATCGGTGTAAAATAGATGTTTTATGCTGTGAAAAAAAATTGAGAATGTCTCTGCTTTGTTTAATTCACGATAGTCGTGTGTGATACAAGCAGCCTAAGTCTATTGTATTTGCAATAGCAGAGCATAAAATGATTTAAAGGGTCGGATGCAGGTAGATGTGGTGTGAGGTATATCATGGTATTTACTATCAGTCAAATGATTACCACACAATAATAATAATAATTTCATGAGGATTAAACTCGCCTTGAAAAGGACTCTGAGTTTATCCCGAATTTCAAATCAATGATATTATTCTTATTACTGTGTGGTGATGATTGCCTAGGTACGGAAAACACAAATAACTTTACAAATAACGCATTTCCTGCCATTATAAAACTAACGTTACCGTTTATGGCTTTAACACTTGCTATTCTATTTAACTCACAACGTGGGCGCAACATAATAAGCTATAACGTTAAATGTTAGAATAAGGATTCAACTTGCCTCCGATCATATGCGAAAATGATTTGATCTCATATGCGCTTTACATTCAATAGCACATGAAGTACGGTAAATCACACGAATCATGGATTAACGTTAACCTGGCTAGATACCGCATAGTCGTATACTAATTTCTGCTCGTGCGGTTATATTTAGCTAAACGTTAGCTAGTATAACTTAGCTAGTTAAGATTGTCAAGTCCGTAAGAAATACAGGTACGCTTAAGAGTGCTAATTCGATCGCTAACTTACCTTAACGTCTCAATTGTTAATTATCAATCTTAAAATAACCTGTATTTCTTTCGTTCTTAGCTAGCCAAACACCCAAGTTAAAGATAACTGCAAGTGCACCTTTGCAAGCTAAAAACCCTTCATCAAAGTGAGATTCTGAATTAAATAAAGTAGTAATAACGTTATGTTGATGTTGTAATTGTATTACATCATATCACACAACAGAACAGATTTTCTGGGTTAACTAACGTTAGCTAACGTTGGCTTTGCTAGGGCGGCCAAAATCCCAATGAAAGTTTAAAAGGAAAAACAGCTTTCTGTCCACTGTTCCTACATCGGTGCAGATAAGATAACTAGGCGGCCAAAGTCATAAGCACGAGAGCACAGTTTGCTCGCAAATCACGTTACCAAATGCAACTTGGCTGGACGACAGAAGGTTTGCAGCCAAACACGATACATTCGATAGATTACCACCAGCCACCGCGCGACTGATGTGATCCTTTAAAAGTACGATAGGTTTAAAATGTGATGGTGAACCATTGTAGTGCATGGATTGTGTATCCTAATGCTAACGTTACTTAACCTTAAGTTTTATTTGGTAGCACAATGCACTGATTTAAAATAACACCATCGACGCTGATTAGCTATACATTTACGTTACACCATTTACTATTGACGTTAAATGGCTAACTAGCGCAGGCAAACTGGATATAACTAGTTAAGTTGGCTAGCAACGTTACTTCTCGTTCTCCCGCGGCGAACGAAATAGTTGCTCGTAGTCTAACGTTAGGTGTTGGAAAGACAATCCCGTTGAGTGCACCGCTGAAAGAGAGTTGCTTTTTACAAGCAAACGAACATTAGCTAACCATCATGTGGGCAAATATGTAACCTCAGTATGTAGTTAGTAGGCACCAGCTAGTTAGTTATAGCTAGCTAGCAAGTTCCCTCGCAAAGTCTCGGCACTCGTTAGCTCGCCAGCTAGCCAAGTTAACTAGCTAGCTAATTGAAAAGATCGAGATTAAAACATTAGCTTTACCGAACGACCGAAAACCATCAAACATATTGCTGTAGCTACCTGGACAGTGAGTCTCCGTTTCACTTGTCAGTATGCGAACTCCACCTCTTCAACAATTGGTCTCTCTAGATAATTGTTTAATAATATATATTTTATGTATAATTTTCCCGTCAAAGCTCTCTTTCCTCCATATTTGCAGCTCCTCTACCAACAACAACATTAATGATGACGTCACTGCCTCGTCACGTGATCCCGACTGAGTACTAAAAATAGAGCTACTGAGTTACCGACAGCGGACCACACAATACACCTTAGCTTGGTAAGTAGACCAAGCATCAACAGGAGAGTCTCCTGCGCGACCGGCCACTTTAGTGGAAGGTACGGTTAAAACTTTTAATATTCTAAGAAATGTACACACAGATTCACACTCATTAAATGTTTCCTTATTCACGTTTAAGTGAGGAAAATCAGACTGTTGAGCAGGACAAATGAGGTAACATTTGCCACAGAGGTGGCAAATCCAGGGTCAGAAAGTCATACCCGGTATTTTCTTCCAATCACCTGAATTTGCTAATTAGCACAATTATTCAACCCGGAATTAGAGGTCATGGACGGAAGAAAGCCATTACCGGATTTCTGACGACTGAAATACAGGTACAGTAGAATATTCTGGAAACGTGGTAACAGGGTGTCTTCGAACATGCACTTAATTGCAAATTCATTTTAAATTCAGCTTAATTAAAACCTGTGAAAAACATTTAAACATTTCCTTTTTCCAATTTTTACCCAGACATCACTATAGGCCTACCCACATAAAGCCAAATTCTTAGATTTTTCAGTGTATGGCATTAAATAAATTAAATTCTTTACAGTGACCTGAAGTTAAAGGCTTGTCAATTAAGGTTCTCATAGTATTTTCTGCTAGACCTAGAATTTGTATCTTGTATGATGTTACATTTAGTGTAGCCTATATATTTGCCTTTAAAAACTGTATTAATCCAAGAATGTCAACTGAAAACCTGTTCATGTGGGATGATCTGAGAAAACAAGCATGCGGTGCTATGATTGGGAATAATTCTTGCTTGTTGCCTTAGGTGGCATTTTAATTGCCTGAGGAGGAGTCTACATCTACATCTGACATTTAACATGAAACACTTACCTTTTGTTGGCACAATGTTCACAATGTTGTGCTGCCTTCTTCTTAATCCAGAGGGAAGTTGAAGATTTTCCATTGAGTACAGTGCATCCGGAAAGTATTCACAGCGCTTCACTTTTCCCACATTTTGTTATGTTACAGCCTTATTCCAAAATTGAATAAATTCATATTTTTCCTCAAAATTCTACACACAACACCCCATAATGACAACATGAAATAATTTTTTTTACATTACATTTTATTAAAAATAAAAAAACTAAGAAATCACATGTACATAAGTATTCACAGCCTTTGCTCAATACTTTGTTGATGCACCTTTGGCAGCAATTACAGCCTCAAGTCTTTTTGAATATGATGCCACAAGCTTGGCACACCTATCTTTGGGCAGTTTCGCCCATTCCTCTTTGCAGCACCTCTCAAGCTCCATCAGGTTGGATGGGGAGCGTTGGTGCACAGCCATTTTCAGATCTCTCCAGAGATGTTCAATCGGACTCAAGTCTGGGCTCTGGCTGGGCCACTCAAGGACATTCACAGAGTTGTCCTGAAGCCACTCCTTTGATATCTTGGCTGTGTGCTTAGGGTCGTTGTCCTGCTGAAAGATGAACCGTCGCCCCAGTCTGAGGTCAAAAGCACTCTGGAGCAGGTTTTCATCCAGGATGTCTCTGTACATTGCTGCATTCATCTGTCCCTCAATCCTGACTAGTCTCCCAGTTCCTGCCGCTGAAAAACCCCCACAGCATGATGCTGCCACCACCATGCTTCACTGTAGAGATGGTATTGGCCAGGTGATGAGCGGTGCCTGATTTCCTCCAAACATGACGCCTGGCATTCACGCCAAAGAGTTCAATCTTTGTCTCATCAGACCAGAGAATTTTGTTTCTCATGGTCTGAGAGTCCTTCAGGTGCCTTTTGGCAAACTCCAGACGGGCTGCCATGTGCCTTTTACTAAGCAGTGGCTTCCTTCTGGCCACTCTACCATAGAGGCCTTGATTGGTGGATTGCTGCAGAGATGGTTGTCCTTCTGGAAGGTTCTCCTCTCTCCACAGAGGAACGCTGGAGCTCTGACAGAGTGACCATCGGGTTCTTGGTCACCTCCCTGACTAAGGCCCTTCTCCCCCGATTGCTCAGTTTAGACGGGCGGCCAGCTCTAGGAAGAGTCCTGGTGGTTCTGAACTTCTTCCATTTACGGATGATGGAGGCCACTGTGCTCATTGAGACCTTCAAAGCAGCAGAAATATTTCTGTACCTTTCCCCAGATTTGTGCCTCGAGACAATCCTGTCTCGGAGGTCTACAGACAATTCCTTTGACTTGATTACTTCATGCTTGGTTTGTGCTCCGACATGCACTGTCAACTGTGCGACCTTATATAGACAGGTGTGTGCCTTTCCAAATCATGTCCAATCAACTGAATTTGCCACAGGTGGACTCCAATTAAGCTGTAGAAACATCTCAAGGTTGATCAGTGGAAACAGGATGCACCTGAGCTCAATTTTGAGCTTCATGGCAAAGGCTGTGAATACTTATTTTGAATAAATTAGCAAAAATCTCAAAAAAAACTTTTTTCACGTTGTCATTATGGGGGATTGTGTGTAGAATTTGGAGGAAAAAAATGAATTTAATCAATTTTGGAATAAGGCTGTAACATAACAAAATGTGGAAAAAGTGAAGCGCTGTGAATACTTTCCGGATGCACTGTATACTGCCCAGCCACAGCCTTGCATATAGTCTGCCATTTAATGTATATTTTATACAGCCCTGATATGTCATATACTCATTTTCTTATGAGTTGAAGGGTAGGCAGGCAGATATGACACCGGAGATGTTGGGCCTATTTGTTTCCTCCCTCTATTCCCATATACAGTGGGGCAAAAAAGTATTTAGTCAGCCACCAATTGTGCAAGTTCTCCCACTTAAAAAGATGAGAGAGGCCTGTAATTTTCATCATAGGTACACTTCAACTATGAGAGACAGAATGGGGGGAAAGAATCCAGGAAATCACATTGTAGGATTTTTTATGAATTAATTGGTAAATTCCTCGGTAAAATAAGTATTTGGTCACCTACAAACAAGCAAGATTTCTGGCTCTCACAGACCTGTAACTTCTTCTTGAAGAGGCTCCTCTGTCCTCCACTCGTTACCTGTATTAATGGCACCTGTTTGAACTCGTTATCAGTATAAAAGACACCTGTCCACAACCTCAAACAGTCACACTCCAAACTCCACTATGGCCAAGACCAAAGAGCTGTCAAAGGACACCAGAAACAAAATTGTAGACCTGCACCAGGCTGGGAAGCCTGAATCTGCAATAGGTAAGCAGCTTGGTGTGAAGAAATCAACTGTGGGAGCAATTATTAGAAAATGGAAGACATACAAGACCACTGATAATCTCCCTCGATCTGGGGCTCCAGGCAAGATCTCACCCCGTGGGGTCAAAATGATCACAAGAACGGTGAGCAAAAATCCCAGAACCACACGGGGGGACCTAGTGAATGACCTGCAGAGAGCTGGGACCAAAGTAACAAAGGCTACCATCAGTAACACACTACGCCGCCAGGGACTCAAATCCTGCAGTGCCAGACGTGTCCCTCTGCTTAAGCCAGTACATGTCCAGGCCCGTCTGAAGTTTGCTAGAGAGCATTTGGATGATCCAGAAGAGGATTGGGAGAATGTCATATGGTCAGATGAAACCAAAATAGAACTTTTTGGTAAAAATTCAACTTGTCGTGTTTGGAGGAGAGAGAATGCTGAGTTGCATCCAAAGAACACCATACCTACTGTGAAGCATGGGGGTGGAAACATCATGCTTTGGGGCTGTTTTTCTGCAAAGGGACCAGGACGACTGATCCGTGTAAAGGAAAGAATGAATGGGGCCATGTATCGTGAGATTTTGAGTGAAAACCTCCTTCCATCAGCAAGGGCATTGAAGATGAAACGTGGCTGGGTCTTTCAGCATGACAATGATCCCAAACACACCACCCGGGCAACGAAGGAGTGGCTTCGTAAGAAGCATTTCAAGGTCCTGGAGTGGCCTAGCCAGTCTCCAGATCTCAACCCCATAGAAAATCTTTGGAGGGAGTTGAAAGTCCGTGTTGCCCAGCGACAGCCCCAAAACATCACTGCTCTAGAGGAGATCTGCATGGAGGAATGGGCCAAAATACCAGCAACAGTGTGTGAAAACCTTGTGAAGACATACAGAAAATGTTTGACCTCTGTCATTGCCAACAAAGGGTATATAACAAAGTATTGAGATTAACTTTTGTTATTGACCAAATACTTATTTTCCACCATAATTTACAAATAAATTCTTTAAAAATCAGACAATGTGATTTTCTGGATTTTTTTTTTCTCATTTTGTCTCTCATAGTTGAGGTATACCTATGATGAAAATTACAGGCCTCTCATCTTTTTAAGTGGGAGAACTTGCACAATTGGTGGCTGACTAAATACTTTTTTGCCCCACTGTAGTACACAAGGGTTCTGTATGAAGCCAATGTTTCAAAAGTCCGTCTTCTATATGAACATAAGATCTTTAACCAGGCCATGCAGTGGTCCGATATAGTCTACACAATGCTTTTGCTTTTCCTGTTGGAATATATTCTATATTTACCTATCATTTATGAAAAACATTTCGTTTTTAAAAGTTATTGTTCATATTTGTTCAATGTGTAGGCTATTCATGGATGCAACGTGAATACAATTCCCTCTGTGCTTATATCTAGGGTCAAATGTAGGCCTATCTAGTATGCTGTTGCACATGAGACCATATTCATGGGGAAAAAGTATTACTATTACAATTATAACAACATATGACTCAATTTCTGTTGCTGCTTATACTTCCAGTACTACTAGTACTAGGCTACTGCTGCAGCTACTAATAGGCTTTAACACCTGTGAAGAACCTATGCACTTGTAAATTGCTTTGGATTAAAAGCGTCTGCCAAATGACTAAAATGTAAAATGTAAATGTAAAATATGATACAACCTGTACCCATATACATATAGGCTACTGTTTGACATGACCGCAGTTCTGTTGTGTATAGGCTAGAAGCAGTGCAGGCTGTGTGACCCATAACTTGATACCGGACAAGCTCTGTAGACTCCCCTCATCCATTGAGCCCATGGGCAACATGCTGAGAGGTAGAGATTAAAAATCTATTGCCATAGCGACCCATTCCTTTTTTATTTTTTTGCTAGTAGTGATGCTTGGGGCAACAGTGTCGTGCTCTGGAAACAGATAAGCTCTGCGTCATAGCATCTAGCACTTTCTGCAGAGAGGTGTCCTGATAAAATAGCCTTCAAATAACCAAATGTGCTGTGTCTTCAGAAAGTATTCAGACTCCTTGACTTTTTGCATACTTTCTTGTGAAAATGATAATAAAAAATTATGAAATAGCAATTTTTGCTCATTATTCTACTATCAATAACCCATAATAAAGAAAGTGAAAACATATCACTTTAAAAAAACAATTAACATGTGGTTAAAGTGCACATTCTCAGAAACACTCTTTATTAAAGCGTATTTTTTATAAATTTTGGTTTCACCATGTAGAAATGAACAAGATGCTCATCTGCATACCACTGTTGTAATGTGTGGTTATTTGTGTTGCTATCACCTTCCTGTCAGCTTTGACCAGGCTGGCCTTTCTCCACTGATCTCTCTCATTAACAAGGCATTTTTGCCCGCAGAACTACTGCTCATTGGAGTTTTTACTATTTTCTGCAAACTCTAGACTGTTGTGCATGACAATCCCAGGAGAACAGCAGTTTCAAAACCATAGTTATTCAAACAACACTGGGCGACACCAACATTCATTCAATGGATCACATTTCTTCCCCATTCTGACATTTGGTCTGAAAAACAGCTGAACCTCTTGACCATGTCTGCATGCTTTTATGCATTTAGTTACTGCCACATAATTGGCTGATTAAATATTTGCAATAACAAGCTGGTGTACAGGTCTACCTAATAAAGTGCTTAGTGAGTGTAAATTTCACATGTAGATGATGTATGAGCTAGTTTCGAACGGTATATCCTGTGACCATATTGATCTAAATTTCCATCATTGGAAAAATGAATGAATGCAAATAAACCCACTCTGTTTCTAATTACACATTAGGTATGAAACAAAAGTGTAAAACTGTTTTCACTTCTGGAATCACTTGTGAACTTATGAACTGATGACAAAAACTACTGCAATTTAACAAACTATCCCAGTGAGCAAAAGCTGGAATCTAAACATGTAGGGGGGGTGTAAATCTAGGTTTAGAGACTTTTTGACATCAGACTTCAGAAAGTATTAAGACCCCATACATTTTTGCAAATGTATTAATCATTTACATAAATAAACATTCAGCAAAATTCTGACCCTTTGCTGTGGCACTTCAAATTGTGGTCAGGTGCATCCTCCTTGCTTTAATTATGCTTGAGATGTCTAGAACTTGATTGCAGTCCACCTGCGGCAAATTTAATTGATTGGACATAGTTTAGAAAGCCACATACCTGTGTATATAAGGTCCCACACTGTATGTTAGGACAAAAACCAAGCCATGAAGTTCAAGGAACTCTCTGTAGACCTCTGCATTACTTTTATTTTGCCAAGGCATAGATTATGGCAAGGGTATAAACATTTTCTAAAGTTTTGAGTGTTCCCAGGAGCCATCTGGCTACACCAAGTAACCGGGCAAGAAGGGCCTTGGTGAGGGAGGTGACCAAGATCACTCTAACAGAGTTTCAGAAGTCCTCTGCTGAGATGGGAGAACCTTCCGGAAGGTTGCCCATCTCAGCAGCACTCAATCAGTCTGGCCTTTATGGTAGAGGGGCTAGACAGAAGTCACTCCTGAGTAAAAGCCATATGACAGCCTGTTTGGCATTTAAAGGAGAGCATAAGGAAAAATATTATCTGGTGATGAGACAAAAATGTAACTCTGGGCAGAATTCCAATTCTGCAAACTCTAGACTGTTGTGCATGACAATCCCAGGAGAACAGCAGTTTCAAAACCATAGTTATTCAAACAACACTGGGCGACACCAACATTCATTCAATGGATCACATTTCTTCCCCATTCTGACATTTGGTCTGAAAAACAGCTGAACCTCTTGACCATGTCTGCATGCTTTTATGCATTTAGTTACTGCCACATAATTGGCTGATTAAATATTTGCAATAACAAGCTGGTGTACAGGTCTACCTAATAAAGTGCTTAGTGAGTGTAAATTTCACATGTAGATGATGTATGAGCTAGTTTATATAGCCAGAGATACTGCTAAGCATGCCTTTCCATATTTCTTCTGTTCCTGTTCATTCAGACAGAATCTCAGTATAGGCTGTTAAATTTACGCATTTTGCTGGAGGTGGACATATAGGACAGAACATGCACAGTTCCTAATGGTCTACCTTTAGTTGTCTTTTACTCTGATTAGGGGCACTGAATGCAAGATTTGCAAATGTTTGTCTTAAATGAACTGAGGGATGGTGCAAATTTTTGTAAATGCAATGCAAGCAGTGATTCATGGTGAGTCATAGCCCACATATTGACAGACCTCTCTAAATGTCATCCCCCTGCTCTTTGCCTCCTCTCCTTCACCCTCTATTTCCCTTTGTGTTATGGAGGTCCACTCTGATGAAAAAAGGAATGTGTCATCACCATATTCTCGCTACTGATTCCATTTATGACTTTCTAATATTTTTTAAATGACAGTGATACTCATGGGTTCGATTTTCTTTTAGTCTGACTACTTTTGTCTAATATTGTAAAACGTTGTTATTGTCCGTGTATGTGGCTCCATCTAGTGGTCAAAACATAAATAGCAAGAAAATGACGTAAACCAAGGATGGTGATGACATGCAAAATCCATAGCCTATAATTTTACAATCAAAATGTTATTCTCTGGCAATACTTGGAATTATATACTGTAGACTTGGTAATGAATATAAGTTTTGGTAATTGTGAAAGCAAAGGAGTTTCTTTACTAGTTAATGTGCAGATAGGAAGGAGTAGGATGGTCGTAATTGGCCTGCGAGAGACAAAGTCAGCGGCAAAAGTTTTCTGCAGTTCACTGGCATTTTTGCTCATGGATTCTCCAGTAGCCCACTTGCATTGGTTGTTCAGAGCATTCTCAGACAGATTCCAGCCTTTCCATATTTCTTCTGTTCCTGTTCATTTTCTTTTATTTAGCTCACCATTATAACTATGATAGAAAAAGTAATACAAGCTGTCTTCTTTGTAAAAATAATTCATTTATTTTCACAGCAAATATACATTCAGTGAACACTTCATTGGGTATTTATGACTTATTTTTTAGACGTATTTTAGATGTATTGGTCTTCTTCTGCTGCTGTGGCCACTGTTGATGACAGAGGAATGTTGTGACATAAAACCCTAAAACACCAGCAGGGTGAACCGCTCACAAATACTTTGAGAGCAGAATTGCTGCACTGCAAGATGCAAACCTCTCATCAGCAGAAATAATTGAAAGACCAAATTAAAATTAAAATATACCGAGGGGAGCCAGAAGAGTTCTGGAACAAAGTTTTATGGACAAATGAGATCAAAACAAAGATGGTCAAGATGATGTAAAGCTGAGTGGGGAGAAAGGAACATCCCATGATCCCACCTCATATGTGAAATGTGGAGTGTAGTGTCATGGGTTTTTTCATGGGTGGCTGCTTCTGGAACAGGCTCACTCATAATTATTAATGGTGAAATGGAGGATTGTGGCAGTAGGATGAATTTGGAAGTATACAGACTGATTTTGTCTGGCTATGTACAAAATAAATTCCTCCAACCCCATTGGTCATAACTTCATCCTGCAAGACCATGACCCCAAACAGACTGCCTATGCAACCAAAGCATTCACCAATGGGACTGGTTAAGTCACCTGATTTAAATACATTCAAGCATGCATTCCAGTTGCTGTAGAGGAGTCTGAAGACAGAAACCCCCAAAAGACCAATTGAAAGCATCTTAAGTGAAAGCCTGGAAAGTCAAGTTTCTAATGAAGTCAACAAACGATTGGTCAGTCAATGGGATGTAGACTCATACAGTACATACAGCATTTAAGGGCTATGCAACCAAATATTAAACTTTATTGCTTTGATTTAAGTTGTGCTGCTATGCTAGATTGCAAACAATTAAATTAACATAGGTATTATAACTAATATTGTTATTAGTAGTAATACTAATACTAATAATTATATGAATAATAATAATAAGAATGATAAGAATAAGGATAATTAATTGATTAAATTAAATCTGTGGTGAATTAATGGACTCCTATATGGTAAACGAGGAGACCCTTGTAGCAGGTGAAATGTCACAACAACAAACCTTGAGCACCTGCACAAATAGAACTCTAATGTTATATCATGGTCTGGGTGAATACTCCATTTTCACTGATTAGAAGGATTAGAAAGTTGTGTCATCTTCATTTGGAAAAATCTATTAAAATCACATCAGACACATCACAAGTCACACATTAGCCACCTTGTTCCCCCTTAACAAAATTACAGTCCTGATTATCTATGATCAACAGATGGCTCAATTTCTCCAGTGGCTTTTGGACACTGATGAGTAAAAATGTTCCATTAGTTATCGCCTTATAGGCGACAATATGTGTGTGCTCGTGGATCAGTATTGATGCTTTTGAACTGTATAACACATAGATAAGTAGATAAGAGTTCATATAACTGATAACAAGTTGAGAATGTGAGCCATATTAATGAGAAAAACATGCAGAACATGCTAGTCATCATTCCAAGAAGATATATCTGGGTCCACATGTAACAACCACTGAGGTACCCTCCTTCCAAAAAATTCATAGCAAACATATTAAGTGTTAAAAGAATTTATTAATACCGCACTGACATGTCAGAAGCTAGAAAAATGTGTTTATTTCAGTAAGCCTATAGAGAGAAGAGGCTTGAGCATGTAGGCAGTCCAATCAAATCTATTATATCTCACCCATTCAAAAATGTAAAAACAAATTGGGTCCGGCCAGAAAATGACCAAAAAGTGTTGCATATTCAACCAAGTAGATGGATTGGATGGTTTAGAAGTTTATGAATTAAAGTTCATGTAGTTCAAAATGTATACATCCGGTTATATTCCTAACTGGCTGTATGCTGAGCAGAAGTTATACTGTAGTTGCTAGCACACAGAGGGGGCATTGGCTATATGATGCTACTGCTTTACTGCTACCGGTCAGATAACCTTCTCCCAGTGTTCCAGAGTGCCAATCAAAATGTAGATTGTAAAATGTAGCATTCAGTTTTTTTTGCTAGTTGTGATGCTTGGGGCAACAGTGTCATGCTCTGGAAACCGATAAGCTCTGTGTCATAGCATTTAGCACTTCCTGCAGAGAGGTGTCCCGATAAAATAGCCTTCAAATAACCAAATTATTCTACTATCAACTACTTTTGTACTTCCAACAGCGAAACGGACAAAAAGGATAATTCCCCTGAAGAAATTCAAATTAAGCAATGAACATTATATCAATGTATCTCCTTGTTGGCATGTTTTTGGAATTATAAACTATTATCTGGACCCTAACCACGAAAGGAATATCGAATTTACCCTGATTTGTGTCATCTCTGGATTTCCAAAATGCAGAGGTGAGGTCCCTCCACACTTGTTTTGCCCGCATTACAAAATAAGGAACTGTAGTCGCTAAAGCAAAGTCATCGTACATTTTACTCATAGAGCGGTGAGTTTCGAACGGTATATCCTGTGACCATATTGATCTAAATTTCCATCATTGGAAAAATGAATGAATGCAAATAAACCCACTCTGTTTCTAATTACACATTAGGTATGAAACAAAAGTGTAAAACTGTTTTCACTTCTGGAATCACTTGTGAACTTATGAACTGATGACAAAAACTACTGCAATTTAACAAACTATCCCAGTGAGCAAAAGCTGGAATCTAAACATGTAGGGGGGGTGTAAATCTAGGTTTAGAGACTTTTTGACATCAGACTTCAGAAAGTATTAAGACCCCATACATTTTTGCAAATGTATTAATCATTTACATAAATAAACATTCAGCAAAATTCTGACCCTTTGCTGTGGCACTTCAAATTGTGGTCAGGTGCATCCTCCTTGCTTTAATTATGCTTGAGATGTCTAGAACTTGATTGCAGTCCACCTGCGGCAAATTTAATTGATTGGACATAGTTTAGAAAGCCACATACCTGTGTATATAAGGTCCCACACTGTATGTTAGGACAAAAACCAAGCCATGAAGTTCAAGGAACTCTCTGTAGACCTCTGCATTACTTTTATTTTGCCAAGGCATAGATTATGGCAAGGGTATAAACATTTTCTAAAGTTTTGAGTGTTCCCAGGAGCCATCTGGCTACACCAAGTAACCGGGCAAGAAGGGCCTTGGTGAGGGAGGTGACCAAGATCACTCTAACAGAGTTTCAGAAGTCCTCTGCTGAGATGGGAGAACCTTCCGGAAGGTTGCCCATCTCAGCAGCACTCAATCAGTCTGGCCTTTATGGTAGAGGGGCTAGACAGAAGTCACTCCTGAGTAAAAGCCATATGACAGCCTGTTTGGCATTTAAAGGAGAGCATAAGGAAAAATATTATCTGGTGATGAGACAAAAATGTAACTCTGGGCAGAATTCCAATTCTGGCAAACATCAGGCATTGCTCATCCCCTGGCTAATACCATCCCTATGGTGAAGCATGGTGATGGCAGCATCATGCTATGGGGGTGTTTCTCAGCAGCAGGGACAGCCTGGTCAGAATTGAGGGAAGGATTAATGCAGCCAAATAAAGAGTGTATATGACCTAAGACTGTGGTGACAGTTCACCTTTCAGCATGACAATGACCCAAAGCCATACTGCCAAGACAACGCTGGAGTGGTTTTGGGACAGGTTTCTGACTGTCCTTGATAGGCCCAGCCAAACCCCAGACTTAAACCCCATAGAACATCTGTAGAGAGAACTGAAGATTGCAGTTCACAGAGGCTTCCCATCCAATCTGATGGAGCCTGAGAGGATCTGCCCAGAAGAATGGGATAAACGTCCCAAATCCAGGTGTGCAAGGCTTGTAGAGACTTACATGAAGACTCAAAGCTGTAATTACTGCCAAAGAGGCTTCTACAAAGCACTGAATACTTATATAAATGAGAGATTTCAGATTTTTGAGTGTAAACTGATTGGCAAAAACAGTAATTTTATCAATTTAAAATTCAATCTACAACATGATAAAAAGTGAAGGGGTTTGAACACTTTCTGAAGCCACTGTAAATGGATGAGGTTAGCCCCATTAAAGTAGCTCAGGTTTCACTTGGATACAGCCTGGCTAAATCCTAGTTGGCAAGGAAACTTTCACTTTCCAAATGTAGCCAGGTTTTCACCTGAATGTTCACTGGGATATGAAAATGCATTCTACAGCATCTTAGCCAGGTTATTGACATTACATTACATTACATTACATTATTGGCATTTGGCTGATGCTCTTATCCAGAGCAACGTACAGTTGATTAGACTAAGCAGGAGACAATCCTCCCCTGGAGCAATGCAGGGTTAAGGGCCTTGCTCAAGGGCCCAACGGCTGTACATGACATTTAAATGTTTATGAGGGCTTGTGTAACATTCTCACCTGAAAATAATAAAAGATTGAAACTGGAGAGCTGTAATAACCTACTTTGTATCCTGAATAAATGTGCTAAATGCAGTTAATCTCTTACAATTGATAGTGGTTGAACAAATCGTTACACAGTGGCACAATCGAGGGAACACTGCCATCGTTAGATTGTTAATCAAGGTAAACAGGGGAAACTACGTCTAATAATGTAAATTGGTATGACTTTATATGCATGAATACTGCAATTTATGTATTCCCCAACTAACATGGTTAAAAGTAAATACAAGTTCTTCGTCCATGTAACCTGTTAAGATTATTTCTCCTTTGGACACAAACGTTTACTCGAACACACACATATACACACACAGTATTATTTAGTCTAGTCCTTGCCAACAGGAAAGTAAGCAAGTGAGCAGGAGACATCAACCCTTTGGGTATCCATGGAAACTGGCCCAGGGATTAAGGGTGGGGCCTAGTTTTCTCTATTAGCCAATCAGCTCACCCACAGCACTGAAAAACGTCCTCCCCTAGCCACTCCCTCACTCCAATAGAGCCGTAGAATATTATCCAAAAGGAGTATGCTGTCTCCAGTCAACACTCTGCAACTCTGTCTCTGTCTCACGACAAAAGTCTTTTCTCCTCGCGAGAACAGGAGCTGACGAGCGCTCATCTTCCCAAGAAGGCAGAGGGAACAGGGGAGTTCTTGGGTGTCTGTCTTCTTCCTGCCTCTGTTCATTATTTTTGCGCTTTTATCTGCACTACTGGCTCACGGCAGGAATACTTCCAAAACAAATAAGGTGGGGAGAGAGTACGGAGCCAGCCTCCTGCAAACTTGGCAGGCCTCCACCGGCAACGTCAGCTCAGAGCAAACTGGTGAGACTGGCCTTTTCAGGTAAGAGACTCAAATCCACCATCTGATTTTGACAGCTGATCTGTCACAGACAAAGGGGAGGGAGGTGTTGGTTTATTTATAGAGACTGTGGGAGCCTCTGCCCTGTACATTTGGAGTTCACCGGGCTGTTTCATCCTAGGTGTGCTGAAGGTGACAGACAGTTCAGATTGCAGGGGTTCAAAGCCCTTTTTTCCTCCCGGTTAAACGGAATGCAACTCAGTGGTCAGGTATGGTGAGAGGACGTGTTTAGCTGAATTTGGTGTAACACTAGTGCTGCACTGTGTGTACATTTAAATATCCCAGCTTGAATGATTTGATGCTAATGTGAGATGGAATATTAATCATTTTAAAAGTACACTGCACTTGTAAGTCGCTTTGGATTAAAAAATTTACAAAAATGTAAATGTAAATGTACACTGCTCTCACAAATTGTATTTAGGACCCAAAATATTATTGCTGAATCTGATCCTTTGTGGTTGACCACAGTGATGTGTCTAACAAGTCTTACACACTCTGCTGTTGAGAATGAGGTCATTTGAGGTCAGGTAGAGGAGGGCGCAAACCATAACAACTCATGAGATAATTCACAGCAGTGCGGTCAATGTTTCTGCAAGCGTTATCCTGGATCCTGCCTGGGAAGACAAACCAAGACTGCATATTTATATGAGAGAGTCATCAAGATTTCTTTCTAATGCAGATCTTCACGGTTTCAAATATTTACACAATGGCATGTATGTATTTCCTAATTCCGATCCCACCCATCTGTCATCTCCCTCTGCTGCTGTTTACTTCCTGTTCCTCTCTCTCTCTTGTTCAGTGGTGCTCGGGAAGACTGACCTACACCAATTTTCCCTCCCTATTTTGATTAACCCTTTGAAGAGTTGGTTTTTTGGAATGTTGGGGAAGCAAGGATTAAATATATTGATTTAATTTAATTTAATAGTTTATTTACTGAATCCAGCAGTTCCAACAAACAATATCCTTGTTAAGATGTATAACACTCTGAATACTGAAATTATTGAATAGGTCAGTCTACAGTAAACTGGTGGGATCAACCAACAAGTCAAAAGAAACTCTATATTGGATCTCAAGATTAAATGAATTAATGAAGAAGGAGACGATTAGAATAATGAGTGAGAATCATACATTATTTATTGAATGTAGGCTCACTACTTCTAATTTACAAAACAGGAAATATTAGACAAGACATTAAACAGCAAATACCAGAAGAGAGCGAGAGAGAAACAGACAAGCCAGACCTTGCCAGATTATTACCCCAGGAGCCAGCACCAAAATAAAAAGTAAAATCCTTCTCCTCCAAAGATCCTAATGTACAAAATTGTTCCTGCAGCCATCTTAAACTCTGAGTTAAGGTGTGGAAGGAAGGGGTGGGGTGGGGGGGGGGGGGGGGGGGGGTCATACTCCTTTATGGCAAGTCCATCTAAGAGGACAATATACTTATTAATGAATTTTACCTTATATTGTTGAAAGCAGGGCTAAGCACCATTCTATTCATCTGAAAAGATTCATGGGTTTAGTCTAATTTTAATTAGTCCAAACATGAATGTGTTAGAAGGTAATCCCGCTTAGCTATTGAATACCTCTACCTTTTACTTCTTCTTCTCATTTATTCAGGTTTTTCCTTCAATATGACATTCCACACATCCTACATCTAGTGTAGCATACTGCTGGATGTCTTGTTATTGTGTCATACCTATATGTTTAGTGATAGGCCAACCATTTTCATGTTATCATCTCTTGTTAATGTCACGAATATAAGAACGAGTTTGGAAATGTTACGGGTGTCTTAAACATTGCTATGGACAAGTGATCTTTTCCTAAACTGCAAGTTGTCATTTTTTCTTGAAATGATGCCGCAGTATAAAATTAATTCATTATGAAACAAAGGGAAAGTGTTAAGCAGTAAGCATTTCCTATAAATCTCTGTATTTTGGGGGCCATATACACCAGGTTATTTGCAGGCAAATAATTGTCCTATTTGTCTTTTTGGCATGTGATTATGAGCTTCAACTGTATACTTTACTATATGTTTCTAATGTGGCGTTTATGTCATCTGTAACACTGTATTGTGGCTTTGTTGTCTAATGTTTGCGGCTTTCTTGGCCAGGGCTCCATCGAAAAAGAAATCTTGTTATCTCAATGAGACTCAACTGGTTAAATAAAGTTAAAAATTAACTAAATAAATTAAAAATAGACAAATAATTGTTAAATCTGGACAGTCACAATCTCCATCTACATATTCCATGTAATAAAACCAAATCACATCGTGTTGGTTTTAAACTGTGGGGGAAAAGGAAATTCTGGTGTCTCTTCAGTGACAAACTCTGCTAGATTAGGGACATCAGCATTCTTAGAATCAATATAATATTGCCCCATCCAATTCCCTTGGTCCTCTCTATAAGGACATAATTTAAATACAACATATCTTACAAGCCCGATTCCTGCTTGATCCGGCAGCCTCCGTATGGAGGGGCTGTACGGTACTGCCCAGAGACTCCGTATGGAGGGACCGTACGGTACTGCCCAGAGACTCCGTATGGAGGGACCGTACGGTACTGCCCAGAGACTCCGTATGGAGAGACCGTATGGTACTGCCCAGAGACTCCGTATGGAGAGACCGTATGGTACTGCCCAGAGACTCCACAGCATGGTTGCCTTCATGGTTCTATGGTTTCAGTCCATTCCGGACAGCAGCGCACACTACTGACACAATCCAGATCAATATGAAGCAGGCCATATGGTTACAATCTTTTGCGATGCACAGATTCTCTGTTTTTGCTCCATACGGAACTTCCGACACCACTGGAATCTCCGGAACCATCTGCCGGATGAAGCACAAATCATGTTTAAGGGGTCCAGCTCTGTGGGTTCACAGATTCTACCCTCTCTCCTTTTCTCCTCAGCAGTGCCTGTAGTCGATGGCAGACAGTCCGGTGACGCGGCCCAGTCCGGCCGGGCTCCCCTGGTACGTGGCGGGCTCCCAGCTCCTGGGTCTGTCCTGCGTGGTCATCACCGGGGTGTGGATGGGGCACTACCGGGGCGGCTACGCCTGGGACGGCTCAGCCAAAGAATTCAACGTGCACCCCCTCTGCATGGTCCTGGGACTGGTCTTCCTCTACGGAGATGGTCAGTGCTCAGCCGTCATGGCATGTGTAGTTTCACCTGAAACAACCTTTTTCTCTCATGCATAGTAGTAACGAGTTGGCTAAGAGCAGAGAGAAGTGGCTTCCTAGTCCCATTGAGGAGGTCAATGTCCGTATTAATCCACACTGCTGTTCGCTTGATGGGCTCTTTTGATTACATACATACATTAAAAAAAAAAAAAAAAAATGCATTCCTGTTCATTTACATCAAGGGTAGTAGCAGACACTCTAGTCCAGAGTGAGGTACAGAGATTACTCCATTTTCTAACTACAGTACATTTATACAGCTGGATATTAGAAGCCATTCCGATTATGTATTCAAGGGTACAATGGTAGTGTCCCACCTATAGACATCAGACCTATAGACTTCAAGTTGCAAGCCCAGTTCCCTGAACATTATGCTACACTTCCACACTGACAGAGATGAGTTTGGTAAACAGGCATGATCAGGGAAGGGACTGGAAGGGGCAGGGAATTTTTGCCTGACACATTTGCTATATGGTTTGTGAACCACAGAGCAGTCAGTCCGATATTCATCTGTCAGCTTGTAGACAATTGCCAGTGCCAGCCCTCCACTGCCTCCAGCATTTGTCAGATCACTTTTACAATGAACTGGGGACAGTGTCCAGACCCTGACAGATGATATATAAAAAATGTTTAACAAATGTTTTTTATTCAACAAAAAATATAAAACAGAATATAAAAAATAAAAATATTCCACAAACATTATTTTATTTAAAGGAACTGCTGAGTGATGATTCATTGTAGTATGACTCAGTGGTTTTAGCCTGTGGGGCGCAGGGAACTGGCCCAAACAGCCTCTGGAAGCAGGGCTTAATGGAGGTGATAAACTCGTTCAGATGGTGGATAACAGACACCACCTGAAGCTCAGCTGACGTTCAATAGGCAGCAGCTCTTGGGACATCAGAAGGCTTCGGATCGATAACATCAACTCCCGACCCTTGGGGGCTGGGGCCTGTTAGAGCCTGTAATCAGCACACAACAACAGGAAGTGGTTTCTGTGGCTATCAGGACAAGGAAGAGCTTGTATTTTGGCTGTGTGTGTGTATGTGAGTGTATGTATTTGTGTGAGTGAGTGTGAGTGTGAGTGTGAGTGCACAGCAATACAACAACAATGTGATGCACCAGGCATCACAGCCATGAGCTGTGGGAGGGGCTACTGTTTCTGAAAGCATTAAAACCTGGTTAATTATTGTGGCTTAACATGATTGACAGGTAGGTGGTAATGGAAAATGTAGTTTGAGAGCAGGCTGCAGTTGTTCCTCTATCTGACCAACAGAAAAGGCTGTTATTAATGCTAGGGACCACACTGTCAAAACAAGCCCAAACAAGTGGGTCGGGTTTTGCAACTGCAGACCAAGGCTGGAGGCTGAACACCCAAATGAATAGTAAAATGAAAAAGAAAGTACACGCAAACTCACCATGTTCCACACACCAGTACAACTTTCATGACAAAAATAATAATAAATTACTTCCAGATCAGCTTTGGTTTTTGTGTGCGTGTAAAGTCTAATTCCTTCCATTTATATAAAAACAGTGACATGGTAATTTGTGATCCACTGTAACATTGTGGTGGACAAGCTGTTGCTAAAGAGAGACTACGAACTTGGCAGGCTTATACGCCGATGTTCGGACCATCATGAGCTAACACGGTCTTCCGAATATAGGGACGTTGTGCAGTTATTTGTCATTTTCTCTAAATATATTTCCAATTATTTCCAATATTTCCCATTTTTGTCAAGTGACTAAAGTGACCAACAAGACCAAAGCACATTATCGCGCTTGGCATCTGGTACCGGTAGCCTACAGACGACAAATTAAAGTAAAAACTAACTAGCCACCAGAACAGCTTCAATGCACCTTGGCATAGATTCTACAAGCCTCTGGAATTCTACCGCAGGGAGGGAACACAATTCTTCCAAAAGATCCCTCATTTTAGTGTTTTAATGATGGTGCTGGAGAGTGCTATCTAACCATCGGTACAAAATCAAGGTGTTCAATTGATTTGAGGTCTCGTGACTGCGAAGGCCATAGCATATGATTAACATAATTTTCATGCTCATCAAACCATTGAGTGAACCCTTGTGCCCTGTCATCCTGGAAAAGACTATTCCCATCAGGATAGAAATGGTTCATAGTAGGATAAAGGTCACAAACCCTAACCCCTAACCTTGTATTGTTTTCATTATTGGCATTTGGCAGACACTCTTATCCAAAGCGACGTACAGTTGATTAGACTAAGCAGGAGACAGTCCTCCCCTGGAGCAATGCAGGGTTAAGGGCCTTGCTCAAGGGCCCAACAGTTGTGTGGATCTTATTGTGGCTACACCAGGATTAGAACCACCAACCTTGCATGTCCCAGTCATTTACCTTTACCACTATGCTACAGGCCGCCCCAGTGACCCTCCCCTCTCAAATTGAGTGGTAACTCTCAAATGTGCATTTGGCTTTGTCATGAGGGGTTTATGCACTGCAGCCCTACTAGAATATCTTAATCACTTCGATCTTCTTCTCTTGCCATCTTGATCCAAAATTGAGGTCAACTGGGCCAGCTCAGAATTGTATACATACCAGAGAGTATCATAGGATGTCAATTGCTGAATTGTATCATGCAGTACACCTGTATGGAAGCATCTGCATTTGTTATGTTTCTCCACTCATTTATTTAGGTTTTTCCTTCAATATGACATTCCACACGTCCTACATCTAGTCTGGCGTACTGCTGGATGTCTGGTTATTGCTTCATACCTATACGTTTAGAGCTAGGCCTACGATTTTCATGTTATCATCCCTTGTTAATGTCAGGAATATAAGAACGAGTTTGGAAATGTTGCAGGTGTCTTAAACACTGCTATGGATAAGTGATCTTTTCTTCAACTGCAAGTTGTCATTTATCCTGAAACGATGCCCCAGTATAAAATTCAATTCAGATGAATGCATTATAAAACAAAGGGAAAGTGTTAAGTAGTAAGCATATCCTACAAGTTTATATATTTTGGGGGCCATATATACAGGCTTGATAATGCAGTGATGTTGCCAGACAATAACCTAGGTGATCGTGGGCAATTTACATTTGTGGTGAGAAATGTATCGAAACTTTACTCTTCTGTTTACCAGACACATTTTTATTCAGTTATTTTCTTTATTCTCATGCCATTAACGGAACACTCCCTGTTTAATTGTGGCTGGTCTGTGGCAGTAATATCACAATCATCATGGTGAACAAATCTCTTTACTTGATTCAAAAACACAAAACCAATTAATGAAAAGTCCAGAAGGTGACACAGATCAGACTCTGCACTTTGCTGGATGCTAATCAAATGAGCTGCTCCCACCAGCTGTGAGACCAAGTCGCCCTAAATGTATTGAGACATTAACCTTTAAAGGACACTCAGCCATTAATGCATTTAGATTGGTTAAACCAGCTGAACAAAAACAGATTAGCGAGTCCCTTGTGGGCACAAAGGGAGGTTTTCACAGCCCAAATCCCCTCCCAGCTGACACACAAATGGCATTACCATGACACCAGGGCAACGCAGAATGGTTAATTATGCAGCCGCTGGCTTCAAAAACAGCAAGGGTTCAGTGTTGACTGAACATAGAAACCCAGTTGGCTACATTTATTGAAATGTGCATGAATAGTGTTGGTAGATATGAAACATTTGACTGATCTAATCTGCTAGTGAACCACTGTTGGTGTATACAGCCAATCAGCTCATTTAGCCTGGGTAATTAGTGGAATCAAAAGCCTGCATACACAGTGGCCCTCCAGGACCAGACTTGCTCTCCCCTGCCCCAAAGAGTGTAACATGCTCATGTGAAACATTGGTTTTCAGTCCACTTTGAATCGTGGTTGAACCACAGTCCTGATGGGTATTCAATTACATGCAGGTAGCCACTTAGATGCTCAGGGACCAACTCAAGCAGATGTAGGACCAGTGAACTGTCCACCAGTCCTGGGTCAAATACAGAATTGTTTTGGATTCAAATAATTTTCTAAGCTTTACTGAGCTTGTCTGGTGTATTGGTATATGAAATAAGTGCAACCCCTGCATTGTGGTTCTCTTGGTTTGCTCAATTGCGCCAGGCAAGATCAATTGAGGTCAGAAAAGTGTTTGAATCCAAAACAATGACATAATTTTGAACCGAAGTCTGCTGTCCACACGTGGTGAGTCACGGTGTGTTATTGGGCAGGGTGCCTTTAAGCTCACCTGCTGGCCAGTGTAACCCAGTTGGCACTCCCTTCACTGTGAAAAGCAGTGACCTCCATACGATGCAGGTTGACTGATGTAGCTCCTGGAGTGCTTGTCAGGATGGTAGGATGATTTTTACCTGGGTACAGTCTCAATAATGTCTCTTTCTCTGTCCATCCCGCAGCGATAATGGTTTACAGAGTGTTCCGAAACGAGAACAAACGCAGTGTCAAAATCCTCCACGCTGTGCTCCACGTCATCGCCCTCATCTTCAGCATCATAGGTGAGAGGTGTGTGTGTGTGTGAGTATGTGTGTACACGCAGGCTTCTAAAGTGAGCTCTAATACAGGAAAGCAGAAATATTTATGTGCACTCTGCTGTTTGTGTGTTGTATGAACATGTCTGTTAAGAATCAATCACACTTTTTTCGTGTAAACATTGTTCTTAAATCTTGCATACATTAACCAAAGGCTTCTCCTGTGATTTTGTTTCCGATATCAACTTCAAATGAGCAATCTTTTGACAAGATTTTATCATTTCTTTAAATAAAAAGTTCCACTGCTGCATGTATCAACCCAGGCGAAGACAAACTCTGACTCTTCCTCTCAGCACTACAGAATTTGTTGGTTTACACTGTTGCTTTATTTGTGCAGTGATCTATTGTCCGTGTCCTTCCCCAGGTTTTGTGGCCGTGTTTGAGTTTCATGCCAAAGCCAAGATTCCAGACATGTACTCCCTGCACAGCTGGTGTGGGATGCTGACGTTCGTTCTCTTCTGCATCCAGGTAACGGACCATAGCTGCACGCTTTTCCCTGCCGTTCATTTACTCCTCACTTCTCTTTCTTTTCTCTTGCTCTGTCCCCTCACATGCATACTCAACTTCACCAACAAAGAGTGTCCTTTTACATACATTCACAGAGGCACTTTCTATACTGTGGTCCCTCTCTGCTTTGCCCACACCAGAAACGAGGGTGGACTGTTTACTTAAAAAAGGTTGGAATTCTCAAATTAAGAGACGGCTTAAGAGGAACACTGGGTGATAGGAACAGTCTATTCAGCCTGTCAGGGTTATTTGTTCTCACTGTCTGGAGTGCATGCAAAACGGTGGCGGTCAAGGTTAACCCTGACTAACCAGCCGAAATAAAGGAGGTGCACAGCAAGCCTCTGGGTGAGGAGTCACTGTGGTGGACTGCAGATGAAAATAAGCCCTAATGGCTAAATCTGACACATTTTACATGTGTACTGTCTCTTCTTTTACATAAATTTGAAACTGATGTCTTCTCCCCCCCCCCCCGCAGTGGCTGATGGGCCTGGGCTTCTTCCTGTTCCCCGGGGCGGCGCCCGGCCTGCGCAGCTGGTACCTCTCCCTCCACGTCTTCTTCGGCCTGGCGCTGTTCGCTCTGGCCGTGGCCACCTGTCTGCTGGGGATCACAGAGAAGCTCCTCTTCAGCATCATGTGAGCGAGGCCGTGCCCCTTCACAAGCCTTAAACAGCTAAAACCACACCCCCTTCTTCCCAAGCCCCACCCCCACAAGCCTGACCTTTTTTTTTAAGCTAAAGCCATACCCTCTTCCCAAGCCCCACCCCTTTAAAAACTAAAACCACACCCCTGTCTTCACAAGCCTCACCTTTTTTAGCTGAAGCTCCACCCCCTTCTTCCCAAGCCAACCCCCCTCTCGAGGACAGCACTGTGAAGGACTAAAATGGCGGATGTTTTCAATGCTTATCAAAGGTGTCTCCCTTCATTTCCAGGGGCACATACTCCAAGTTTGCTCCAGAGGGGGTGCTGGCGAACACACTTGGGCTGCTGCTGGTAGGTTTCGGTGTCCAGGTGGGATACATCGTGACGCGGGAGGAGTTCAGACGCCCCCCACACCCAGAAGAAGAAGCCCTCTCCATGCACTTCAAGACCCTGACGGAGGGCGAAACCGCCAGCTCCCCTTAGCACTCCCCAGACCATACTGCACTAGACCTGTGTCAAATACACATTGTACAAAAATTGTTTTGGATACTTTTCTGGGCTCGATTGATCTTGCCTGGTGCAATTGAGCCAAACAAGAGGACCAGAAGGTTGGGTTTGCACTATTTCATAGGTTATAATACACTAGATAAGCTCAGTAAAGCTTAGAAAAGAATGAATCCAAAACAATCATGTATCTGACACAGGTCTGCTCTGTGCAACATGCTGACAAATCAATCACATGTCCAACAGCACCCTCTTGTGCCCAAATGGAGGTATCATCCCAAATGAAGGATGAAAGATAATGCAGATACATTTCGCTTTGCTTGACATGATTAAGTCCAGCTAAAATAATTATATTCCAAATCTGTAATCAAGTAACAATGCAAATGCAATGCTTCAGTACTTTTCCAGAACCAAAGAGACCCTTGCCCATATCTTTAATATCATTAATGAGTGCCATTATGAATTACGCTGTTTGACCATGCTGGGTAAACCGGTTCAAAAACTATCCTGAAAAGTGCCACTGAAGAGACAAACGCACAGGAACCAGTAGATCGATTTTAAACATGACAGATTTATGAAATACAGAATGATTGCAATGCATCCTCTAGTTCCTCTGCTCTCCCACTGTGGTAAAATATCTGAAAGGCTTTAATCGTCAATGAAAATTAAATTCCTCTATGCATTTATCTAATTAGGGCGTCCAAATAATGAGACCATTAGAGCAGTGAAGAGAGCATTTAATTTCAGATCTCATGTGTTGCAGCAGACCTCCAACACACCCAATTACAGTAGGAAATGAGGTAAAGCAGCACACCCCACGGAGATGCCTGTGATAATGAGCAATGCCCAGTGGCTTATGTTCTTCTTCACAATGGAGGTAACCAATATGACCGACACGGATAGCCGTTTCAGATTCTAATACTGTGCTAATTTAACCGAGCGAGATCAAATTAGGGCTTAATACTACAATATATGAAAAATATATACCATTACTTTGATTCCTTCCTTTCACAATTTGCCATAATTATCTAGCTGTAGTGTAAATACACTGAAGATTTTCATCCCCTGAGCTGTAAAAGTTTAATTTTATGCATTGTCTGAGAACCTGAAGCCCCATCTCCCAATGCGTACTCTGTGAAGTTCCATTCCTTCCATCCATTACAGCTTGAGAACTAGAATCCATGAGCTGCATCTATTCCAGCTGCAACCAAAGGGATATACTTGTGGTTTATGACTGTGACTGCAATCATACCTTACGACTGTCTGCCGTTTCATACTCCAGAGCAGTGTTCCTCATTCCTGGTCCTGGAGAGCAGCAGGGGGCGTGCTGGATTTAGTTTTTACTCAGCACTGAATTGTTCAATTAAAGCATGAACTACAAAGTTGACTCACCTCGCCTGGTTTCTTGGGTCTGAATTGGATTCTGATATTAAGGCGAGAACAAAACCCAGCACACACTGCGGCTCTCCAGGGCCAGGGCTGAAGAGCACTGCTCCAGAGTGAAGTTTTTATGTACACAGCAATGTGACACACCTGGGTCAAATATATCATTGTTTTGGACTCTGTGGATATTTTTTCGTGTTCAATTGATCAGAAGGTTGGGTTTTTGAGAGTATTTCATACAGTGGGCTCCAGAATTATTGGCACCCTTAATAAAAATTGAGAAAAAAGGCTGCATATAATAAACAACACAGATAATTATCTATATTTTATGTTCAAACATACGGGAAAACTTGTGTACTTGTATTTCAATACGTTTCAATTATTTTATTTCGTAATCTAATTTTTTCTGAAAACCACTGGTACCAAAAATTCTTGTATAAAAAACTATTATATATGTCTGGAGAAGTCACAGCAATGACATCACACTACACTGTAGACTGTTAGTCTGCTGCTGCTTGTAGGAACAGGTGTTGTAAAGGGCATTAGTGTAATTGCACTAGTTGTATTTTCTGGCAGCCTGTGGGTTGTCATTGTGGCTTTTGCACTACAGTATTCCCACTATTTTCAGCACCAGTACAGAGTAATACTAATGTGAATCTGAAAGGGAATCACTGCTTCATTCTTTTGCCATTGACATCTACTGCTTTTCAAATATGTATCCATTTTGTGCTAGATCTCACATGCTTGCTTATGATGTTGCCTTAATTAAAGATTGTGTCATTATGTTGAAACTGACAAAGATGCATGTGTGTGCATGGATTCAGTATTGTGAAACTAATACAACTAGGAGGAGGAGCGCCATCTTCTGGCCAAAGCCAAAAACTGAAAGCCAACGTTTGAGGGCCAGCTGGGAAACTATTTTTTCAGTGTAGATCCAAGTTGAGTCAGTGTCACTGGTGGCAGGGGGTACTTGTAAATGTTCTGGCAAACCCCTAAAAATAACCTCCAAATTTGTGAACACACAACAGGCATTGTAAAACTGATTTCTAAAGGTCAGATCAAATCCAATCTAAATATAGCTTCACCATAAGTGCTTGTCCTGTCAATACTTAGCTGAATAGAGTAACTGTGTGTATGCTTTATATGGTGAGTGCCCACTGGACAATTTTAGGAGGACCTCCTAGCTTGCCACACAATGTAACCGAGGGTTACATAGTCGACCCATGTTCTATGAATGAAGGTCAAGCTTTGCTGAGGTTGAGCTGCAAGGAGCCAGAACAAATGAACCACTCCCCCCACCTGGGTGGAATAATATTGTACGAATACAGGTGTGAGTCTGCTGGCTCATTCTCAATTTTAAGGACTGCCGCCACGCAGTTATCCGAGTGACCATGCTGTGTGGCATGTTTACCTGCATTCATAGAACCTGGGTTACCTACGTAACCCTCCCTTCCATTTCATATCAGTCAACACCCCATCATATGGTCAACTGAGGTCCCAAATTAGTCAGAAGGCGAATGTAGTGGGAAGGACCCAAGAGAGTCTAGGACTACCATTTCTTGGGGAACAAATAAGTCATGCGCTGAACTGAGGAAATAAATCCTTAAATTAAAGGAATACACCAACATTTTGGGAAATATACCTTTTTTCTGACTTAGACCAGACTTAGACGAGATGTTCGATTGCATGTATCCTTCCGTCTTTACCTTACCTTCAGAAGGATCACTGTGAACGATGTGTGTTCAGCGCTTATTAGTTCCAACCATCTAACTTCTCCAAAAACATCTCGATTTAAAAAAGATTTCCCGTGCACGCATTTCAAATACATATTATACCTTAAATCAGAGTTGCTGTAAGGTTCTTCACTTTGAAGGAGGTATGCTACTGACTCCTACAGGCTTCACGTCTTTATGATAAGCTAACATATTTTGGTAACATGGAAACTGAGCCAGTGAATGCACAAAAATGGAAATGAGATCGAACATCTCGTCTGGGTAAGTTGGAAAAAAATTATATTATTGTAGAAATTATTGGAAATAAAATCTAACAAAGTAGCAAAACAATTACAAAACAAAACAATTACACATGTCACCCATGTCTGGAGAAGTCACAGCAATGACATTACACTACACTGTAGAGGTTAGTTGCTGCTGCTTGTAGGAACAGGTGTTGTAAAGGGCATTAGTGTAATTGCACTTGTTGTATTTTCTGGCAGCCTGTGGGTTGTCATTGTGGCTTTTGCACTGCAGTATTCAAAACTATTTTCAGCACCAGTACAGATAATACGATGTGAATCTGAAAGGTAATGACTCAGATGACTGCTCAGATGACGGTCACCTTCGCCCAGATGGGGGAAGGGGCGCTGCTCGACAGCTAAAACCGAGACAGCAGCTTTCACCCTGATGGGGGAAGAGGCACCGCGCTCAGCAAAGCCAATCCTCTCGCTCAACGAGAGCATCAATACGTATATATGCCCTCAGTGACACCCCCGAGCATGTCCCCACAGCAGAAGCTGGCACAGCATCTTGCATTGGAAGTTGATGTATGAAACCACCGTGGAACTGCCAGCCCGGATGAGGACAGGCTTCCCAAGAGACTTTGGCAAGAAGTACACCAAAGCCCAAAACACCGCCTCCAACTCGGGCAGGCTCACATTAACCCCTCTCCAGGAGGAGTCTGTAGTACTGTCATTCCAGAACACACTGGACCTATGGGAACACCTTCTTGAAGGCCCATAAGCCACCATTCCATGACTGGCCGCCCATCTGGGCCCAATGAGAGAAGCCGCTGGCCATTCTACAAGGGGCTCACCCTGTGCACGGATGGGCTTGGTACTGAATTGGAGCCTGTAGCCTGATACCAGGGTGCTGAGGTGACCGGGTGCACTGGCACCATTGAACAGGTGTGGAGGTGTGCAATGCGAGGCTGACAACCGTCAACGACAGCCTTTGCCTTAGGAAGGCTGCTCTGTGGCTGAGCCACCACGCCGGCCAGTTGGCAAATCCCAGTGAGGGTCCAAGGGCACAGTTGTGCTTCCGCCGTTACTCCCACCAGCACAGTAAAAGTGGGCCTAACCCAAGGAGCTGTGCTGAACCTGTAGGCAGTGGCTCCATCCAGGTTGGCCAGCTGTGACCCTGGCAGGCTACCAGCGCTAGGGGCCTCTCAAGAGGATAGCAGCTCAGACAGAAAATCTGGAAGCACTGCAATGTCACAAGCCTCAGTCAAACACAAAGGGAGCAGCTGCTGGGGCTGGAGAGGGAACTGTGCACTCGCCGACGCCCAAGTAATAACCGCCTTGACCGAAGTTCCAGAGGAATGGAATCTGGCTTTGAGAGGCATCATCCCCCAAGTCAGACGCTGAATTAGAGCTGGGTAATTAATCAAAAATGTATTGTTATCGATGATAAGTGTCCCCAACAACCTAATTTTGCCAAAGTCAGTTTGTAAATTCTTTTTTTTAATTTTAATTTTTTAAAATAAAACTGTTGCCCAACTTGCACTGTGGTGAAGCATGCATTTAAACTACAACACCCAGTAGGCTACTTTGTCATTCCCAGTGACACGTTTCCACCTTGTCCAACCTTCATTCGAAATTCAGAAGTTAAGTAGTCTAGATAGGACAAGATGAGCACTGCTGACAGAAGATTCTAGAAGCAATGAAGACGAGCTGGTACTTAAAACAGGTGCCGTCAGTTGTTTGGGCATATTTTGGATTCGCCAAAGAAGACATAGAGCAAAGTGAAGTTAAATGTAAAATATGTCACAATATTCCCATGCACTGATAGGTCACACAACCAACTTATTCCAATATTTAAAGCACAATCATGTCTGCCATGCACAGTCACAGCCATAGAAGTTATTTGAAGCAGCTGTCTCTACAGAGATTCATTGAGATGTAATGAGATAACTAACACCTTTACATACTGTGGGACATTATTACATTACATAACATTATTGGCAGACACTCTTATCCAGAGCGATATACAGTTGATTAGACTAAGCAGGAGACAATCCTCCCCTGGAGCAATGCAGGGTTAAGGGCCTTGCTCAAGGGCCCAACGGCTGTGCAGATCTTATTGTGGCTACACCAGGATTAGAACCACCGACTTTGCATGTCGCAGTCATTTACCTTAACCACTACACTACAGGCCACCCTAATGGTTCCATGGTTTCAGTAGCTGCAGTAGAAAACGTGGCTTCAGAAAGTTCAGACTCTGTATGTAGAGGTAGTTTCTTTAGATTTCTAGCATAATTTATATTGAAAATGTACTGTAAGATGTGACTTTAAGATTGTGAGAATTTAGTGTATAAATCTGAGTCATATCTTAGCTATTTAACATAATTTAAAGATAAATATATAATTAAAATAATAAAAATAATAATTTTCAAAGATTGTATTTCATTTATTTCCTTAAATTGCTAGTAATACATGGAGATGAGATGAGGTGCATGCAAGCATTCCTTTATTGTCAGGAAGCTGTGATGGTAGTTTAAAAACTGTATTTATTGTTATCAAGGTAAACATATCAAATTATTGTGACAAATTGTAATTAATTTGAGGCCATATTGCCCAGCTCTGCTCTGAAGGCTCCATCAGGTCTGACCACTGGGGACCCGTAGCATGGTTTAGCAGCTGCAGCATCAGCGCATGCTTACACCACCAGGCCTTGGCATGGGCTCATGCCCACTCCCTGAGTCACCATCAGGCCACCACATTACTTAGCCTGATGTCCTCAGAAGTAGGGCTACTGCCACCATCCTGACTAGCCTGCAACATGGCTCAGGGGCTTCATCAAGGCCTTCCAGTAAATTGAAAACATTATTAATATTAGCAGTATTTATGTAAATATAAACTCACTGAGCATTGTATTAGGAACACTATACTAGCACTGGGTAAGGCCTCTCTTTGCTCTCAAAACAGCCTCAATTCTATGTGGCATGGATTTCACAAGATGTTGAAAACATTCCTTTGAGATTCTGTTCCATGTTGACATGATTACACAATTTCTGCAGAATACACAGCTGCACATTCAATCCTGTTCTACCACATCCCAAAGGTGTTCCATTGGATTCAGATCTGGTGACACTGAACTCATTGTCATGTTCATGAAACCAGTTTGAGAAGACTTTTGCTTTATAACGTTGTGCATTATCATGCTGGAAGTAGCCAATAGAGGATGGGTACATTGTGGCCATGAAGAGATACACACGGTCAGCAACAATACTCGAATAGGCTGTGGCATTCAAGTGATGATTGACTGGCCAAGAAAACATTCCCCAGACCATTACACCACCTCCACCAGCCTGTTGAAACCTACCATCTGTATGCCTCAGCAGAAATCAAGATTCATAAGACCAGGCTACGTTTATCGTCTTCAACTGTCCAGTTTTGATGAGCCTGCACCAAGTGCAGCCACAGCTTTCTGTTCTTGGCTGACAGAAGTGGAACCCGACATGGTCTTCTGCTGTTGTAGCCCATCAGCCTCAAGGTTCAACGTGTTGTGCATTCTTAGATGCTTTTCTGCTCACAGCAATTGTACAGAGTGGTTATCTGAGGTACTGTAGCCTTTCTGTCAGCTCAAACCAGTCTGGCCATCTCCGTTGACCTCTCATCAACAAGTCCACAGAACTGCCACTCACTGGATGTTTTCTGTTTCTCGCACCATTCTGAGTAAACTCTAGAGACTGTTGTGCATGAAAATCCCAGGAGATCAGCAGTTACAGAAATACTGAAACCAGCCGTTCCTAATAAAGTGCTCAGTGAGTGGATATATATCTATTAGACGGTAGCTTTCTCCATGGCGGGGGAAGAGGAGCCACTCTACTGTCACTTTCACCTTGACGGGAGACTGTTCAAGCAAAGCCAATCCTCTTGCCCAATGAGAGGATTAATACTTACCACATAGCTACAGTCCTGTGTAGTCCGCACCGAAAAAACAACTTTATCCGGGAGAAGAGGCTTTGTTCAGTAAACGCTAGCTCTCTAAAAGATACCAACATGAACTGCAAAGTTTTCATGCAGGTGGGGGTTAATTTGCTATTCTGTCTCCATCATATTCTATGAATTACTGTCTACTGAATTTGTGATTAATGTGTTTATACATGATGTTTTTATGTGATGTCCATTTGATATACTGTTTTTACTGTATGTAGCCTATTGTATGTATATATGTATTTACATGTGAAACATATGGCTGTGAACAGGTCCCTCTTGAAAAAGAGATTTTATCTCAATGGGCTTAACCTGTATAAATACAAAATAAAATGAAACAGCTGAACCGCACCAAGGCTTGACCCCTATGGTGATGTGTTGACAGATATGAGTATAACATCCCTGCCAGGGTTAAATATGTGATTGTTTTTGATTCAAATACTTTTCTGTACTTGATTGCTATTGCCTGGCGCAACTGATCCAACCGAGAGGACCAGAAGACAGGGTTTTTCATACAGGTTCCAATACACCAGACAAGCTCAGAAAAGCGTAGAAAAGTATTTGAATCCAAAACAACTACATATTTGAGCCAGGTCTGATTCCTGATATTACCCAATGTTGCATATAATTGGTGGTTAACACAAGTTACCCATGAGAGATGCTTCCCATATCTGTATTGTGTACTTCAGAAACAAAAAGTAAAATGGTGAAAGGCCAGCACCACAGGTGTGTTCTTTGAAGTGGTAACCATTTATAAAATAATACATTATTCTTTCATACATACTTTGATTGTACAGATTACAATCTTTCATCAGGAGATAAAAAAGCATTCTTTTTATTGGACTTTTTTCCCCCGTTGTTTTCATTAAACTATCACAGCGATCTGACAGCTCACATGTACAGACAAGAGAACTCTGCTCAGCAAGCAAATACACTGAAATGAAAAGAAAATAATCAAAAGAAACCCCTCAAAAGTTCAGCGTTTGTCTGGTGAGGCCAGAGAGAACAGGAGGAGGGCACTTCCCCTCTCCTCTTCCCTGCTTTTATACAATATGGATACCGCAAAACCAGAACCAGGGTACATGTACAGTATGCGTGTGTGGAACTTGAAGATTAAAACATGCATCAGGAGTATTTACAGCAAAATCATTTACATTGGAAGTCTTAAAAAAACCCACCCCTCGAAAAACAAAACAACCCTTTCCCCTTGAACGTCGACAGAGTTTGTCATGATAAGGCTCGACGACGCCCTCTTCTGGCTTATGTAGCTGGGGATCGATACCTTCTGTTACTGATGGAAGAATGCGACCAAATGGTGTGCTTCTTCATAGTGTTTGCTATGACAACAGGTGTCAAGGGCCTGACAACAGAGCAAGGCTCTTGTAACCACAGTGTGGGTTCAGGTTTTTGGGGCAGATTCACTGCTCAGCACCTATCTGATTTCTCATTAACATTCTACAGGCACTTGCAGTGGCACCCTAACTTTTCTCAAAGTATGACGCACGATTAATAGTCATTCAGCAGTAAATGGACTGACAGGCACCTCGAAAACAGACCAGGTTAGACCGGCATACTATAGGCGAGGTTGCCTAACAGAGGTGAACGGGATGATTTTTCTGTGGTTTGGAAGGCATCAGATTTTGGGCTGTTAAGAGCCCAGAGCAACTCAGTAATGCGGTATAGTGGGAAAGCAGGTGGGGAGGGAGATATAAAACCAAACAGAAGCAAATCAAAAGCAGAAACTCACTTGTCTACACAACGGGTGTAATGTTCTAGACTTTTCCACCCTCCTGTGAGTTAGAACATCACACAGGTGAGTGTCAGCTAGCGGGCAGGCTCTGTAAGGGTTGATGGATGCTTGGAGCTGGATAGCATGGACTGGATGGCATTCTCTCTTTTGGTCCTACCAGAGCAATGCACTCTGGGGAACTCCACCAATTCACCGTGTCACATAGTACACTCAATGCTTTTTTTGTGCAACTTGACTGTTCAGCCCCAATGGACAGCTGATAAGGCTGTTTAAAGAGTAAGTGAAGCCCACAGAAGGATTTTCCTTCTTCAATACCAGCTCTTTATCTGGTTTCTCAACCTGCTCATTTGGATACATGAAAACAGTAGGTTGGATTAATGGGAAAGCGGTCCACTGGAAGTTGTAGTTCTGAAGCACTGTACAAAGAACTACAATTGCAAATTATGTTGGGCTTGATACTCATGGTTTATGCAAAAAAGGGAGCTTTACAGGATATGCAAGAAAATGCCATGTTGGATTTCGGGCAGAGGGGAGCTTTTGGCCAGTATGTACAGCAGAAAGTTTGTGCTATATTAAAGGCAACAAGCATCATCATTTTTAAAACACGTTGTTTAAATTATTATTATTCATTTATTTGATTGGAAATGAAAAATCTCACCAAAAGACAAAAACTGATCTTTTCTATTAATAAGGACACCTACTCACAAAGATTCATCCAGTATTGTTGTTTGAGAAGATTAACTCCCCCCCATAAAAAAAAAACACCCAAAATAACAATCATCATAACTGAAGAACTGTAAAGTGCACCCTTGTACAAGAACTTCACAGGCAATTAGTGCAGAAACGTGGTGAATAATAATAAAATAAAGCCATAAGTTAAAATAAAACCATACAAATCAAACGGCGCGTGAGGACCGTTTCATAGTCACAGTCTGTCTCGTCTTGGCATGGTCAACCTTCCCACCTCCAATCATAGCTTTATGGTGCTAAAGGAACCTTCATGTTAACCATTCGCATTTTTTTCACATTATGTAAGTGCTAGAGGGGAAAATTAAAGTCCAAGGGTCTGAACGCTAAGGATTTCATATGAATCTGCAGTGAAATAAAACCAGCTATAGAGTACAATGTGCAGCCTAAAATATGAGACAAAGGACCAACCAGCTAAGCCATAGTGTTTCTCCCAAAATGTGTAAGGGGGAAGCACTGTGGTCGTACTCCGCATTTCAGTGTTGTAACTGCATAAGATGCATTACCTTCACAAAATGGCCGCATTTGATGCCTCAATGCAATTACAAAACGATCCCATCCATTTGGACCATAGGAAAACACTTAGACATAACTTCGTCTGTAGCAGACTTTGGCGGGGAAAATGGAATTAAATAAATTCTTGTAACTTGCCAGCGTCAATAGAAGCCGTGTTAAGTGTATGAGCTTTGTGGTATATAGCCATGCATTATGCAACAAAATATTTTGAACCAGCTTGGGTGCAAGACCATGTTCAGTAAACTTTAGTAATTTAAAGTCTGTAAATGTCCCCCTTGTAGGATTCACTGCCAGTTTTCTCATGACTGGCGAAAGAAAAAAAACACAAAAGCAAACCAAAACGCAGTCAAACCAACCAACCAAAAAGGTATGTATATATTTATATACAGTATATATAACTTAAAATGATAAATATTAGTTTCTTTTCCTTTTCTAAGTACAGGTTTGTTTTAAGTTAACTTTTTGTTACATTTACAGTATAGAACATTCCGATCTTTTACAGTACAGAAGGTAGCGATCTCAGAAAAGAGCATGCTTTTTTCTGCATTTTAACAAGGGACGGACCGAGAGTTTGTCTTCTGTAGGTAAGTGATTGAGACATTTTGTCCCACTCCAACAACCCCAGGCATTAATTCAGAGGTGGAGAGAAGATCATGTGGGGGGGGGGGGGGAGGCTTCTGGGATCTGTACTGTCCAAGAGCGGACGCTATTGTTTCTTTTACTTGTGCAGACACTGAGAGATGCTTAATGCGGCCCTTAATATATCAGCAATATCAGATGCACTCTGCTTTATCCTGCATTCTAAAAACTGACATTAGAGATTACACAACGCTTTGAATATTGTGCATGTAGAAGACAAGTAGCTTTCTCGGGACCCCTAAACGGGTGTGAAAGCTCGATTCCGCGGTGGCCATTTTGTCTGTCATATTCTCATCTCGCCTTTCCAGCTGCACACTGTGAAAGCACTACCTAACCCCCCTTGTGAGGGACTCTGTGTGCTCCCATACAGAACTCATGGGCCTCGCCCCCTCCCTTTCCCTCCACTCTTACACATTCGACTCCACGAAAGGTCTCTTTGGTTTGATGGGCGAGGTGGGGCCCTGCCGGGCCTCGCGGGAGAGCTGCCGGTACATGTTGTCCTGGTAGGCCTGCGCCACGGGCAGCGTCCGCGCCACCTTCACGTCCGGGTAGGTAGGCACCTGGCTCACCCGCTCCAGGATGTCCCCCCGGGAGCCATTGGCCAGCTTGCCCAGGGAGGACGGCTGGGCCTGCTGGTAGTAGTCGTCCTCCAGGAGGTGGCCGTTCTGGGCGTTGTTGGTCTTGTTGTAGTACGCGATGTTGCCTAGCGACGTGGGCGGGCTGTAGGAGGCGCCGGGCACCTGCTGCACCAGGTTCCCCGGGGAGGTGGGGCTGGTGATGACCGTGTCGAGGGACGAGACCGCCCAGGGCCTGGAGGGCTGGTGCAGGTACTGCTGAGTCCGCGCCGTCTTGTCGATTATGCCCATGAAGGGCGTGGTCCGGGAGCGGGCGGGCTCGGCCTGGTACAGCGCGGCGCCCTGCGAGGGCGAGACGGGCGACAGGTCGTCGCAGGGCCGCTCGTAGGCGGGCTGGAGCGGGATCTCCATCTGCTGGACGGAGGCGGACGGCCGGAAGCCGGGCGCCAGGCTGCAGGCGGAGCCGGCGGAGAGGCTGTTGGTGGAGGGAGAGAAGCGCAGCCCCACGCTCTGCGAGTGGATGAGGGGCCGCGGCGTGGGCGGGTGCTGCTTCACCTCGCCCGTGTTGGCGCTGACGGGCCGGCGCACCAGGTGCGGGACCTCGGGCGAGCCCAGCTGGCACTGGGGCAGGGCGGAGGCCCGCTCCAGCTCGTGTTTGGAGACGGGGTAGTACGCCGCTGACTGGCTGCGGCTGATCTGCGGGGTCTGCCCGTACCGCATCCCGCCCCCCGGGGCCACGCCCCCGACCCCGGCGGGCCGGTACGCTGAGGAGGGCCGCTGCGGGGGCTCGTCTTTGGGCAGGCCCGCGTCCACGCCCCCGCCCCGCCCGCCGTGCTGACACAGCGCCCCCGCGCTCAGGCTGGCCTGCACCTGCGCCATGGGCCGCCCGTCCAGCGAGGGCTGGTACACCAGCCGGCTCTCCACGTCCACCGAGCCGCCCTGGTAGCGGCCGCTGATGGGGTGCGCCATCTGGCCGTAGGGAGCGCCGCCCAGCACGGCGCTGGAGTGCACGGCCGAGCTGGGCTGGTTGGTGCGCACGATCTGCGCCATGGCCGGCTGCAGCCGCAGGCCCTGAGACGCCTGCGAGGTCAGCTGGAACGAGCGCTGGCCGCTCATTTTGGACAGCGGCGACTTGGGCCGCCCGGGGAGCTGCTCCTGCTGGTAGCGCACCGGGGAGCCGGACTGGGAGCGGTACAGACACACGCTCTCCGGCGGGCTGGCCCGGTACTGAGGGCCCCGCCGCAGGGGCGAGGGGGGGGGGCTCTGGTAGTCCTTCCCCTGACCCCCTCCTCCTCCTCCGCCCATGGGCGGGGGGCTGAAGCGGTAGGAGGAGACCTGGTGAGCGGGGGAGGTCTGCGGGGGGCTGGGTCTGTAGTGGGAGTTCTGGTGCGTGGGGGAGAGGGAGGGCGAGGGGGACTGGTAGCCCTGGCAGGTGGGGGAGGACATGGAACTGGGGCTGGGGCGGAAGTCGTAGGCCTGGCCCAGGGGGGAGCCCCCGGAGAGGTAGGCCGAGTCTCGGTGCACCGGGGAGGCCGGGGGGCTGTGGATGATGGGCAGGCTGGCGGGGCTGGGCCGAGACTCCAGGGGCAGGCCGGCGGACGCCGCCTCCAGCTCCTGCTCCAGGTAGTCCTCGTCCTCGAACAGGTCCTGCACGGGCTCCATGTCCTCCAGCCGGGGCTCGGGGGGCGGGGGGGGCTCCTCAGCCGGGGGCGAGGGGGGCGGAGGGGGAGGGGACGGGGGAGGTTCGGGCAGCTCCTCCTCCGGAGGCTGGCCGACCTGGCGGCACTCCTCCTCCACGCGCTGCAGCAGCCGCTGGATCTCACGGTTGTTGGGGCACTGCTTCATGGCTTCGTTCAGGTCCTCCAGGGCTTCGGCGAACTGCCTGCAGGGGCAAACGGATGGACGGCAAGGCGGTGAGACACGGGGTGGGAGAGCAGAGATCCACAGTCAGACAGAGACACGAAACAGACAGAGAATAAACGAGAGGGCGCTGAAGTGTGAAAAAGCAGTAGGCCTCAAGTATACATGAAGCATGACAGGCTTAGTGGTCATGTGACAGTTTAATTAAGCTGAAGGATTTGACTGGCAAAAATACTCTGGAAAAGGACGTTTGATCCAAATAAGCTAATTAGAAATTGCCGTGCGTTTTGACAATGAGAAAGACAGCATATTTGACTGTGAACTATGGAGTACATTGATTGGGGATCTAATATGTAATTAATATAATACAAAAGTAGTTTTGATGGAAATGTAAAGTTTTAAAGGGATATTTCACATTGGTACAACAAGTAATTTCGGAGCTTAGGCCTACCCTATTGTATTTGCAAAGAGTGAACACTAGCAACATTTTCTTATTTAAAATAACATAACTTCTTCCTCTGACACAGTTAAGCGTGTACAAGTGACATGTTCTTTATTAACATTAACATATTTATTAACGGCAGGGGCCTGTCAAAATAAATTACATCAGTAACATTGCCAGCACATAATGCTCAAGTCAATTAGAGAGTGACTCAGCATAAAATGGCTGTCATTCAAAGAAGAGGGGGCAGGGATAGAGGTGTGGCATGTCCCAGCCTTTGGCCTTTAGTGACGCTCCCTGGTCAGTGTAGGAAACACTAAGTACCACCCTTTGTCCTTGAGTGGCTCTCTCATTACCTGCTGCTCCGTTTGGCTCGAGCTCTGGCGTAGTAGGCCTCGTATGAATTTGGTTTCAGCTCCAGCGCCTTGGTGGCAAACTCCTCAGCCATTCCAAAGTCCTGAAAGCAACAACAGGGCAGGCAGTGACAGGTCAAACAGTAGACCAACACAGAGTCATAACATGTTTGTGACCCTCCCCAGCACTCAGCAAACCCGTATACACAATACTCTACACATATAAAATCAAACTGAGACCTATGGCCTGCGCTCTCTCATTTTCTCTCTCGCCCACCAATACACACCAATACATACAGACATACACACTTAAACCACATAATCTATCAACTTCCCCTGCACAATGATCTCCTCCTGTTCATTGCAGACCAGCCATTCTACCACAACCTCCTTGCTATGTTCCTCAATAAAAAACTATGAAGATGTTACATGAATTGACCCGATACTTGGACTCACAGATGGGTGTATACACATTATCTTTTTCCACAGTCAACTCTAACCTTTTCCGCTGATTTAAACAAAATGACACTATCAGGAGATACTATCATGGGAATTACTGTAGAACACAGAAAATTACAGGATCAACACTTGGTACAAGACTGCAGAAATGTCACCAGACTGCATTTATAGCTCTGGGTGTAAAAAAAAATCCTTTCCCCAATTCACGACTAAACTGCAGACATAATGAATTCCAGTCTGACTGAGCTCATTTCTGCTCCACAGAAACGAGTTTCTTTTGTGCCTGTTCCTTTGCCCTGAAGCCAAAGTGTGTAAATTAGATATACTACATGTCAGGGTATGTAATGCTGTATTTTAAAGGCTTGAGTTTGTGCTCAGTATGAGAGACAATACAAGGACCGATCCAGCCCTATTGCCTGTACTAAAGCCCCTGCCCTCCCTCGTGGTGCAAATGAAAACATTGTGCTCCCCATTGTGCTCCCCATCATCCCAGGATCTCTCCCTCTGCTCTGACTCTGTGACAGACGGGCGTCTCTCTGTCTGCTCTGGATCTGTTGACGGACGGGCGTCTCTCTGTCTGCTCTGGATCTGTTGACGGACAGGCGTGTCTCTCTGCTCTGACTCTGTGACGGACAGGACAGATCCAGGGACTCACGTTCATTTTCCTGCGGCAGCGGGACAGGTTGAGTAGTAGCGACACCTTCAGCTCACGGAAGGTCTTCAGGTCTTCGCTGAAACCCTCGCGGGGGAATTTCTTCAGGGCATACTGGTAACGCTGGGCTGCTTCCTTCACTTTCCCTTTCTGTCAGGGGAGAACACACACACACACACACACACACACACACACGTACAGGGACACACACACACAGACACACACACACGCACGCACACACACACACACACACATATAGGGACATACACACATGCAAGGACACAAAAAAGTTAGGCTGATAAGTAGTAAGGGGTACAAACAGAGTAATATACATTTGCTTCGCTAAATTACTTATGCTTAAACTCAATTAAGTAAGACTCAATACAAGCATTTCAGGAACCGTACCCATGCACAATCACACAAACACACACTCACACACCGCCTCCTGAGCAGGGAGCTGGTTTAATAGAGTCCCCAGCCGACTGCAGGACAATCATCATAAGACACAAGACAATGCTCTTCATTTGGACACCGGCTGGTATAACAAGGCAAGCCATCTGACCACTGCCAAACCAGATATAAGGCGCATTTGTATATCTGAGTGGAGGTTGAGCAGACAGAAAGGTGACAGTAACGCAGTACAACAGTGGTATGCAGAAGAGCATCTCTGAACACACAATGCGTCAAACCTCTAAGTGGATAGACTACAGCAGCAGAAGACTTAATAAGTCTAAAAAATAAGTCTAATAAACACCTAATAAAGTGCTCACTGAGTGTAAATGACTCTTTCAGGTGCAGCGCTAACGCATTTCAGTCCCGCCAACCTTCTTGCTCCAGGAGTGGAAGATATCTTAAGACCTTTTAATTTATTTATTTTTTATTAGTGAGTGTATTAATACCCTGTTACTCATTCTTGGCTGAACCATGGTTCCCATGTGCTGTGTGAAGGCAAACTTAAGTGCAGTGAGCAGTATCTACCAGTAGATGTTAGCATTGCTTCCTTTCAGAGGAGAGTGCATTCTTATGCGCTCCTTGTCAGTCGAGAGGCACACCCAGTTTTATCTACACAGTACCACTGCGGCAAAGTCCATGGTGCACATATTAACCAACCATGGTTGGAAAATATATTCTACCAACCTGTGCTTCTAAAGCGCTATGTTGGTCATTGCAGTATAAACACAAAACTGCTGGAAAGGACAATATGGAGGCCTGTTTCCTAGGTATAAAAAAAGCAATACAAATTCTGGAGGATATTTCATTTGAAACGTACAAACTTGTGGTTTAATTTAGGAGTGGACTAACATTCAGCAGTAATTTTGCAGTGCTTGCCATAAGTTGTGGACATAACAGAGGGTCGACTGGAATGGATCTGCATTAGATATGCAGGTACAGTGCTGTGAAAAGGTCCTTGGCCCCTTCCTGATTTCCTATTGCGTATTTATCACACTGGTTTCAGATCTTTACACAAAATCTAATATTAGAACCGGAGTAAACACAAAACACATTTAAAATTATTAATTCATTTATTCAATGAAAAACGGTATCAAACACCCTTATCACGTTTATGAAAAGCTAATTCTCCCTTAATAACTTAAAAACTGGTTGCACCACCTTTAGCAGCAACAACTGCAACCAAATGCTAAAATGTGGTCTTTCACATCACTGTGGAGAAATCTTAGCGCACACTACAGTACAGAACTGCTTTAATTCAGACAAATAGAAGGTAGGTTTTCAAGAACGACCACAGCATCTCTACTGGGTTCAAGCCTGAACTTTGAATAGGCCTGTCAAAAAAAGTATTTTGTTTCTTTTCAGCCATTCAGATGTGGACTTGCTTTTGTGTTTTGGATTATCATCTTGCTGCATAACTCAATTATGCTTCAGTTGCAGCTCACAGACAGATGACAGGACATTCTCCTGAAGAATTTTCTGGTACAGAGCAAAATTCATAGTTCCTTTAATAATGCCTTTGTCAGAAAAGTTCCACTTTTGAGTCATCTGTCCATAGAACATTATCCCAAAAGACTCATTAAGGTGCTTTTTGTTTTTGCAAATGTGAGACAATAAATTATGTTTCTCTTGGTTAGCACTGCTTTCTGCCTTACTACTCTCCCATGAATCCCATTTATTGGATATTCTCATGCTTATTAGTTCCATGCCTTAGACATGTCTTTGTAACCCTTTCCAGACTGATATATTAACTTTTTTCTTCCATCTCTTCTGGAATTTCCTTTGATTGTGGCATAATGTGCTTGTGGTAACTTTGTGGTAACTGCTCAACTCTGACTTTAAGGCTCACTATGAGGGTTTATATTCAACAGGGCTGGTTGCAATCACGCCCGGCTGTGTTCAATCAGCTAAATATAGTCATCAATTAAATTGCATAATTAAGGGGCCGATTACTTTTTCACATAGGTAAATATGGGTGTTTGATAATTTTGTCATTATATAAATTATGTGAATATAAAAAATGGGTTTTGCATTTACTCAGATAAACTGCCATTGTCTAATATTGCATTTTGTCAATAAAGATCTGAAAACATTCAGTAAGACAAATATACAATAATGGAGGAAATCAGGAAGGGGGCAAATACTTTTACATGGCACTGTATCTGTGTCATATGTTACTGTGTCACCAGAAGGTATCTGACTGTCACATGTGCTGCTGTCTGACTGGGTCACATATGCTGGTATTTGACTGTGTCACGTGTTCAGGTATTTAACTGTGTCACATGTCCAGGTATTTAACTGTGTCACATGTTCAGGTATTTAACTGTGTCACGTGTTCAGGTATTTAACTGTGTCACGTGTTCAGGTATTTAACTGTGTCACGTGTTCAGGTATTTAACTGTGTCACATGTTCAGGTATTTAACTGTGTCACGTGTTCAGGTATTTAACTGTGTCACGTGTTCAGGTATTTAACTGTGTCACATGTCCAGGTATTTAACTGTGTCATGTGTTCAGGTATTTAACTGTGTCACGTGTGCTGGTAATTGCCAGTTTAGATCAAGGAACAAGAAATACATTCACATGCAAGATTCCCATTCAGTCATTCACATTCACATTCACCTAAACAAGTCAGCATGGAGATACAACCTAGGTCAACTGTCAATATAGCATTTCACTACTTTACCCTTTTAGTCCATATGGCACTCAAGTGTAACTACCCAAAATCTCCTTATACCTCTTCAACCAATCAAAATGACTGCTATAATTATTGTTTTGATCGCCTATTAAAACCCCACTAAATTCTCAACTTTCTTAATTTCCTCAACCAAGGCAAAAACCCCTTGGGATTTGCCTAGTGCAACTTCTTATAGGGCTAGTGACTGAAAGGGTTAAATATGCATCATTCTAATTCACATAAATGGAAAACACTGTGCTTTTATTACTGTAATTATTATGATATGTTTGTACAAAGATACACATTGGGGAAGAAATTCCACATACTGAGATGGCCAAATTCATACTATTTTGGCTGACTTTCAGATTTTGTGGTCTTCTTACCCTTATTGGTTCTCAGTGACTGAGTACTCATAAGAGGGACCAGGGATTCTACCCCTCCCACTATGGCCTTGTGGGTAGTGGGCGGAGCTCACCTTATAAAAGCCGTCCCCTTCCTCTATCAACTTGCTCAGCAGGATAATCATGATGTCAGGTTTGGAGGTGGCCATTGCCCACGTTGCTGGACCTGTGGTGTACAGGATGCATGATGGGTAAAAAAAAAAGAAAAGAAAGAAAAAACGGAGAGAGGGAGAGAAAAGAGGAGACGACGGAGGAATGCAGGGTGTCTTGGAGCGTCGGGATGAAGACGACGACGACAGCGGAATTACAAAGAAGACATAAATCACAAAGACGACCAGATGTGGGATGGAGGAGGGGCTCGAGTCTGCTGGAGAGAACTGTGCTCTAGCCTAGCCTAGCCTAGCCTCGGGACAGCCAGAGACCAAAAACCACTTCCAGGAGACCCATGTCCCAACAGTTAAAAGCTGAATCGATCCTTGTGATACGACTGGATGGACAGGAATACCTTGATCTGCTCCCTTTCAGTCATAAATCAGAAGGAACTCCTTCAGGGGCATTCATGATAGTGCAATTGATGGGAAAAGCTTAAAGGCTGGACACATAAGTGTGATCCAGCCTTTCTGCTGCCCTACATCAAATGATGGCAGGGCGGTCTCCAATGCGTCCTGCACTGCTCTTTGTATCGATGGGCTGGTGGTTGGTGGCCCACCTCCCTGATAAGAAACAGAATTTGCCCTTTCAAGTACAGCCACCATTTCAGACCTTTACTCTTAAGTTCAAATGTTCAAATGGCTTTCTAGCATGATTACTGTGCCTGAGTCAATGACATCTGTTAATACGTGGAGGATTTGTTCAATGAAAATTGTATTAGTAAAGTAAAATGCGTGCTATGACGCATACGTGATATCAAGTAACAGTGCTATGTCACTGCAGTATCTAATTACAGATACAACACAAAGAAAAGAAGGGGAAAAAGAAAGCGATGTCATTACGTTAATTCCAGCAACATCGGCAGGAAGGCAGCTCTGATTAATTAAGACCTTCCCTTGGGAGACCTGTTAACCTTCTTATGGTATGTTACTTTCACAGCTGAACACAAACTTTTTCATTACAGTATGCAAGGAACAAAACTGCTCATTAAAGAGCTGCCATCTCCCCCGAAAAGATGGAGACGTTGGCTGCCTTTTGCTGCAATGGCACCAGCGGCCAAACCCAGCGTTCTGGCCGGCTCGCTTGTTTAAAGAGACACGTCTGGCACTGTTCTCTGCAGTCAGTCTTTGAGACAGCAGACAGGATGAGGAGGGGTTCTGAGGACGGCCTGGTCGGGCAGATCTGAAGGTGAGGCAGATTTAGAATTTCCCCGCTATGTCTACAGCCTGTGTCACAGGCCTGCCTGAAGAACATTCGACATTGATATGCTAGTTTGATACTGGCTGTAGAATGTTCCAGAGGGCGAGTCATCCTCCCTGGCTGAACGCCTAACCCGTACTACACGCGTGCGGACTGGAGTTCACGTGGAACTGGAGAAGTGGAGGGCATCGTGCATGTAGGGGCTGATGAACATGCTTTCAGAATCACAAAGGGCACACGTAGCCTTTAGGTCCACTGGCTTCTGTTAACATGTAGGGGCTGGTGAGCATGTTAACAGAAGCCAGTCTACAGAGAGGCTACGCGTGCCCTTCGGCCCTTCCTCTGCACGGTAGCCCACTTTGGCCAGGGGGAATTCTGGGTAGTTGCACAGCTGGTTTCAATTGAGTTTGAATTGGTGGGCGAAGTTCACTGCCAATATCTGGAGAGGAACAGGCAGGGTTCTTGCTACATTGTTTGAAGGCTGCCTGCCTGCCTTTGTGAAGTGAAAGGACATTGAGGGGTTAGGGAAGGGAGAGAGAGAGAGCTGTCAAAATGCCTGGTAGGGTGAGACGCCCACAGCCTCGGGTTTACCTCTGGGCCGGCTGGGCAGGGTCTGACATCCTGGTTCCAGAGAGAGGAGAGGGGCCAGGGGAAGAGGAGGGATTAAGTTATGAGGAGAGGGAGGGGGGTGAGGGTTGGGGGGGTAGGGGGGCGAGCAACGTGGCAAGAATCAACAAAATAAAACAGATGTGTGTGAGACAGAAAGAAAGTGAGAAAGAGGTGGAGGAAGTAGTAATGAAGAAAGGAAATGAAAAAGAAGCGGCAGTGAGAAGCGGGGAAAAGTGCTTGAACGAAAAATAAAAGAACAACAGTCTGCTTCAGAACAACCACCGGGAGGGGCGCCAACACAAGACTGGTGCTGACAGCACTCGGAAAGAACACAAACCAGAGCTGTTAGTAGCTAGGAGAAGCAGCACATCGCAGCAAGGGGGGGAGGAGAGAGCAGGAGAGGGGTTGTAGAGGGAATGCACCCCCATCTGTGGAGAAGATAGGGGGCGACAGAGAGTCACTGGCTGGGGGGCTCAGCAGTGGTGGAAGGGAAGAGAATTCAGGTAAAATTCCATCACTCAAAATGGACACCAGAGTATATTCAGCAGGTCCGGAGCGCCAGAGGTTATGGTGGGGACATCCAATAATGATGAAATATACTCTCGGAGGCGCTCAAAACATCTATGTGGGAGACCACGGATGATGTTTTTCATTCCCCCTCCCCCCAGTGCCTCTTGTAGAGTCACATGGCCAACGGAATGCTTGTGAGACATATCTGAACCAATCAAGACCGTCACAGTCATCGCAGAGTGTGTTCAAAGGGCCCAACAAGAAGTTGAAATATGAACGAGCAAAATGGTGCAAATTCTTTGGGCCATTGACGAGACCCTCTGCTCAGACAGACGACGGGAGCAGTGGCGGGGAGGGGGTGGTCTGCTTCGCCTCAGAATTGATAGTCGGATCGGTCTCGCTTCGGCTCATGCCGATGCGCTTCGCTTCCTAACCCAGGGGAGGAAGCGGTCGTTCCTCCCGCCAAACTCAACACCGTCCATTCCTGAGAGACACTCACACGGTGTGGCGAGAGTTTAAGTCAACATCCCCTGCCATGGATTTAATTCCACACCAACAGCGCACTTTCATCTGCCGGCCAGTTTCTGAAGGAAACTTGCATGCCGTCTTGCTTTTTTTGAGTTATAGAATTACCGCCGACAGTACTCCCTTTGTTGCATTTCTGCCTTGAGGGCTTGCCTGCTCCTCAGAGGACAGCAGAGACACCAATGTGTTTTTCTGCTGAAGAGCGCTTTGAGGCAGCTTCGCACCTGGCCGTTCTGATAGTTCTCTGTCCGTATAAGCCTGTCTGCCAGGCTTCACACGACTGTCTGTCTGTCAGGGTCTACGTCCGTCCGTCCGTCCTACCTATCTTGGCTCCCTTCTTTAGCAAGGCGACGACCACCGAGGTGTTGCGGCACCCCACTGCCCTGTCCAGGGGGCGCATGCCGCTGTAGTCCACGTGTTCGATCATCGCCCCGTGATCCACCAGGAACTGTACCTGGAGGGAGAGAGGGAGGGAGGGAAAGAGGGAGGAAGAGAGAAACACAGATGAGATTAAAATAGAGACAAAGGGAAGGCAAGAGGGAAACTGAAACAGATATAGGGAGTACCCGGATGGTCAGGTGCAAATGCAAACCCAAAACACTGGCGGGGAACAAAATCGAATTTTGCCTTTCTATGGTGTGATTGCAGCAAGTCAAAAGGGCTGTGACAATAATGACATCGTCATGACGTGGTCAATGTCACCTGGAATAATGGGAGCCTTATGGGAGTCTCTTGCAGTATTGTTCCGTACCCCAACTGTTCCATACTGACTGGATGACTGGCTTTATTGTACACGCACACAAGGTGCTGCCATGAATCAGCTGTAGTAATGTTCCATGAATCAGCTGTGCACGCCCTGTGAGATTTGTATCCTAAAACCTGTGCGCCGCTGCAGGAAATCCTAGTGCAAATTCTGTATTCAGTTGTGTCCTTTATTTCTTAGAAAACTTTTACAGAATATGATTTCATAATATTTATTAAAGGTCACTAAGGGTGCAGATATTGACGCTATAAATGCTCAACAAACATCTTATAGCTAAAAGGATGTTTAAAAAATGCTGCATTTCTAGTATTAAGCCACACAACTCTTAATTCTTAAACCTCCCACTTAAAGCTTATGCATACATTATGTAGCTTATTTACACCCCCAGCCCTAGTGTCCTGCCCCAAATTACTCAGACCTCTTCACAGCAGTGGCTGATGGGCCAGTTCTCACACCTAGGTCACTTCTAGGGAGAGAATCTGTGACAAATGCTATCAAGTTTCTCAAAACCACATCTGTCAGACACACAATACTTTAACAAGCTATATCTCCAAAAAGGATTGGTCATCCCCAAAATGATGCTTAATTTCGTAGCTCTTCATAGAGTTTCACATAAAAAATGTTTTCAAATTGAGATCTGCACCATGATATTCCCTTTACCATGTTGCGTCACATATATTCTTCTTGTTCTTCAGCATGGGGTGGAGTGTGTATGTGTGTATAGGAACGGTCAAACAAAGGTCAGAGGTGGTGTTGTATCTCCGATTGTGACTGTAATTTAATGTTTTTACAAAACAACCACTCGTCAAACAAACAAAGCCAATCCAAATTCAAATTAGTGAAACGAGTGCGGCAGGAGACGGACAGAATGAGTACCGGAGGGAGGGAGGTAGAAAGAGAACAAAAGAAAGGGGCAAATCAGCCATACCACTTCGGCGTCTCCGTAGAAGGCGGCCAGGTCAAGCGGGGTGCGGCCGTTCTTGTCTGCGTGGTCGGTGGCCGCCCCCCTCTCCACCAGGGAGCGCACCACAGGCATGTGGCCCTTCAGACACGCCCAGCTCAGGGCTGTCAGGCCCTCCTTGTCCATCAGGCTTATGGATGCACCTATGAGGATGTGAAGTTAGACTACATTACCCAGGATGCACTGCAACAGAAAACGATCTGACCTGCGTTAGCTTAATATGACGCTCCAGTCTCAATGTCTGTTACGTGAATTTGTATAGTGTTATTTCAACTTGACATTATATTGGGTTATTGACAGCAGAGTTGAGTCGATTTATCATGGTTTCACACGTAACCTTGTGCCAGTGTTGCATTTTAATGATTAATAATAATCATTAAGACCTTCCCTTGGGAATAATAATAGTTATTTATCGGACGCTTTTATCCAAAGCGACTTACAGTTGATTAGACTAAGCAGGGGACAATCCTGATTTAAAAGGCCTGTGTGTCTTTGGGAGGTGAATGCAAGCGCATTTAGGTGGAGACTGAGCCAGCGGACCCAGATGAGGCTTAGTTGCCTTGTGTGGCAGGTGCCCTGTGTGGCAGGTGCCCTGTGTAGCGGCTCACCCTGCGCCAGCAGGAACTCCACGGTGCCCAAGTGGCCCTCGGAGGCCGCCATCATCAGAGGAGTGCGCCCCTGTTTGTCGGCCATGTTAACGTCAGCGCTGTGTGTGACCAGCAGGTCCACAATCTGAGGTGGGTGGGAACACAGAAACACAGAGAGAGTGTCACAAGAACTGTACCTACAGAGCCTTTCTCTGCGAACCTAAACACTGTTACTAACAAAATCTCTACTGACTTTTGTGATACAGATACATATCACATAAGCAGAACCCAAAAGTTCAAGTGTAAGTTGCACAACGTTCTGAATTAGAGAATTGAATATTCAAGAAATGGTACTTGTTATGACTGGTAAAATAACACACAATACTGTACATACAATGTTATTGTACAATGCCTTTCCCTGAATCAATTTTTATTCATGTTTATGCTCATTATGTTTCACATGCCTTGTTTTTTCTGAGAAAGACAATGATCAAAATATCTATATGAAAACCAGAAATGTATTTTCGGGAGGAGTGGCCTGTGCGTGTGCCCCACCCACCTGCCAGTGGCCCTGTCTGACGGCACTGAAGAGTGGGACGATCCCACGCCGGTTGGGCTGGGCCACAGCTGCCCCCTGCTCCAATAGCAGCCTGCAGACGTCCAGTTTGCCTCGCCCTGCGGCCGCCGTCAGTGCTGAGGAGAAGGGGAAGGTTTGGGTCACGACACATAAAACTGTTTTATTGCTACTTCTTGGTCAGTTGGTTATCTGATTAATCTACAAGGTTCAAGTTCAAGTTTTTGTCTATGTGGTCATTTCTTGCACTTTAAACTGTACTTCCCTCTAATGTTTTCAGCAAACTTTTGCATTGTTTTCCACTTTATTGTACATCCATCTGGATCACAGTGTCTGCCAAATGCCTGTAATATAATGTAATGTAACACAGAGACACGCCAGGCTGTACTGCAAGTGAATAGGACTCTCTACAGTACCAATCTCCGCAGACTTTCCAACTGAAGATATCAAATGACCTCGCATTATATTGGTTTACAGACTGTAGCGTTGACTGACTAGTTTTAACTTTTTTGGATTCGCTGCACGTATTCCAGCACACCTTCAGACAGAGATGTTCTGTAGCTTCATCCTGACCACACATGTCCAAATCAGCGTCAACAAATAAAATGCGTCACATAGCCTAGCGCGTGTCAATGTCAACCAGACCTCGATGAGCTGCATTTCAAGGCCTGCGCTGAAAGAAGGGACCCTATTGCTGTGCACTGAAACTTTTTTCCGTCCCTATCTCCACTGCAGCAGACGCGGTCGGTGTCACCTGGAAAAACAGCGGCTCACAGAGTGTAATGCACATAGTCTGCGGAGCGAGAGGGAGAGTGTGTGTACAGGACTGACACACACACACACTCTCTCACGGATTATGACCTCAGTACTGGCTCGAGGTGCTGGCTCAGAGGCAAAGGCACTGTAAAAACTAAAAAATAAGTCTCAACAGGTCTTTCAGAGCCAGATTCACTAAATGATTGCGGATGCTTTTCCAAATGCAAGTCGGTACAAGGTTGCAATTTCTACATGGGATTCACTTACTTTAACGGTCACAATGGGTCAAAATTGCTATTAGTGGGGATTCTGAGACTTTCCTTTTGATGCATAATTACATTTGTTCATGCATATGTATGCCTGCAGTGAATGCTCTGAACGGGGGAGATTATGGACAATTAAAGTCACTGTTGAGTGAATGTTTTTGCTCAGTTTCCTCAGTAAATCTGGCCCTTTTAGTCTGATACTAATCTTATTTTTATTACCTTTTTGCTCAAAAAGACAAAAAGAAAATACTGCCAATGACACAAGGCTTTTAGTCATTTCAAGATTTGCAAATGGGGTAAGGAAATTTCACTTAAAACAAGCTAATCACATTTTCTACTTGAGAGAAAAAAAAAAAGATTTTAAGTGTCATTACGTGGCTATAGCAGTTGTAAACCCTTTCAATATGAAGCGACTTCACTCAATTCCCAAGGGGTTTTTTCGGCTTTGGTGGAGAAAATTGAGAAAGTTGAGAATTTATTAGGCTTTTAACAAGTGCTCAAAACAATAGTACAGCAGTCATTCTGATTGGTGGAAAAAGTACGAGGTCGAGAGTGCCATATTGCACACTTGGGATTTCACGGGAGTTATGCTCGAGTACATACGGCCCTCTTGGGACTGAAAGGGTTAAGACAGGCTTTTATTCAGCGGACGAGGAGAAATAACTCGGTTCTAAAAGAGGAGTGGAGACTGCGTATGGAGAGGAGGCTCCCCGTGGGAGTCTGCTGCCCTTCCTCTGCCTCTCTCCGGCTCCCGTTTCTGCACTGCGGCTGCCCCTCTTCAGCGTGCTGCAGCTTTCCCCAGGCGACAGGCACCCCCGGCACGGGGGAATTTCAGCCAAATTCAGCACGCGGAGCAAGGACGAGCCGCCCGTCCTTCCCTCTGCCCAAGGAGACCGCAAGGCCGGGTCTATTTTAAGCAGCGTTCTGTTCCGGCACGGCTATTATGTTACACTGCTGCAGTAGGCTATTTTTGGGCACAATAGCTGGGTGCGGTTGTGTGTTTCACGGGACGGTAAACACTGATTTTCTTTATACAATACCATTCCCCCAAGGGGAACTTCAGAGCTGGAGTTTTGACTTGAGTTTGTCTTTCCTTACGGACAGACTGAACGGTCAGAGCAGGATCAACATGACGGGCACCTTAAGGAGGCTGCTATAGAAAGAGCAATGCAGAACAGGGGAGCCGCGGGGGAAGAGGGAGGCTGATGAACATTCGCTGATGAAAGGCCGTCCCCCCGTCACCCCCCCACCGCCGGCTGATTCCAAGTTTGTCGCCGTTAAACCGTGAGCAATTCATTTTTTATCTGGGACCATTCGTCTTCTGCTTCGGGTGAAAGGTGGAGAGATGGCCCGGTAATGAGGGCTTACAGCACGTGGCCTCACCCGCTCCCCTGCTGGAAATACCAGCGAAGACCAGCTGGGATATTAAGCTGGATTCAGGTGGTTTAAAGGTGGATTATGAAGGAGTTGAAGGTGCTATAAATCACTGTGAAGTATAAAAAAAACAGCGCACAGACCCCAAATAAATGCCCAAGAGCGGTTTCTGCTGTATGCTCAAGGCATACCTAGTACTTCCAAACCACCTTGGATTTCGATATTTTCTCGGTCCAGCAGGCAAAATGGCCCGCCGCTCAGCTGAGCGCAGGAGTTTGTTAGCGTAGCGGAGGTGTCAGGCAAGCAATCTGTAATTGCCATATTTATAAAGCAAAAGTGTGAGAGACTGTCAGGTAGTTACCACGCTAGGCAGTTGACGGTGACAGCTAGACAGGAAAGGGATAAATTAATAATGAAAAGCAGCAAAATGCACTGGCTGCCTTCAGAAGGTGCTTTGCAGTTAGCTGCATGACACCCAGACTAATTGACAGGTTTGTAAGGTCCATGTTATGCCCTCGGTGAGAAGGTAGGCTGTAATGGAGACAGCCCCATTCAGAGTAAACAGCTGAATAGTATCAACACCCTAATGAATTGTAACTCAGAGCCGATATTTCTGGGTTAAAATAACTTTGACGGCCCTGAACGCTGGGCGGCCTGACATCCAGACCAGACCTACGTCAAATAAGTAATTGTTTTGAATTCAAATACTGTTCTGTGCTCGACTGGTCTTGCCTGGTGCAATTGAACCAACCAAGATGGCACGGTCTCCACTTTGTGAGGGTATTTTATAGGTGGCAATACACCAGGCATGCTCAGTAAAGCGCAGAAAAGCATTTGAATGGAACGCAATTACGTATTTGAACCAGGTCTGATCCAGACACTAGTGGGAAGTCCCGTCTCCACAGAGCTCCGGCAGAATGGCCTACCTGTTTCCCCCCACAGCGTGTCGAAGCTGTTGATCTGAGCGCGCTCCACTTCCTCCTCATCCTTCTCTGGCAGATCCAGGAGGTAGGACACAATCTGGGGGGGAGAGAACCACTCCGCTCATAACTCTGGATGAGCTAACAGCAAACTGTAACATCTGAAGTCACATTCTCTGAAGCTGGGATGAGGGGTGGTGGCTGGAGGATCAGGTTAATGGTCTCAACTTTAGTACGACTTGAGTCTTAAACTTTTGTATTTGCAGTTGTGCAGCTTTGCTGGATGCACAACTATCATTGTTTTACTTCCGGTCTTCCAGTTTTTCTTTGAAAAGGCCGGCAGGTGAATTGTTTGTGGCAGACTAGCTCTGGGAAACTTTGCGTTTGTGACTGGTGGATTAGTGATTGCTTCACTGACTTGTGTATGACAGTATTTGTATTTGACTTATAACTCTCGCCTAGCCCTTTTGATTTGTTTAATGTTTGGATTTTGTGTATGACCATTGCCTCGTTTGTTTTCGACTCTGACTCTCACCTAGCCTGTTTTGATTTATTTGCAATTTATTTATTTGATTTTGACCCTTGCTTCATCCCTTACAACTCCTAATTCCTGTCCTTTTTCAGTTTGTTCGCCCCAGTGCCTCACTCGTGCTTGACCCTGTTCGCCCACCCTGACTGTGCCCTCCTGCTCGCCATATAGTGGCTCCGTTAAAGTTACCAGTGTTTCCAGCTGGATTGTATCCTTCCAACGGGACACTGTTTGTTATTTCACTTTCTTATTTTGCCTTCTTTGTTTTTGAAGACGACCCTGGGAGGAGACCTGATCTGCATTGGGGTTTTGCCACATGCCGCTTCGAGCCCAGTAAGCTTTCGAAGACTAGCTGAGGTTTATTTAGGTTTACTTAGGCAGACAGAACTGGAGTCACTCATCGGTCTGCAGTGTGCGTTTCGTTCCCACTCCCCATTCTACACTCCATCTCCATATCCTTTACCCTGTCACAGCCTGACCCTAGACCGGGTAGCAATGTATCCATTACAAGGGCTAAGAAAGCATTTCAAATGTATTATTAATGTAAAAAAATATATTAATGAGTGATGTTTATTCCATTTGGTTTAATGCAATAGATAATGGAAACATCCTGTTAGCAGAAGTGAACGTTACTTAGCTTGAATGTCGATATCGATAGTGGTTTCATCTGGTCAAGGATGATTCTAGGTCATGGATGTTAAGCACAGGTTACATACCCTTATGTTAGGTTATGAACGTAGAGCAGGGAATAGATACATGGATAGTGCACTGTAGCCTAATGCTGCACAAACCTACCAATATATGTTATTCCCATTCGCCCACTGTTTTAGTGCTCGGTATTGGAATCCGAAGAGGAGAAATGGTATAGGGGTGTCCCTGATTAAAACTGTGATTGGTCAGAATAAGAAATGGTTGTCTGGCAGGTTGCCAGTTTAACCCCCCGCCGTGTGTGTCAAAGTGTCCCTGAGCAAAACACCTAACCCCCAATTACTCTCGATGAGCTGATTGGTACCTTGTATGGCAACCTATCGCTGTTGGTATGCGAATTTGAATGTGTGTGAATGGGTGAAGGAGAGCTATCAATTGTACAGCATTTTGGATAAAAGCGCTATATACTGCAAATGCAGTCCATTAGAGAAGAGAGGAGTGCAGCTCGTCCTGGGTTGGTCGATGCCCTCACCTCTGTGAAGCCCATGGAGGCGGCCGCCACCAGGGCCTGCTGGACTGCGTGGCTCTTGCTGAAGACGCCCTGCTGCTGGCCGCCCGCAGTCCAGTCGCACTGGATCAGGAACTTCAGCACCTCCATGTGGCCCCTGAGGGCCGCGTGCACCAGCGCGCACTGCCCGTTCTTGTCCAGGTGGTCCACCTGACCGTGAGGGACCAGGACAAAATGCGGTCAGCCTCCTCACCCGCCTGTGCGCCCCTCCCGAGTCCCTAGCCTTACGTTCCCTCACCACGCATGCATTTGAGTATCACCCACACAAACATATCACACCATGTTTATGCATGAATGATGCTAAGGGCACCCAGGAACCCTATGCATAACATAATGACAGAGTTTGAACAACATCGCAGGCAGGTTGGTGCGGTGCTGAGAGCGGGGAGCGGGAGGTCACCTTGGCTCTCTTGCGACACAGGGTGGTGACGATAGACAGGTGGCCCGCGGAGGCGGCATAGCCCAGGGGGGTGAGGCCGCTCTCCGAGGCGGTGTCCACCGAAGCCCCAAACTCCAGCAGCAAAGACACGGTGTCGGTGTAGCCCAGGTGGGCGTGCACACACAGGACGGGAGCGTTGTTCAGCACCTCCGTGCGGTAGTTCACGTTGGCCCCGCCGAGCATTAGCAGCCGGCTCACCTACGGAGGAAAAGTCTCGTCACTGAGACGCGAGGAACGCATGACCTAACGCCTGCAAGGTAACCCATGGAAACAAATTAATGGCCCATATATATCAGCGTTCTCTTCCCGGTTTTAGTATCAAAAACAACCCCAAAATGTTTGCAAAAAGAGCAGTGATGTAGGTTTTTTTGAAAACTCCTTAACCCCTCCCCCCTCCTTTGGTCAGCTCTGTGTTAACATTTAGCAACGACATCTGATAATTATGCAAAAACATATGTCTTGTTACGTGGGACATTGCTTTACAAACTCCTCAGAAAAAGACCCTTGTTTTTTTGTGTCCGCCTGCAAAAATCCAATTACCCCAGGTGACCGAAGCTTAGCAATTCAAAGAATATGGAAGGTGAAAGCTAGGTTTGGTCCAGTTTTAGCTGAGTAGTACCTTGATGTTAGGAGTGTAGAGGTTTCGGAGTGAGGCCAGGGCAGTGGAGAGGCCCTCTGTGCTGTAGGACACCCACAGCCCCTGTAAGATGGATGAGGAAACCCCAACCTTCTTGCTTAAGCCCTACAACAGAGGGAAAGCAAACAAAAAGAAAAGCATTAGCAGCAATTTTCGTAAAACGCTATTAGCTTTTATTACAACTCTTGGGGCTGATTCCACCAATTAAGACAAATTTTTATGAACTCATTTTGAGCTGATCTGGTTTGCTTAAAGAATGTTTACATGCTAGGGAAATATTTGAAAACTTGGATTTGTACATTTCCCCAATATAGAATTTTTTTTTTTTAAATGTGCTCCACCATATTTACATTTCAGTAGTGCTAACAATTGACAAAATAATAAATAAAACCTTATTTACATCCAATGTAACCACATGGCACACAACTTCATAATGAAAACATGTTATGTTTGATACCAGTCCATATGCTAGGTAACCTACTGTAAAACTGAACAGTATTGTGAGTGACTTGTATAGTCACGGTTTAGCTTGTGTAGAGAGCGGTCAAGCATGGTTCACCTTGAAGATGTGTGCTTTGAGGATGTGGTGGCCCAGCTCGATGGTCTGCTGCCGGTTCAGTTTGCCCTCCTGCCGGGAGAACCAGAAGGCCAGGAGCGTGTGACCACTCCTGCAGTGGAGGAGCAGAGAGATGTCACGCATGAGCTTTCTACTCCAAACAGTAGAGGAAGGAAGGGTGATTGACTCCGACCCTTTCTTTTTGTAGTTTCAGACAACATAGAATGCATTACAAACATGGGCAAAGTAAAAAAAAAAAAAATTTTAATTTAAAAAAAGGCAAATATATATTTTAGTCTGCACAAAGACGGGTGATGACTAGTTGCAGAATATCTGAAACCAGTGTTTGATGACACTTTTAGTTCACTGGTGGACTGGCTGAATATATCAGCTGGTGAACAATTAACCAAAGTGGCCCAGTCCAACTTGGGGTGTCGAGCTCTCTCCGAATGTTTTGAGAGGAAAACATTTACCCACATAACATGTCAGTTTAGAACGCGTTTGCAGACAATTTTGGCCCTACTCAGTATATAATACCCCTGGCCATTGTCATATATGCTCTCATGCTCCCACAAAAAAAACTCATCCCCAGACCATTCCATCTGTAAACGCCTCTGCTGTGCCATAAGCCCCTATTGAAACTCGTCTTTGGCACGGTCAAGTCAGTGGGAAGGTGGAAACAACGGCAGCATCTAATCTAACACCTGATATAATTTTCACGATAGGCCACAATCTACTTTTTTCCTGAACTGAGTGAGGTTCTGCTTCATTTAGAACGTTAAATTACGGGCATTAAATGCGAAGTAAAACGCATCCATTTGACAAGCACTAATGCTGAAATCCCTCCTCCCTCTCCCCTCACCTAGGGTCGCACAGGAACTTGGTCTTCTCGCCCTCCTCCCTCCAGATGAGCCACTCCCGGAAGGAGGGGTGCACGAACATGCGGGTGCCGTCGCGCCTCTTCACCAGGAACACCGCCAGGTTGTCCATGCGCTGCTGGAAGTCGTCCCACTCCAGGGTGCCCTCCACCGAGCCGGCGTTGATGGCCTGGTGGACCTGCTCGTCCGTCAGCGGGTGGAGCGAGGCCACGGCCACGTTGAGCAGAGGCAGGGCACGCTCGAAGGAGGACTGTGTGGGGAAGCGCATGTTGCACTGCAGCAGATACACCTCTGCCAGGCTCACCGGCACCACCTTGTAGCTGGAGCTCTTCAGCACCAGGTAGCCCTTCTCAATGAGGTCGAAGGTCAGCTTGAGGTACAGGTAGGAACCCTGGCTGAGGGCCTTGAGGTGGGTGCTCAGCTTGCCGAAGGAGGTGTTGTCCATCTTGCCATTGAGCGAGATGTTGTTCTGGATCTCGGGGCTGCTGTGGATGCGGTGCAGGATGTAGCCCTGCAGGTCCTGGTCGATGGCATCGTTCTCCTCCAGCCGGTCCAGGGAGATTTGGTGGAAGGGGAGGGTCGTGGTGATCTCCTTAAGGAAAGGGAAAAGGGGGTCAGAAGAGCGGACGTGCCTTCAAGCGGACGTTAGCAAAATATTCAACCTTTTTTCTCATTGCGACGAACGTTAGCTAACAGTTTGAAAAGGTAGTGCGTGGCAAACAGAAATGGCTGTTGATGGGGAAAACACAAAGAGGCTGTTATAATAAACTGTTATAATACACTATAATACAATATTAGTTGTTCTTACATTTAAAAATAAATCAGAGGTAAGCAATGCATCAGCTAGCTGGCATTGTCAGACATACGTCATATCCATTTGTATTAAAAGGGCATTGGTGGCAAACTAAATGGAGTGTTCATTTAAATAGTAAACAGTACTGTACATTCAACAGTAATTGTTTGCAGAAAACATTCGCTGTCATGAACTTAAGAAGCTACTTAGAAGCACAGCTCAAAGCCATTGTCAGCATGGTACAGAAACGCCAAACCCAAAACCTGGCAAAGGACCAGCTACCCTGCATAAATAGTGCCATCCTGAGGCATATCTAACTGTTTTGGCATTGTACAAAGAAGAGAGGATTATGCAAGGGTGCATTTAATTCGCAAATACCCAGCTTTAGAATCCCCTCGATCCTCCACTTTTAAGTGGATGTCCCTGACCGTGCAGAGTGGTGCTGTAACTGAAGTATTAAGCGCAGTCTCCACCAAACAGCCAAGATGAGACGAGAAGAGATGAGACAAGACTAGAGAAATTTCGGAACATCTGTGTTTAAATCCGAGAGTATGGAGTAGGCAGTTCACACCAAAGCCAAGTAAACAAATAAACGACTGTTTCCATGACGACCCGAGATAACTGTAACGTTAAATCACAAATTGTTCTAAAACTCTGGGCTCAAGACTTGAAATGATCAGTTTTCGAAACGCCAGCCGGCGAGAGCCGACATTCTAAAACCGGACAGTTCACACCGATAAAACTTTCTCTAAAGAAGTTCTAAAACAGTCTTGTTGCGTCGGCTGGTTGGTGGAGACTGGGCTTTAGAGAACGTGTTGCTGCATGGAGGTAAATGAGGAATCTCCTACCTGCAGTGTGGTCCTGACCGTCACCACCAGCTTCAGCCAGGGCGGGAACTTGCTGATGGTTTTGCTGAGGAAAGAGACGATGGTGTCACCGTAGTCGGGCTTGTGAAACTCTGCCTCGTTGAGCCCGTCGATGAGGATGATGAGATCTTCCTCGGAGGTGATCTTCCTCTCTGGAAAACATCAAGCTCTTAGTCAGTTGAGACAAAAACAGTAGCAGGACAAACCGTATGTTACAGTACAAAGACATGCAGGTTAGGCTGCCTGGGGGGGCATGAACAGGGCATTGCTGCAAAAGAGCATGCCTGCTCAGTCAACCCTGTATAAATATAGGTTAATAATAATAATAGGAATAATAATGATAATAATAATAATAATAATAATAATAATAATAATAATAGTAGTACTGTATGGGAATTGGACTGATCCTATTTAACACTGATTGTTCTAAATGTTTCAGGTTTCATTATAGCTACAAGTCATGACCACTTCTGGTATGGTAGACTGTTGATGGGAAACCCCAGATTTATTCTACAGGATAAGAGATATCTGTATCTGAAATGAACAGGACAACCTGCTCAATTGTGGTTGTACATGGAAAACCTTGAAAAAGATTAACAAGATGGAGGGATCATAGTTTCCTTATCCAAACTTAAAACCAAGGTTCCAGCTAGTGTTCTATGTCCTATGGGGGGAGGGGGGGGTTAAAACCAGGGTTAAGGCCCATCCACACCAAAACTATAACCACAAGCATAACTATAACGATAACGATGTGAGCATCCACACTGCCTAACTGTTCCGAGAATAGTCTCTCAGCTAATTCATCCGCCATTTTGCATGTTACCCCAGTAAATTTTCTGATTGCCTGTCAGTGTTTTATCGTTCACGGAGCTGGAAAAAACAATCGCTCTCAAAGTGAACCCAACAATATTGTTCGTCACGGTCATAGTCGTGGTGTGGACTCCACCATCCACTCAAGTTATATAAACATATTTAGTTATGGTTCTAGCTATCATTCCGGGTGTGGACGGGCCTACGCTCAGTGAGGAGAGCTGGGGAGGAGAACCTTTGTAGAGCGTGTCCAGGGGCTCCAGCACGCCCCTCCTGAAGGAGGCCAGGGGGTCCTGCACGCAGGAGCGCAGGCTGAGCGTGCTCTGCAGGTGGGGCTCCCTCAGCAGCTGCTCCCTGTAGGCCACCAGCTGGGGCGCGCGGCACAGCAGCGCCGCCACGTTGTGCACAAACTCCGGCACCAGGCAGGTGTACGCGTTATCCGCCTGGCAGTAGTGGTACGCCACCACCTGGTGGGGAGGGCAAACACACGGGTAAGACGCCAGACGCATAAACTCACGAGAGCCAGTGAGCTACAGGTCCAGTAAACCTATGCAGCAGGACAGGATCTACATACAGTATGCCCTAACAGAGATTAAATATGCTGTCATATACAGTGAATGCACACACTTTTTGGATGTGGAATGAAAGCAAATAAATACAATTCATGGTTTATTTCAACAGAATATATTGTCTGAAAGCAGCAAATGTTTGCATATTTTCCAAAGTCTTGCAAGTGTTTTCGAAGTGTTGCAATGTGTAAGAGGTTGGAGCCCCATAGCGTTAGGAGTTTAAGCGTAATCTAAGCGTATTATGTTAACGCTGTCAGCATCTATATTCTAAATGCGCTCAGCTTGGAGGTGCCGTGCTTCGCAGAGATAAAGCCACGAGACTGGCAGGCCAATTCCGAATAACAAACAGGTGGCAAAGTCCCTGAGACTGAGAGAAAGGACACAGCACCTGATGCAGCATCGATGCCACGGATTCAGGAGGAGGGGGAAATTATGGACTCATAACAGAATGCTAATTTCTGCACTCCGAGGGACAAAGAGCTTAAACAAAGAGAGCGGGGAAATAAAAGGGAACTGAGCTCAATTATTAATGCGTAGAGCTAACAAGATCTAATAGCTTGGCTGGAAATTGCTTTCTGCCAGTATAAATATTTCATCCTGCTGGCGGGGAGAAGCTGTTTTTCTTTTTTAAATACATTGGCATAATGTAGAGGGGGTGTGTGTGGTTGTAGTGACAGGCTGCTGATGCGCTGTCTTTGGGCAGGGCTATGACAGGGAGAGGCAGTTTGTGATAGTGTCCCTGCCACTGAGACTGCAGACCGCTGCTGGTTAATGGAAATGTGTGCATGCAGAAAAAAAGGGGTTTGGAAAGGATAAATGTATCAGGAGGGACATAAGGAGATACAGTCCCTTCAAAAAGTATTGCAACAGCAAGGCCGATTCCTTTGTTTTTGCAATACACTGAATACATTTGGGGTTGAGATAAAAAGATGAATATGAGACAAGAGTTCAGAAATTCAGTTTCTATTCCCTGGCATTTACACCTAGATGTCTTAAACTACTTAGAACATAGACCATTTTGGTCACATAAAAATTGGGTGGTCTGATACAAAAGGTAATATGTTATAAGTTGTTTAACAAATCGAGATACAAATACCAGGCTGAAATTCGGATCTGTTATCTCATGTACAACTTTTGACCTCAAACTCAATGGTCTTCAGTGTGTAGCAAACGCAAAGGAATTGGCCTTGCTCTTACAATACTTTTGGAGAGGACAGTGTTTCAACAAGGAGGACATAGGTATGGAAATAGGGAGGCATTAGGGGGTCAGTTAGGCAGTGCAGGGAGATGTCACACCTTGGCTGCCAGCCTCCTCATGGCCTCCTCTTGGCGTCGTCTCATCTCGGGGGTCCCAGGGCAACTGCCCCCGCCCAAGGTGCCATGGGAGGGCTGGGATTGGCTGAGGGGCAAGCCCTCTCCATCTGAGGGGCACAGAGAGTCATCAGCCGTTCAGCCAATACCCTCCCGCAATCCTCACTTTCAGAACACTGACACACCATCACCCTGAACACAGCTCAACCCTGGATACAAACTCAATATCTGTCTCTCTACTCAATATCACTGGGCAGTAGGGCAGGGCGATTCATTGAATTGAATTTCCAATTACGATTTTAGCGTCCCAGAATTATAAAAACAAGAAAATAAAGATAAAAACAATGTTTGTGTTGCATTTAAAGGCATACCCGAAATAAAGGGAGGCATCGTTAATTAAATGAAAAGGTGGAATAGTCCACCGTGGCTATACTGGTAACTGTAATCAGACTCTTCCATTGTAGATAATAGGCGTGTTACAGATATGTAACAATGTAAGTTAGGATAGTTAGAAGTCCTATAGTTTGTCTATAAACAAAACCAACTTAGTACCAAAGCCAATTTCTACAAAATAAGATTATGCATGTAACTTCAAACATATCCAAAGTAGAGGGTTGGGTTAAATTTCTGACACTGGTTTCTGAGTGGGTCTAAATGTGGTCTCAGCTCATGTTATCAGTAATGTACTTATCTTTACACTATCGGAAAGTGTTCTCAGACGACTCATTTGCAAATAAGATGACAGAAAGAGATATTTACTTTTGAAGATATGACTGCCAAAAATTGGTCCCTGGTGAAAGTAAGTGCATTTTTAGGGCCAAAACAAAAGTAGATGCACGTTGTCTGAGGTAAAATATGAATTCTACATACAAAATGATCTCTAGATACACATTTACTAAGATCTAGGGCTTTTCTTTACAATGCTATGGACCTCTAAATTCACCTCACATTTCATGGCACAACACGTTTTTCATTTTCAAAAAATGCATAATCGAGCCACCCTACATTAAAGCACCTCCCTGTGACACTGCAATGTATTAGTACCTCATAAAGAGAGCACAAAAGACAAGGAGGCTGTTTATTTCAAAGCACATTTAACACTCTTTTACTTTGTCTCCTTCGAGGTGGAAAGTGATTTTATCCCTGTCCACCTACGTTTGGGCGAGGCGTGGGGGCTGTCCGAGGCGATCTGCCGCATGCGGGTGCCATGGCAGCTGAGGGCCACCAGGCGCGAGATGATGGCGGTCTTGCCGTAGCCGATGTTGCCCACCACCACCACGCCGCAGTTGGTGCCCGAGTCTTCGGCACTCAACCGGGCGTCGATCTCCTGGAAGAGCCAGTCGCGGCCGGTGAACACCGAGTCCATGGTGATGCTGGGCACCTCGAAGAGCAGCGGCTTCAGCGAGATGTCCGGCGGCCGGTAGGGGGCGAAGCGCACTGAGGGGAGCGCACAGGGGAGAGGGGGTCAAGCCGTTACACAGACAGGGGGCTTGTTCCAGACGCTTATTTTTCCCCTCTTTTGGCTTTTCCTTGCTCCTTTCTCTACTCCTAGCTTCACCAGAGAAAACGCACAGGAACTGGCAATGTCCATGAATCACAGACATTTCATGCTAAGAATATGCAACAAAGTACTGCACATGACTACTTTCATTTACATAACCTTGCTGTGTCCCAAACATTATGGTGCCCTGAAATCGGGGGACTAAGTATAAACACTGCTGTAATTTCTACATATATAAATAATGCCCTTTTTGACAATGTGCACTTTAATCACGTGATTTCTTTTATTGCAAATCTCAAAATGTGGAGTACAGAGGCAAATAAATAAATGATGGGTGTTTGTCCCAAACAATACGGAGAGCACTGTATGTGTCACGTTTTCTGAAAAAATACTTCGGCAAAGGATGCGCAAATTCTTCCTTGCTCAAAGGCGTGATTGGAAGTTCCTAACTTCTAACATTTAAAGGGTTGTAATGTCCTGAAAGATGGTGGACCTCGATCGAATTCCAGGTCAGGAGCAAGGAAAAGAAAAAAGGAGGAAAGAAAAGTGATTGGAATGAGCCCAGGCACACAGTCCTTCTACCCCATCAGAAGACTCAGGGACATCACGGTTCACATGCTGATGTGAGTCACCACAAGTCCGACTTCATTAAGGTCATGAGGGTTGAGAAGGATGGAGACATCACCATCTCTGTTTGGTTAAAAAGACATTTAACGGTCCTTTGGTGTTAGACCTCACCAACAAGTCTTCTCAATTGGTACAGTTGAAATAAGTTTTGAAATAGAATACATTCTTAACATATATTTTATTTTATTTATCTTACCATCGAAAATACAAGTTGTTATAACACAGATGGAACAGAAGCAGTGTAATGCAAAATGACATACTACACTACTATGAGACACAATCAACACTATATGCATTAAGTACGAGTGGCAACTGATATTTTTAAACAAATATGTTATTCATTTTTTCTTTTTTAGATTTCATATAGATATGACCAGTTCGTAACCAACAAAATACTGCATATTTAAATTCACATGCTCTAGCATCAGTTATGCTGTGAAAGATATTAAAAGACAACCGTTATGAACATCAATGGCTCTACTAAAACTATTTTCATTGCATTTATATTGTTAATATTAGAAATATGAACGATACCGCTCTGTAGCGTTACTAATCGCAACGTTCTTTGCTGTGAAAAATAGCAATCCCGATCGCGTCCTGAAAATGAAACATTGCCATTTAAATTTAGAATAAACGGACTAAATAAATATCGCACCTTTCCCTCAGGACGTAGGCAGCCTCTTGATAAATGTGCTATTTTAATATGCATATTTGGAAAATAAAGGGTAATGCAATCAATTTGGCCTGCCCCCTTTGCTTTGCGCTGCGGTGCGGTGACTGATAAGGGGAGCGTATGTAAATTCTCCTAACAGATTGATGTCTCTCAGGTTGAGAAGTCGGGGAATTTTTGAAAGCGTTCTCCCGTTATTTACACCCAAGCTTCCTGTTTTCGTTAGACTTTTTTTCATAGCACTGGCGTTGACCAGTATTCTCCAGCAGGGGGAGACAATTGTTACATGAAACCACCTTCGGATTAACCTAGACAGCTTCTCCGTGCCTAGAATTGCTACACAAATTATAACCGGCGCTACTCAACTCCAGGTCCTGCGGACCGCAGTGTCTGCAGGCATTTGCTTCAATCGCGCGCTACACCATCTGATTTTTAGCTAATTATCTGAACCAAGTACGCAAAATAATTAGTGGAATCAGGTGGTGTAGTGCACTGTCGGAGAAAATACCTGCAGACACTGCGGCCTGCAGGACGTGGAGTTGAGTAGCGCTGCTGTAAACCAATGGTAGATTGTTGATAAAAATGATGTGTTGTTGTAATGATGAATTACTGTACACATTCTCAATGACGGCACCCATGCAGGTCTAGGAGGTGGTGGGGGGGGGAGACTGGAGGGTAATGGGGGTGGCTTAGTTTGGGTTTAAAAATCTGAGTAGAGGAAAAGCAACTTACGTGACTGCGATTGCCAGGCATGGGTGTTAGTGGAAGCTGAGACAGAATACATAAGCGAGAGAAAAGACACAGCGTGAAACGGACAGAGGGGCGGAGAGAGAGATAGAGGGAGGGGCGGAGAGAGAGATAGAGGGAGGGGCGGAGAGAGGGAGATGGGAGGAGCGGAGAGAGAGATAGAGGGAGGGGCGGAGAGAGGGAGAGGGGAGGGGCGGAGAAAGAGATAGAGGGAGGGGTGGAGAGAGGGAGGGGCTGAGAGAGGGAGGTGGGAGGGGCGGAGAGAGGGAGGAGGGAGATGGGAGGGGCGGAGAGAGGGAGGAGGGAGATGGGAGGGGCGGAGAGAGGGAGAGAGGGAGGGGCGGAGAGAGGGCGATGGGAGGGGTGGAGAGAGGGAGATGGGAGGGCAGCGTGTCGTCATGTGGGGACAGGAAGCGGTGAGAAGGGGGTGGTGGAAACTGGCTGTGCGGAAAGGGGTCAATTTACAGTGCCCTAACACCACCCCTGACCCCGTCCCATACCCTTGACCTCGCTAAAATGCCACCTTCCCCTCCACTACATGGGAAGGGAAGTCCCCACAATGTCTGGTCATGGAGCTGGTCACACATTGCACTCTTATCGGTTCAGGGACCAATAATGGAATTTGTGGCAAATTCCTAGGCAAACACACACTGGCATTCAAGCAATAACAAAAGTCAGAATTTAGTACCCCTGGGTTAATTTATCAGTTACTAAACTACCCTGACTAAACTACACAGAAGGTAGTATTCATTGTGTCACATACAGACACTTTAAAAGTGGGTGTAATAGCCGGTGTGCATATATGTGGGTGTTTATATGTCACGTTTTTTTACCCAGTGCGTGCATGTTTGTATGTGCGTACTCGAAAGCAAACGCGCGCGTGTGTGTGTACTTTGTTGTACGTCGCTCTGGATAAGAACGTCTGCTAAATGACTGTAATGTAATGTGTCTGCGTGTGCATGTCTAGGTGAGTGTTCCAGAGAGATAGTGTTTCTGCTGCAGAGGCTGTTGTGATGCAGACAGTCACAGAGGTAATGAGCCACTCGATGCACTGCATTTCCAGTGTGTGGAAAGTGCTGCTGCAAGCACGCCTGTCTTAGCAGCTGGTAATAAAACAATCCGGCAATGCGTGGTTCAGTTTCCGCAGCGCTATTGTAATAAGCCTGGGCTAAACACGCTCTCACCCAGGTGGAACAGCGATGGATATACCCTGCTAACTGTTGGTAACCGTGTAATGATACAAGGGAGTGTCCCATTCTGTCACACATGTTATGTAACCATTCAAAACACACACCCACCCACCCATGCACACACACACAGTGAGACACAGATACACACACAGAGAGACACACACACAGACACACACACACCTGCCCACACTACCACAGCCAGTCAGGACACGACAGGCGATGAATGCGTTTCATTTTACAGTAAGTTGTTGGATGAGAATCAGAAACCTGCAGCAGTCTAGAAACCGCCACGCACCAAACGCCTCCAAACAGTTGATAATGACCCATCATCTCACAATGATTTTAACACTGTAAGGCTGCATGCTGATTTCACACACCAGGCTCTGAATAATTCCAGTCTCCATTTCCTCAGGTAAAGCCTGACTAACAGTAACCAAAGCAGGTAAGCATCTTGCAGTTTCCGCACAAGACCCGGGTCAAATACGTCTTTGTTTTGGATTAAAATACTTTTCTAAGTTTATTGAACTTGTCTGGTGTATTGGAACCGATGACATACTCTGAAAAAGTACAAACGCCGCCTTCAAGTCATCTTGTTTGGCTCAACTGCCCCAGGCAAGATCAATTGAGAAAAGAAAAGTATTTGGATACCTTATAAACAAATATTTGCCACCTGCTGGTGGCTGTGCAAAAACAAAACTGTAAACCACTATGGATTATGGGTAATCTTGCTGCAAATGACTGCTTTGTCTCTTGGCTGCCCCCTGCTGTCAGAACGTCGCAAGTATTATGTCCCGGCCGGTGGCATTCTTGCCGAGAGGCAAAACGTCAAATGAAACAGGAACCACTGTACATCGAAGGAACTGGCTCAAACTCCTATACTGGAGCCAACCACACTGGTGCTAGTGAGCTAGAGCTAACTTATCTCAATAAGACCAGCAAGTAAGCCACAGCTCAGTACACAGGTGATGCCGTGACCTTTAAAAATAACTGCTAGCATGTCAGGGTTGTGTTTTTGGCATCTGGAGAGCACTGGTGGGAAGATGCAGGACTCTCCCTGCCTGCTAAGCTAAGCTAGCATGTGGGCCACCCAGAGACTGCCATCACAGTGCATGTTTGTGCATACTTCTGTGCGTAAATGTGTGTACGCACAGAATCTGTCTGCATCTGTGCATCTGTCTGTTTGTGCGTGAGTCTCTGTGTACATCTGCTGCACTCCAATTGGCTGCACAATTAGCGAGAGTGAAGTGACAGAGTGGCTGGGGCAAAACTGCTTTAATGTACAATATGCACTCTCTCTCACACACACACACACACACACACACACACACACACACACACACACACACACACACGCGCGCACACACACACACACACACGCGCACACACACACACGCGCACACACACACACGCACACACGCACACACACGCACACACACACGCACACACACTCTCACACACACTCTCACACACATACACACACACACACACACACACTCTCACACACACACATACACTCTCTCACACACACATACACACACACACACGCGCACACACGCACACACTCTCAGGTTCCTCACGCCGGTTCCTCACCTCTCAGGTCCTGCCCGGCTCGGGCTGCCCCCGCGCTCTGCCGGGGCATGCGCAGGGAGGTGCGCAGCGGGGCGTGCCTCTGCTCATCCAGGTAGGCCAGGTCCTCCAGGTGAGCCGAGCTGGTAGCTGCAGGAGAGAGAAAGAGAGGAGGATGAAGAGGAGAGCGAACCACCACAACCAGGATTTGTGCAGGCTTAAGTGACCCTGGCCCTGCAGTACCATGGAAAGGTGGTGGGGGGTGTAAGACTGACCTTCCCCTGCACATCCTCTCTCTGCACTGAAAACATTTACCCCCCCCCCCACCCAGGGGCATTCCCACCATCTCTCCTGCCCTCTCAGGGCTGTAAGAGTGAGTCCAAGGGCTTCCCTTTTGTCCAAATCGGCAGACTTACGGAGAGGCAGGGGCCGAGGTGCTTTTTGCCGGCGTCGAGGTCAGTCAGCTCCAGAGACTAATCCGTTCGCCGTGTGCTCAGAGCTCCATGTAACACGGTTAGCCCAGCTCAGTGTAACGCGTGGCTTTCCGGGGCGTTCGGCTCGCACGAGATTACAGCCGGGATGCAGCGGCAGAGCGGAAGCGGCCATTTTGGACGGACAAAAATAATTTCACTAACAAAACCCAACTCATTGGTCCCTTGATTCACTTTGTACCACTGTGACAAGAAACAGGCTCAAAAAGGTATATGATATAAGACGGTTACTGGCAGGGAAGAAACAGAGGCAGAGAGTGGTACCCTCCTGCTGGACAGAGGACGCACTGACCTTGCCCAGGGAGAGAAGACGCACTGACCTTGCCCGGGGAGAGAGGACGCACTGACCTTGCCCGGGGAGAGAGGACGCACTGACCTTGCCCGGGGAGTGAGGACGCACTGACCTTGCCCGGGGAGTGAGGACGCTTCTGGTACTGTGGTAATGCTGCACAGTGAGCTGGCGGTAAGCTTCCCATCTCGGTGTCAATAGGAAACATCTCCATTTCCTCGTCCCATTGCAGAATGTTCTAGAACTGTAGCCCAGGCTCCTGATGTTACGGTCCATTAAAAGGTATAATTCTCTGAGTATTTCCACGATTAGAAGGCTGGAAACTGACCACGTTTTCCAGACGACAGCTGAAAGTGAACGGCTGACCGTGGGCAAAAGGCCACCGGCGCACCGTTTAGAAACACCATAAGGCGCTTCTGTGAGGAAGAGAGGAGCGCCATGCAACAAGCGCATGAGTGTCCTTTCCGCCTCTGTGGGGAAGCGTAGAGCATGACAAATTCCACAATATGAAAGTGGTCTGAAGATGCCCTGCTCCCTCTGCGAGTTCTGACTGGAAGAGGTGCCCCCCCCTCCCCCCCCGGGTCTTCTCCTCGCCGGTGGGTTTGCGAGATTCCGAGGGTCCCGGGTGTCCTTGCGGCCGTCCTGGAAAAGTGCCGCAGCTGCTTTTGGGGTGGGGGGCGGTCTGCAGACACAGTGCAGGAGGGAACCGCGGACATAAACACTCCCCCTGCTGCTTCCTCTACTTCCTCTCCCCTTCCTCCCCCCCTCCCCCCCTCCTCGAGCGCTGGTACAGGTCCTGCCTCCAGGGGACTGCCGCAGAGGTCAGAGAATGGAGAGAGAGCAGCTGGGTGGGAATGTGGTTGGGCCTGGATAGGGGGTGTGGTGGCTGGAATACCCTCTCAGCATGAGGGGACACTCGGAGGGGGGACCGTGCCGGAGCGATGAAGGAAATCCCGAAATCTCAATACGCACAAATCCTCATACGAAGGCCGTGGCGGCAACCAGAGAGACCTCCTGAAACCTCCTCAAACCCTACAGAGCCCAGCTGGAGAGGTTAAACCTGGGGTGCACAGCAAGGGCCGATCCGCTTCAGGATTTTGTGCCAACTTCTGCTCTTAATTATTTAATGAGCTAAATAATGTCTTGATCAGACATTTGTATATGCACCAGCTACAGCTGCATCCTAAAGATTGCATTGTGCTCAAGAACAGGAGTTAACCAACATAATTTCAAGAGCTGTCAGAAAAATAAATTAAGGTAGCTCTCCAGGCCCGGAGTTGTGCACCCCTGTGTTAAACGGAACATTCCGGTCTCTCTCATCCCGCCATCTTATCCTCAGAACACATCGCTTTCAGACTCTGCCTGCAGTGCGGCACGGTAACCTGCCATTCGCTGTCTCTTTCTAACATTATTAAAATATGTCCTCTCTACCTCTTTGACCACAAGAGAGCACAGAGCTGGATAATCTACCCAATGAAACCGGTTAAATACACAACATAGTCCCCAAGACATAATGCACCACCGATGGAAGCAGATATAACTCTGGCTCTCAGATTTTTTTTCACCAAAGCCAGGTGCATGGGGAAGAATATCATGCAGATGTGCCTAATCTTTCATGCGTGTCGATGTTTTGACTATGGTTCCCAACTCTCGGGGATGGACTCACACGATGCATCTCAAACTGGGTTTTCAACGGTTTGTCCAAAAAGCTGAGACGGCAAAAGTTAAAAGGACTGGGAGTGTTTACAGGTCACAGAAAAGCAGCATCCTTCCTAATGAACAAATACAGTAAATTTGTCTTTGTTTCTTTCGTAATTGCATAACTAGGGAATAAAGCATTGTTTGTCGGAAAGAGCACTAAGAGTCAAATATAGGCAGAGGTACGAATGTAAATCGAGGCCTTATGAAATCCTTATGCGTTTGTGAATTCCCTCATTTTTCTCTCCCCCCCCCCCCCCCCCCCCCCCCCCCTTCACCATGCATCTCTCATTAGGCAGGTTAAAGCAGCCCCCCTATCTCCTCTTCCTACACAATCTCTCTCATTGGCCCCCCACCCCCATCTCCATCCCTCCTTCCCCTCTCTCCCCCACGCTTGCTCTTTCTCTCTTTCTCGCTCTCTCTTCTGAACCCACCTCCCCGCCTCAGCCGGCTTTACCCCCTGCACTTCAAAGCCGGCTCGCTGTCACTCGGGCGGATTGGAACAGTTAAAGCCTGGAGCTTTGATGTTCTCTGCTGCAGGGTAGGGGGCCCCAGCCAATCCACACCCTGCTCTCCCTCTCCCTTCCCCCCCGTTCTTTCTTTGCAAAGCCAGAAGTCTTAGGGTTTCTTCCCTCTCCTACTCAGCCCACCTACCACATCCAGGGCTTTCAGGGGTTGTCCTAGCCCTCAGGAACATCTTACCACTACTTCCCCCTCCCAAAATCTTCATTGTCTCGCTCTCTCTCGCTTACTCGAGTCACTGCTCGAGTAGTTTTAATGGCTGGTTGCTGGCCCTTTAGAGGATCCTGTTAGTATGAGTGGAAAATGTACAGATGTTCTCGAAGTACCTACCACCTCGAGCTCTTTCAGGATTGTCCTAGCCCACAGTAACATCTCTCCATTACTTTCCTCTGCCCAAATCGTCACTCTTTCTCTCGAGCAGTTTTCACGACATTTGTTGGCCCTTTAGAGAAGCTTGTTAGTACAGGAGGGAAATGTACAGATGTTCAAGCAGCAGAGAGCAGATTTCACGAGTCTGTCCGAGAGCAACTGTAAAAGGGGCCGAAACCTGTAAAATATTCTCTGAAGAAAGAAAAAGGGTTTCTATTATCAATTTATGAGTCATGGCTATGGTATTCCCTTGCCTCCACTTGGATTGGAAACACATGCCCGAGTGCACTCCAGGGCACCGGAGGACCGACTTCATTCCCAGAGAATTGTTCTTCATCTTCATCTCTGCTGTTTGCATGCGTTAAATCAGCTCCAAACTGAATTCTTGCAAATTCAGTTGATCATAAAAGCTAAAGCATGTGCAACTGTAATGATGTTTTACAGTGTGTAACAGAAGACACTCTCGTTCTATATTAGATACAGCTGGTCTTTCATAGGCTCATGTGATTGAAGGGGCGGCGGCCTGGGTGAGATGAGAGCTAGTATTTCATTGGCTCATTTTGGTGAAGGGGCGGAGGCCTGGGTGAGATGAGAGCTGATGTTTCATTGGCTCACTTGAGTGAAGGGGCGGAGGCCTGGGTGAGATGAGAGCTGATGTTTCATTGGCTCACGTGAGCGATGGGGCGGAGGTCTCGGTTTGTGGAGAGGTTGTAGGCACCATGGCGTCTTTCATTCATCTACTAACTTCTGGCAGAGGGCCTGAGAGCTCTGACTGAGACATGCCTGTTGGATGGCGGCCATGTTGTTTGCGTCTACCTGGTTTGAAATTTCCCGCAGGCTGCATGGCATTGCATTCAGACCGGAGGCTTGAGGAGGAGGATCCAGCAAGTTTTTATGCTCTACACCAAGGCTCGCCTCGTTTCTTTTTATTATATTTTTATACATGAAAGGCAGGTGGTATATTGATTAACTCAATATATTAACGTTTTTCTGCCTCCTCTGTGAAATGATTGAGCATGAGACATGTTACAGTAGTATCTGAAGCTCGTCCTGGTCACATATTTTAATTAATCCAGATGATGAAAGCAGAGAGGCAGAGAGGCTGGTAAGGGTATAGTGCCATGGCACTGCAAAACCTCATGCGTGGGTTTCATTGCGCCTTGCCTCACCTGTCATTCTGGCCGAGGCTCTGAACATCAGAACAATGGCCCAATCAGCAGTGCAGTGCCTGGCGTTATGTAACAGACGCTCATTAGCACATCTATGGATGCCATCAGGCGTGGAAGTGAGGTGGCAGTTCAACAGATGTTGTTGTTTACCGCCATTTCCTATACATCAACGAGAGAAGAAATACTGCAGTACACGTCGTCATGAAATATTAATTTATTAGACCATCGACATCTGCAAATAGGATAATATTTTACAAGGTGGAACTGGTCGAAATTTCAGATTTTAAAGCAGGTGCATTGCTTTGGAGAGGCAATTTAATTTCGTATTTAAGCTGGGCTGAACTTGCACTGAACGGTCTTTTAAGCGCAAGTCCTTAATGGGGATAATTGTTCTGCTGAGCGTTAAGAGTGGCAGATATTGCTATCTGACGTGGGGGAAGCTGTTGAAGCTGCTGGCGAGGAGAAGGCTTGTTGAAATGAAACACTGCAGTGGTCGGGATGACGTGCGGACAAAAGCGGTTTCTAGAGCGAGGACTTGCAACAATGGCAGGAAGTCCCTACCTCGGTCACCAGTGCCAACACGCGCGGCTCCGAAACTCTTTGCGACGGACAGCTATTTTCAGATGAACGGGTCAGATTTGAAAAGCACGTGCCCGCTTGCGAAGCTTGTGTTCCGTGCCAACTTCCTCTTTCCTGCAAACTACCTCCAGTTTCAGTGGAAATGCTTGCTGGATACATAACCCATTATGGTCTAAGGCGCCCTATAGACAACCCATAGAAAGGCCTAGGAATCACAATGCATTTCAACGGTCGTGTGTCTTGAAAAACTATCATATGATCAAATACAACGCTGGTGTCACATCCGTCTGTTATGGGAGATGCGATGTGCAGACCACAAGGTCCCTTAGGAAGGAACAACATGTACACTGAAGAGTAAGAAACATAGGTTTGGAGCTTTGTAGGCAAAACAGCTTACTTGCCTACCATTGCTTATGTAAATTGAGTACACTGGATGAGAAAGTAGGTTAAACGTTTCTGTAAATGTAGTGTTGATGATGTACACTTTTCCAGGGTTTTGCTGGCTGTTAATACGTATTTTAAAGGTCACTACATTGAGAGAAAATTTTGTCCTCATGACTTTCTCAGCCAGTGTACAAACGGTCTGAATTTGGGTTCATGATACAAGTAGGCAGTATTTTAGTAAACCGTACATATTTTCAGACCACAGTGGTCGCATCCAGTTTCGGACACGGCCATTACATTATATTATTTAGTTGACTCACAGATGTTTAGACTAAGCAGGGGACAATCCACCCTGGAGCAATACAGGGGTTAGGGCCCAACAGCGGTGCTGATCTTATAGTGGCTACACCGGAGCTTGACCCACCAACCATCTGGGTCCCAGTCATGTACCTTAGCCACTAGGCTACAGGCTGCCATAAACCTGAGAATGACACAGGATGTAGAAGGAGGCCTTGGGGCAGACACCATTTCCTGTATAGTTGGGACGGGGCATGAGGGGCGGCCTGGGAGTGATAAGGAGAGGGTTTGGAGAAAGGACTCACCTGCCACAGAGTTGGGCCGGGGCATGAGGTACAGCGGGATGGACTGGACGGAGTGTGAGGAGATGGACTCCAGGTTGCCCTCGGGGATCTTGTTGAGGCTGTAGGTGGAGGCGGTCATGTTCTCGTCCACGCGGTAGAGGCAGGAGTCCATGCCGGACTTTTGGGACTGCCAGAGCTTCAGGCTTCCCCGCGATCCCTCGCCGTGTTTACCCCCCCTCTCCGCGTTCTCAGAGTAGCTTGTGAGAGTGGCTGCAGAACAGGGACGGGGAGACGGTTTGCCTCTCTGCGGTGAATTTGAACAGCTTTGCCCGCATCATGACAGGCCACGGCTAACCACCAAACAAAACAAGTTCAATGTGAACATACTGCGAGGCTGAGAAGTGCTCAAAGTGTTACACTTACAAAAGCAAGATGTGGTAGAGCAAAGATTAATTCCATTTGTCTCTTTTACTACTTGCTGAAAAAGTATTCTAAGATTCTTCCAAAGGGGTCCATATTAATCTATCAAGTGCTGTGTAAAAACAAAAGCCAGCACACCCTGCAGCTCTCCAAGACCAGGAGTGAGGACCACTGCCTTAAGGTATAAGATCACAAATATGCTCTTAGAATGTTCTTAACTGAACATTTCAATACTGATGCAACAATCACTAGTGGCAACTAAAAGTAATGGAGCTCTAGAAGACTTAATACGTTCCAAAAAAACCAAATGGTTAGTAACCTCCATCCATTGTACTCAACCTAAGATAATAAAAATATCTGCTTTGTGGCTCGGTTATTCCAGGTGGCTGGTGAGTCCTCTCTGCCGGGGCTCACCTATGATGCCGCTGTCCCTGCTCTCCAGCGTGGAGGTGGGGCTGGTGACAGAGCCGTAGGCGCAGTCCTTGTTCCCAGAGTTCCCCGGGGCGGCCGGGGGCAGGGTGGAGCAGGGGCTGCCGGCGGGTGGGGAGGCGGTGCTACTGGTCAGGGTGGAGCAGGGGCTGATGCGTTGCGTCATCGCCAGGCCCTGAAACCAGAGCGGGGAGTTAAAGTATAATAGCAAGAGTTCGGCCACAACATCATTCAGGAGTGATGACAGCAGCGCAGCAGTAACCAGTAACTAGAAAATAAGCCATAAGTATTTATGCTTTAGACTTAAAATCGTATTCCCATTACTTTTTTCCAAATATGACAATAATGGCAATGAGGTGAGACGGTTTGATTAATTTACCAAAGGGGTAAGAAATTTCACTTGTCAAACAAACAGTCACATAAATCAAGATTTTCTCCTTGAGATAATGTTTTTTAAGCTTTGTTACAAGAATAAACACTTGTAAACATCAGCTGTGTGTGTTGGTGTGCATGCATATTTAGTGGGTGTTGCTGTGCCTGCATGTGTGTGTGCATGTCGGTGTGTGCTTGGGTGCGTACGAGTGCGTGCTGAGTGGCAGGGCGAACGCAGTGGAAGGCGATGGTAAACGTTCTGGCACTCCGCTGGGCAGACAAGGGCATATATGGAAAGCACACTAACTCAGGAGTAACTCAAAGCTGCAGTAGTGACGTTGAGGGAGAATGGCTTTGAAGTTGCCCTTTCATCTGTGTAGGACGGGCGGCCCTCACATCTGCCGTAGCAAGCGGGAGCATTGCCGTGGCACCCTGCTGCAGCCTCCAGGCAGTTCCCTTCAGGGAGAGTGGGCCATGCCAATCTTCCACTCCCACCACCCCACCGCTTCTCGAAACTTCTTCACCTTTCACTTAATTTATATGTTTAGTTCTCAGCATGGGAAACTGCACTGCATTATTGCTGTTTCTTAGTGGTGAGAGCACTGTTGTCTACACTGGGGGGTTCGTGATAAGAATAGCCAGAGAATGGTGTGGAATTCTGGCCAAAACCAACCCTTTACCTCAGTCGGTCCAGAAATAAAAACAAAAAAACGGTTGTATTGTAATTTACCGTACTTGCGTGTAATTGTTTACTGCATTCGTATAAGCATTCTTGGGAGCACATGGACCGCTGACTACATTTAGACTAGAATATCGTGCACAAAATCTTATGGGTTGAGGAGCTCTATTTTAGCCACGCTCTAACCGGTCATCTGTAATCATGACTGTGGTGCCCGGACCACAACTGAAGCTTCAGTGAGAGCAGGAGACAGAAAAAGGCAGTTTTTAGGGGCTGAACAGCATATTCCCACCGCACGCTCTATATAGATCAGTCCTGGAGACGAGCAGGCTGAGGTTTCTTTTTCTCCTCAGTCTCTCAATCCAGACCTGGTAGTCCCGTTTTGGGGCCGCCGGCCATATTCGTGAGGTGCTCCTCCTGGCTACACTCTGCGCGTGGGTCACAGAGGCTAGGAAAGCAAAGGCCTCAGCAGATCAGCTTCTGCTACAGTGGGTAAGCGATGGGCTTCATGACGGCAGAACCATCAATGTTACTGAGGGCCAAGTCCAACTTCCGCCAGCATCCAAATGAAGAAAAGATTCATTTCCGAGGAGAAGAGGAACGCTTCCGGTGAGGAAGGCAGCACCATCTGCAGTGAGTTCCTCTCCCCTTTTGGGGTGTGTTTAAAAAAAAACAACAACAACAAATTGAACCTTTGGCCCTTGAAGCAGCTGAGCTTATTTTTGCTCCCGCTGACACTTTCATGTGAACAAATGGTGTGCCCATAAAAGCCACAGGACCAGTGTGCCACAGCGTACTACAGCTCTACTCCGATCAAGCTCGGACAAAACATTCCAGTATGCCGAGAATGCGTCAGACAAGTATTAAGAGCATCAGAGAGCATGCAGAACGCACTAAAAAAATGGGAGCAGTTGAGGAAATGTTTCGACAAATTAATGTACACACAAGCACACAAACACACCCATGTATGCACACATACACAGAAAAATGGTCAGTCGTAAGCTGAGATGGCCAATTTCACATGAATTGATGTTAATGCTTATTTTCATTTTTGGCAGTGTTAGGCTTCCGTCGTCATTTTGTAGAACAATATCTTGGCTTTCATAATCTGCATGTCTTAATGCCAAATTCAGCTGTGTTCGTGGTCAAATGTTAATGTATTTGCTTTCATGGTCTGTATGTCTTAATGTTAAGAGTAAAGATTCAGAGTGAAAATAAGATAGCCCCAGAGTTTCCTTAGCTCAGTGTCAGTAGACTCCCAGCCTCGCGTAACTCTTGTGATTTAACCCATTTTTCCCCAAAAACATTTGTCATTTAAAAAGCAGACACAGAATAAATACATTTAAGCATTTCCATATTTATAGTTGTCAAAGTTTAAAATATCAAACTACAGTGATATTTCAGCATGATGACCAGTAGTCTGCACTAAAGCAAATGAAGTCTGATTCTGCAATGCAACTGAGTCAGTTTCCCCTGGAAACTGGATCACCTGTAACATTTCCACCAGAAACTGGGTCAATGCTTCAAACAAACTATTCAATCTCAGCAAAACCGGTGTACTAAGAACTGCCATATACGGATAGCATAGGAATAAATATTTAAATGTGGTGCGTGGATATGCAGTAGAGGCTCCCCGAGGTAGGCAAATGTGACACTGCCCCCTCAAAATAAACCACATCTAAAGACTCCTTATGTGAATTAAAGGTACAATAGGTAATTTCGGATTTCTAATGGTCAAGGGAGGAATTGCAGCAACAAACACCTTCAAACCACAACACTGTTTATCCTTCCCCCTTCTCTGTGAACGCACTGACATTGAAACCTCCCCTCCCATGCCATTGGCTGTGGCAATTAGAACTAATTCTCAACCAATGAGCTTGAATTATTGTACAGCTATACAATGTTTTGGTACACAGTGTTGGTCCGTCAACTCCATATTTTGAAACCCGAATTTAAGTCAACATGTCAGTGAGCCATTTTCAATGGCACAAAAATCTTACCTATTGTACCTTTAAGTATAACTGTGGCAGAAAAACGAACCTCTAACAGAGGAAAAGGGAAATGGCGTAAGCTTGCTCCCCTGAGGACCTAATCGTCTGTTGTACGCAGGTATCAAAACCAGAGGCTGCAGTTTGTGAAAAGTCACATGATGGGAGACAGCTCTAACCCAACTTAAGTTTCCTAAAATAACAGGCATGCCATGACTTTCTTTGAATAACAGTACTGTCAATGAAATGAGCCAATCCTTGCTATTGAGAAATCAGTGAGTTTTGAATGCAACGAAGATGATTACTAAAGACCTGCTGTTAAAGACAAGCTGAAATCAAAATCACTTTATTCAATTTATGAAATTCTTCATAACCATACAAACACGTCTATATAAGTATATACTCCAAAAAATTTATCAAATTGTAATACTTGTGTATTTTCACACCAACCTTTTCATACTTTTTTTCTTTCATTACCAAGACAATATACAAACCTATACTATGCCAAACTTTTTTTTCCTCATGCCTCAGACAGATCAACACCAAAATCATTAAAAAATAAAAAATTCATCGGAAGATAGAGGGTCAAGTTTTTATTTTAGGTATATGCTAAAAAGAAGTGGGTTACCGGTTCAGTCAAACTAGAGAAGCTGTTTTTCTGGCCTTGGAAGTAATGGGGATGAGTCACAATACAGATTTTTTCACCGGCTCACTGGAGCCAAATGTAGTGCATTTCAGCAGATTTACACCATGACAGTGGAAAATGCAGGCCTGGTGGGTAACATGCTGTGTCAGATTTACCTTTAGAGAGGCAGCAGGAGCCGGGCACAGTGAAGAGGTCTCACGCAGTGACTTTAGCAGTAGAATCAGCGCACTCTTAACCCTCAAGCCACCAACTGGGGTCCTATCTGACCCCGGACATATACTTTTATTGATATCTTAATGGTAATATATTAGATCTTGATTTTGTCAAGCAACATGTCGTAAATAAATACATACCAATTCTGGGCTCTAGAATGAAGTAGGGGACGTCTGTGGCTCAGTGGCTTTTTGAATATTTTAGCAGCAGCAAATACAGAGCTTGTGAATAGTAGCACTGACTCCCCTGAATGAGTTCACAAATAAATATCAGAGAACAGTGTCACAGTCAAAACAAGGATAAATGCAATTTGTCACTATTTTACCTCAATAACATTATATATTGACCTCAAACAGGTCACGTGTTATGGCTTACTATTCCCTCTATTCTCCTAAATAAAGCCAACGTGGGTGACATTAATGATTACTAAATGTGCTGTAATTGTAATAATATTGGTATATACTCTTGCTTTTTTATTGAAATTAAATGTCTTTTACATGTTTAATGTCATTTTAATAAAAAACTTTTTTTTAATTGATTGGGGCTTGTTTTTCATTAGTTTGAAATTGGGGTCATATCTGTTGTGTGTGCGAAACACGTTGGTCGCCTGAGGGTTAAATTGCATTGTGTGTGGCAACTCCGGCTTGTGAAAATTTCCTACAAAATCTAATCTGTTGCACTGTATGTAATCGGTTCCATTTGCAACATTATAATCTTCCTTTGGCTTTTCGCTCTGCATTCTACTGGTGGCAATTCATAATTCTGGGGTGCTGTTTCAGTAATGCACGCTTCGCAGTCTGCCGTGACAGCTCCTTTGTTGACATCGCTGTTATAATTCATCTGGCGACGTTTGGTTTGGACCTCATTACAAGCGCCAATATCATTCTCCACAAATCTACGTTAAAAGAATCGGAGGTCTTTTGGCTTTTACGGCTCTGTGGCCCACAAGCCCAGCAAAACCCCGCTCATATTTACAGTGCGTATCAGAACGAAGCCTCACTCCGGGAATTTCAACAGTGACCGAGACCATTTCATCCTCACAGCTTTTCAACTTTCAGCGCTTCGCGGTGAAAAATATGACTCGTTCCCATAACACACGTCCTTAATCAGCAATGTGAGGAACAGTAGTGAAAACCACTACAGTCAGCTCCCCCTTCATTTTGGACACCATTTGGCTCGAGCCGAAGGCAGCTAAGGCACCTTTGCCGGTTCTTCAGAAGCTGCTAAATGCAGAGCGGACATCTTGATTGGGTTAAGTCTAGATTCTTCTCCTTGGTTTTTTTCCCTAAATCTGAAATCATAGACTCATAGTCTCTGTTGATGATGCTCCCAAGAATGGATAGAAGGAAAAAAATAGAATTGTCATATGTGAGGCTGCCTGGAGTGCAAACAAAACATATGCGTGGTTACGGAGAGGGGTGGGGGGGGGGACTTCACCCACTCTCCGCACCAGTGGACTGTGGAATCGGGCGATTTTCCAGGTGTTGGCCGGGGCAACGCGCCGTCTCTCACCTTTGACCCCTGGCTCTGTTTTAATGTGACAAACCCGGGGAGAGAATGCCTCCAGCCTTTCATCAGCAGCGCCCTCACAGCCCACGCTGACAGGTGGAATAATAAAGATAAGTGGAGGCCTTTCAAAGGCATGCGGGGAGGAGACAGAGGCAGAGAGCACAGCTGAACCAGGGTGGAGGCCTGGAGGAGCTCACTAGCTGCCGTCTCTGCTCAAAGCCCTCCTAATGGACACTACCAATGCATTAAGTACAGTATCAACGTGACAAAGAGAAGGTTTGGACTACCCTGTAAAAAATATAGACTGCTGGAAACACTAAGACTAGCAAAATATAGCAAATATTCAACTTGTGTGAATGGGAGTCCATACAGTATATAAGTGCTTTTGTAAACCCGATTAATGCATGCCCAGGATCAACCAATACAGATTAAAATATTACATTTCAGTTTACTGACAAAACTAATACTGTAGAATATTTAAATGTTTAGATAAAAATAAATAAATAAAATAAAATACATGACTGACCAGAAATTAACACAATTATATTTATTTATATTAAAAATAAATGCTGTTTTTTTGGTGGAAAATTAGAGAGGGGGGAAATGATTCCCCCGTAGATGTGCCAAATCTATGCAGCACTGAAAAAAGAGCATTCCACACATACAGCAGCCTAACCATCTAGAACTGATCATTATGTACCATTAGAAGAAGGTTTAATTCAAATGTATTTTACTAATGCTATTGAGAAAGACAGTTACAAGTTCATTAGACTGGGATTCCCAATGGCAATTTAGATAATATCTATGGCATGGCAAAGTGAAATCACAAAGTCTAGCCTCCACACGATGCAAAACTTAATTTTACGGTAGTGGACCGTGCCATCGATGAAAAGCGTCTACTTCAATAGCGGTCATTAGAACAAAACATTTAGGTTTTCTGCTAAAGAGGTCGCATTAACACAGGACCCTGGGGTTTTAATGCAGGAAAAACCTTAAACCATGTGACTATTGTCAGAGGCCTGAAGATAGCTCAATGACACGTCGTCCTAAGAAATCAAGACAGAAGAGTGCATTAACACCATATTTGAATCAATTTGGCTAAATTCTTTTAGAAAAGTGAAGCAGTCCCAGCCAATTTAGGTTGTCCTGATGAAGAGAACTTTTAGCAGACACGCGGGCACTTCTTCGAATTTAAGACGGCTAAAATTACATTTTTAGGGCTCTGCCGAAGTGTAGTGCCTGAGATTCACTAAACAATTTATTTGAAACGGTTAATTATTTTCAGTCAACCAAAAATGGAGTGGCATGTCACAATTAACAATGAAACTACCTGACAAAAAGCTAGCTCTGCCCAAAGACTCATGCATGCACAATCCTAAAAGACATAAAGGAAAGGCCTATTCAAAATTAAGACGAAGCATGTAAGAGTTGACTGAATATCAGCAAAGGAGACGAGAAGTTGTGAAGAAAGAAGTTATTATGGTATGATGAGTTTCTTTTAGAAGGATGAAACGCCTTGCCAAGGGGGAAAGAACTCCAGTGATGAATTCAATCACGAGCACAAAATTGCCACTTCACAAAGTTTGCACATGTTTTGTGGTTGCAACGCAACGTGCCTCTGAGCGTTTGCAATAAACTTGCAGCGAGAGGTGGAACTTGCTGCTTCTCTCCTAGGCTCATACTTAAGTTAACCAAAGAGGGTTTGATCTATTTTTCAACACAACTATTAAAAAGTATTTTTCTATGGTAATGATGTTACCCATTTCAAAGCAATGTATTCAGAGCAGCATAAATTAGGTATTTACGTATTGATCTATCTAAAGGATGTGCTTAGGCAGAATGTTGAATGCATACAATAGACAATACATATAGATTTTTATAATAATTTCTATAATAATACATATAGAATTGCAGAAGCAGCAATATGAATGTTTCCAATATGGAATATGAAGTGTCATAATTGCATACAGTATCTGACAATTAAACCAGCTTGATTTAAGTTCCCATTGAAGAGAAGTGCTTTAATTTGCTTTCATAGCAGTTCCTCAATTAATTCAGGACTGGCACAATTATAGCAATCGACAACAAAACGGAAATGCATTATATTGGCTCCTGATTAACTGAGTGCAGAAACTGGGCCAGGGCGGAATCCAAATTTGGAAGTAGTTCTTCTGCACGGCCTCCCTGTTTTGACAATTTATGGTATATTAGAATTCACAATCTTGCTCATTTGTGGCAATTTCCTGTCATGGGTAAGGAATATGTTTTATGTCTCACTGTCCTATTGCCAATACTGCATGATGAAATAAGTCCTTTGACCGTTAATAAGGTGATTATTGTATGCTTAAAGGGATACACCGGAATGTTTCAACTTTAAATCTGACATTTTCACAAACTTTGGAGATTGTGTTCAGGAAGGGTTAAGAATGTTTTATTAGTTACAATGTGTATACGCAACTTAATTGACTACAGTATGTACCTTTCTTTGAAGCAGGACCTAAGATTCTGAGCGGTTTCGTTGTCACGACTTTAGTTTTGTATAATTTCGGTTACAGTGAAACCCCCCCAAATTTCTCTGTTAATATTGCATCATTTCCGATTGTTGGGGAAATGGTAACTACCTAAATTAACTTAAGCTCCCAAAAAAAAAAAAATGCCAAAGTATTCCTTTAATTGATTTGGTATGTCATGAAATCCCATATTATCTGGCGTGATGTTGCCTCTTTCCCATTGGCCAATGACTTTGCCAGGCATATGCCTTTCAACTTCTTAGGGACTGCTTCTTTTTTTCAGGGCAGGGGATGTCAGAATATCCCAAGATAAGTTTGTAATAAAAATACATACCTGGTCTAAGCAAGACCTTTTAATTAGCTCCCTGTCAGTTTACTGCTCCAGAAGATATTTCCTTTCTTCACAAACACTCCTACCCTTTTCTGTTAGTGCCCAATATGTGTTTATGAATCACTATTCTTCACATACATAAGATGCCACCCTCTATTCAAATAGCATTTCAGGATGTGAAGTGACTGAATGTAAACTTAAATGAGCACCAGTATTAAAAGGCTACAAACACTGACAGCTCACTAGAAATCTGTGACTGTGGCAAAATATGACAATTCAGATTTGAATAGAGCATTTCTTATACAAGATTACATTGACAATAACCACAGTCATTGAAAATAATTTAAACAACACTGTCTAAAATTGAGATGAGGTACAGAAGGCAGATATCACGCAGCCAATAGAACCCTGCACTTCACGTCTCTGAGATTCTGAAAACCATTTCATTTCAGAAAACAATTTAAGGAGAAATTTCCTGAGGACACATGGACGGTCCCCAAGCTGGGTTCAATTTAGAATCTGATATTAAAATGTGTGAGGCGCATTACTCAGTGGATGCTGCTGGCTTGAAATGAGAAGTTAATATTACTCTCAATATAAAAAAATAAATAAAAAATGATATAACTTTTTAAAAACAAATTACCGCTGCGTCACCTGTACCCATGAAAGTTCTGCAGCTGAAGTGTGTGTGTACTGCAACTAAAGTGTGTGTGTGTGTGTGTGTGTGTGTGTGTACCGCACAGGTGTGTATACTGCAGCTAGTGTGTGTGTATACTGCAGCTAGTGTGTATGTATACTGCAGCTAGTGTGTGTGTATACTGCAGCTAGTGTGTGTGGATACTGCAGCTAGTGTGTGTGTGTATACTGCAGCTAGTGTGTGTGTGTGTACTGCAGCTAATGTGTGTGTATACTGCAGCTAGTGTGTGTGTATACTGCAGCTAGTGTGTGTGTATACTGCAGCTAGTGTGTGTGTATACTGCAGCTAGTGTGTGTGTATACTGCAGCTAGTGTGTGTGTGTGTACTGCAGCTAATGTGTGTGTATACTGCAGCTAGTGTGTGTGTATACTGCAGCTAGTGTGTATACTGCAGCTAATGTGTGTGTATACTGCAGCTAGTGTGTGTGTATACTGCAGCTAGTGTGTGTGTGTGTACTGCAGCTAATGTGTGTGTATACTGCAGCTAGTGTGTGTGTATACTGCAGCTAGTGTGTGTGCATACTGCAGCTAGTGTGTGTGCATACTGCAGCTAGTGTGTGTGTATACTGCAGCTAGTGTGTGTGTGTGTGTACTGCAGCTAATGTGTGTGTATACTGCAGCTAGTGTGTGTGTATACTGCAGCTAGTGTGTATACTGCAGCTAATGTGTGTGTATACTGCAGCTAGTGTGTGTGTATACTGCAGCTAGTGTGTACTGCAGCACATGGACGGGGTGTGATCTAACAGGCGTGTGCTGAGAGGGTGCACGGCCTAAATGCATATAGTTCATGAGGCCGTGGTCTCACACACGCGTGGTGAGTGGGGCGTTTGGTTACACAGCAGAATGCAGAGTGCAGTACCTGGGTGTCGTCCTGCTCCTCCATGCTGTAGGGCGCCCCGGCCGGCCCCTCGCTCACTTTCTCCCCCAGCAGGAAGCCCAGCCGCGTCATCAGGGTGTTGGCCGCCTCATCCACCGACGGAGGGGGGCCCAGCTCCTGGTTCGACTCCCCTAGAGGGCAGAGGGGAGCCGGGGTCAGTCATGGCCGAGAGACACGGAAACGGCTGGACACGCTCAGTCGAGCTGCGATTCCCGGTGCAAATAACGCAACTCTGTTCTTCGTTCAACTGCGTTGGGAATTATGTCAGTAGGGACACTGTGGAGATATACCAGTTACACATCCCTTTCATCACTCACACACAAACGCAAGCATGTACACACTAAGAAACAGAGGACAGAAAAACTGTCCTCATAAAGGTACAATAGGTAATGTACTTCTAATGGTCAAGAGAGGAATTGCAGCAATAAACATCCTCAAACCACAACACTGCTTATCCCACTCTCTTCTCTGTGAACTCAGTGATGTTGAAACGCCATTGGCTGTGGCAATCGGAGAGGATTTTCAACCAATGAGCTTGACTTATTGTACAGCTATACGATGTTTTGGTGCAATCCCTTGGTCCGTCGACTGTATATTTTGAAACCCGAATTTAAGGACTATAAACACAGGCAGAGGGTGAATCAACATGTCAGTGAGCCTTTTTCAATGATAGGAAGGGATTTACAATGGTCTTGTAACAATGTTTTAGCACAAAAATCGTAACTATTGTACCTTTAAAACAAAAGCACATTCATCACTAGTCACTGGCTTTCTGAAAGTGTGAAACATAATAAAGCCACAGCGGCAGTCTCAGTAACGATAAGCGGAGCAGAGGAAGAGTGTGAGGCTGCCGGCAGAAGCTGTCCTTTAGGCTCACGCCATGCTGAAGCTGTCCTTTAGGCTCATGCCACGCTGAAGCTGTCCTTTAGGCTCTCGCCACGCTGAAGCTGTCCTTTAGGCTCTCGCCACGCTGAAGCTGTCCTTTAGGCTCACGTCACGCTGAAGCTGTCCTTTAGGCTCACGCCATGCTGAAGCTGTCCTTTAGGCTCACGCCAGGCTGAAGCTGTCCTTTAGGCTCACGCCACGCTGAAGCTGTCCTTTAGGCTCACTCCACGCTGAAGCTGTCCTTTAGGCTCACGCCACGCTGAAGCTGTCCTTTAGGCTCACTCCACGCTGAAGCTGTCCTTTAGGCTCACGCCACGCTGAAGCTGTCCTTTAGGCTCTCGCCACGCTGAAGCTGTCCTTTAGGCTCACTCCACGCTGAAGCTGTCCTTTAGGCTCAGGCCACGCTGAAGCTGTTCTTTCGGCTCACGCCAGGCTGAAGCTGTCCTTTAGGCTCTCGCCACGCTGAAGCTGTCCTTTAGGCTCACGTCACGCTGAAGCTGTCCTTTAGGCTCACGCCATGCTGAAGCTGTCCTTTAGGCTCACGCCAGGCTGAAGCTGTCCTTTAGGCTCACGCGGCGCTCCAGCTCAGGGACACTTTGTGTTCAGTAAGCCGGCTGAAACGATCCGCCGAGCTCAGCAGCATTATGTGATGTGTGACTGCACGCTTTCAGCACCGCCCGTCCGTTAGAAAAGAGAATGAAGGCAGAGAGAAAGAGGAGAGACTACCCGAGTCCTCTGAGAGGAGATGGCACACCGAGAGGTCTGTGCAGAGACCGGATGTGTTGGCTCTATGGACTGGCCTTTAAAGCAGGCAATTCTTACCCTGGAGTACAGGGCAGCTCCCCCCGATTCTCTGCTTTACTTCCAGTTCACTGGAAATCGGCAATTTTCGCATCTGGTTCTTTTTTTTTTTTTTTAAGGGTACCATTTCCAATGTTCTAGGGAGACCTTTGCGTGTGATTTGAGAACTATTGATTGGTTCGTTGATTTTGTGTATTACCATATTTTTGTTTGACTTATGACTAGCAACTAGCCCCTTTTGATTTGTTTGTTGATTGGACTTTGACCATTGCTTCATCTTTTATGAAAAAAGACTAGCCAAGGTTTATTTTGATTTGTTTAGGCAGACAGGACTAGAGTTACTCATGGGCCCGCAGTGTACATTCCACTCCCCATATCTCCATATTCAATATCTGTGTATGTGCAACCTCTGTTTTGCGTCACACCCAGTCATTGAGAGGTGTAAGAATCCTCTTCTCCTGCCCTGCATGATGCAATAAGGGAAAAGCCAGAATGACTTCAGCTTCTCAGTTACACATTCATCATTTTGGCTGAATTAAAACACAGGAGTCCATCTTTCTGCGAATGACTACAGTCTGGAGAAAGAGACTACAGTACCCAACAGCACTGCATGAGTGTGCACACCCAAGTCCCAAAGTCAACAACTTCTAACAACAGAACCCTCAGTCAATTACATCTATTACAACGCACCAGAAACTGAATTGGTGATATCATAAATGTGCAGTAAAGCATGAAGAAATGTGCAGTTTGTAAGCACTATAAACCACAAAATGGAGGTATGTAAGGGAAGATATGATTTGTAAGGAGTGAATCCGGCTCCTAAAGCTATTCCCCCCGATTAGGTATTTGGCTCCAAGGGGTTAATTCCCCGTGGGGCTGAGCGCCTGTAAGGCACACATGACATCAGTCAGACGGATGACAGAAGCATCATTAAGACAGGATTCCACACACAGTTGCATTAACAGAGCCAACCTTGCACCATGCAGTTTCAGAAACCTGATGCGATTCATTTTCTCTCGGTGCTGTGAGCCTGCTGCTCTCAATCCGTCAGTCATGTTCACGTTCACTCTGAGACACGCAAGCATGCGCATGCGCGCACACACACACACACACAAATACACTCCCTGACTCTCGGCTGTCTCTTCGATGAACCCGTCCAAGGGAGACGCCTGTATTTTGGCTTTCCAGACATGCCTTGGAGGGGGCATTCTTGCTCGGGAGCTGAGGATTTAAACTGCCGATCTTTATAGGAGGATTACCGCACTGCTCCTGAACTGACAACAAATGTCTCAAATAGAGAACAGCTGCAGGAACACCGAGGAACACATGCATGTCTGTAGGCTGCATAGAGCCCCACCCTGTAACAGCACAGAGCCCCACCCTGTAACAACACAGAGCCCCACCCTGTAACAGCACAGAGCCCCACCCTGTAATATAGAGCCCAACCCAGTAACAACACAGAGCCCCACCCTGTAACAGCACAGAGCCTCACCCTGTAACAACACAGAGCCCAACCGTGTAACAACACAGAGCCCCACCCTGAAACAGCACAGAGCCCCACCCTGTAACAGCACAGAGCCCCACCCTGTAACAGCACAGAGCCCAACCCTGAAACAGCACAGAGTCCAACCCTGTAACAGCACAGAGCCCAACCCTGAAACAGCACAGAGTCCAACCCTGTAACAACACAGAGTCCAACCCTAAAACAGCACAGAGTCCAACCCTGTAACAGCACAGAGTCCAACCCTGAAACAGCACAGAGCCCAACCCT